>NC_064867.1:20740606-21084772 GCF_024139225.1 Suncus etruscus | reverse complement strand
TTTACTGAAAACCTGTCGTATTGTTTTACATAGATGTTAGATCTGGCAGTATTCTCACCAGCAGTGGAGGAGTGTTCCTTTCTCACCACATCCCTGCCAACAGAGATTGTTACCAGTATATTTTGATATGTGCCATCCTTACTGGTATAAGATGATATCTCATTGTTGTCTTAACTTGGATTTACCTAATGATAAGTAATGATGAACATTTTTATGTGTCTGTTGGCAATCTGCTAGTCTTCCTCCGAGAAGTATTTGTTCATTTCCTCTCCCCATTTTTGATTGGGTTTTTAGATCTTGTGAAATTAATCTTTTGAGTACTTATATATCTTAGATATCAAAACTTTAACTGAAGTGTTGAATGCAAAACTTCTGTCTCATTCAGTTAGTTGTCTTCTAATTTTATCCTGCATTTCTTTTGCCATACAGAAACTTTTTATTTCAATGTAATCCCATTAATCTGGGTTTGATGCTATAGCTCTTTTTACTGGAATCCTATTATTTAAGACTTCTTTAAGGTCTAAGCTTGGAGTATTCTGCCTATGTTATCCACTATTAAATTTATGAACTAGGGGCTAATCTTAGTCTTTAATCCACTCTTGACTTTTGTGTAAGGTGTAAGATATAGATCAATCATTAATTTCTTACACATGGTTATCCAATTGTTATAATTCTATTTGTTGAAGAGACTCCTTTTCTCTTTGTCTCCTTTGTCAAAGATTAGTTGATCATATGCTTGGGGGGTTGTCACTAGATATTCTGGTCTGACCCACTGGTCTGAAAATCTGTCTTTGTTCCAATACCATACTGTTTTGATCATGATTGCTTTATAGTAGAGCTTCAAATTAGTTTGAAATTTGATGCCTTCCAGTTTCTTCTTCTTGTTGTTTTTTTAATATAGATTTGATGATCCTTGGTCTTTTATGTTCCATACAAACTTTATAACTGATTGTTCTAAGTCCTTGAAGAATGTTGTCTGAATTTGAATGAGGATTGCATTAAATCTATATAGTAGGTTAGTTAATTTTGATAATATTGATTCTTCCGAATCATAAGCATGGAATGTTCTTCAATTTCCTTAGGTCTTCTTCAATTTATTTCTGAAGTATTTCATAGTTGTCTTGATGTAGATCTCTCACCTCTATTGTTAGGTTAATTTCTAGTTACTTGATAGTTTTGAACCCTATTTTAAATTAGATAGACTGATCTCTTTCTCCTCTGAGTCATTATTTGTATAAAGGCATACACTATCTTTTGTATATTGACTTTGTAGCTGAGACATTTTTTATTGACGTTGCAGTTTTGGTTTATTGTTTCTAGAAGATTTTCTGTGGATTCTTTGGAGTCTTTTATGTACATCATCATAGCATTTGCAAATAGAAATAGTTTTACTTCCTCTTTTCCAATTTGGATTCATTTGATTTTCTTCTTTTGTCTGATTGCTATTGATAGGACTTCTAATTCTATATTGAAAAAGATTGGAGACAGTGCACAACTTTCTTTATACCTGACCCTAGTGGAAATGCTTTCAGTTTTTTCCTTTAAGAATAATGTTGACTGTGGGATTTTTATAGATAGATGTTACTATTGTGAGGAAGATTCCTTTTACACCTAAAAACCAACTGAGAGTTTTTATCATGAATGGGTGTTGAATTTTGTCAAACACTTTTTCAGCATCAATTGATATGATTATGTGGTTTTGTCTATTCTATCACTAATGTGGTGTCTGATGTTGACTGATTTATGTATATTGAACCATCTTTGCATCCCTGGAATTAAACCCACTTGGTTATGATGTATAATCTTTTTGATGTGTCATTGAATTAGTTTGCTAAGATTTTATTAAGGATTTTTTCATTTATATTAGTGAGATTGGTCTGTAGTTTTTTTTCTTGGTGGTATTTGTTTCAGTTTTGGAAATGAGCATCATATTAGCTTCACAGAAGGTATTAGGGAGGATTCCACCTTTATGATGTTTTGTAAGAATCTAAGGATAAATTGTAGTAATTCTTCTTTGAGTGCTTAATAAACTTCACCTGTAAACCTGTCTGTATTGGACTTTCATTTTTGGGAAGTTTCTTAATAACAGTTTCAATTTCCTTACCTGTGATTGGTGTAGTTAGGCTTTTGACTTCCTCTTCTTTCAGTATTGGTGGATGATATTTTGCCAGAAATCTGTTCATTTCTTCTAAGTTCTCTAGCTTAACTGAGTACAGTTATTAATAATAACCTCTCATGATGTCATGGATTTATTCTGTGGTAATCTCTTCCCTTTCATTTCTGATCTGATTTATTTGAGTTTTTTCCCTTTTTTTCCTTGTGAGTCTTGCCAGTGGTTTGTCTGTCTTGTTTATTATTTCAAAAAAACCCAGGGCACAGAAGTAGGGCATTTCCAAGAAGTTGACACAGGACTAACCTGGGTTCAATTCATAGCATCCCATATGGTCCCCCAAGCCCGTAGGTCCAGGAGTAACCCCTGAGGACTGCCAAGTGTGGCCCAAATATCACACACACACACACACACACACACACACACACACAACAGCTGCTGTCTCATCAATTTTTTGTATTGTTGATTTCTGCTCTAGTTTTTATTTTTATTTTCTTCTGCTTGTGTTTGGGTTCCTTTGCTGTTGGTTTCCCAGATATTTAAGGTATCCCTTTTGATTTTGTCTTTTTCTTCTTTTCTAATTTAGGCTGTGTTGCTATGAGTTTCCCCTTAATTATTGCTTTTGCTGTGTCCCATAAATTTGGCAATTTGTTTCATTAATATCATCTCAAGAAAATTTTTTTCTTTTTTTCATAGTTTCAGTTTTATTCCTTTCAAACAACAGTAGCTTTCACTACCGTTTGTCAGAGCTAAGACTTTGAAATTACAGAGATAGTATTAAGCCTATTTTTCTTTTTTTATATCTTTATTTAAACACCTTGATTACAAATATGATTATAGTTGGGTTTCAGTCATGTAAAGAACACCCCCCCCTTCACCAGGGCAAAATTCCCATCACCAATGTCCCAAATCTCCCTCCTCCCACCCCACCCCTGCCTGTACTCTAGATGGGCTTTCTACCTTTCTCATTCATTCACATCGTTATGATAGTTCTCTATGTAGTTACTTCTCTAACTGCACTCAACACTCTTTGTCGTGAGTTTCATGTCATGAGCTGGACTTTCCAGCCCTCCTCTCCTTTGTCTCTAAAAATTGTTGCAAAAATCTTTTATTTTTCTTTAAACTCATAGATGAGGGAGACTATTCTGCATCTATCTCTCTCCTTGTGACTTACTTCACTCAGCATAATAGATTCCATGTATATCCATGTGTAGGAAAATTTCATGACTTCTTCTCTTCTAACGGCTGCATAATATTCCATTGTGTATATGTACCATAGTTTCTTTAGCCATTCATCTGTTGAGGGGCATCTTGCTTGTTTCCAGAGTCTTGCTATAGTAAATAGTGCCTGCAATGAATATAGGTGTAAGGAAGGGATTTTTGTATTGTATTTTTGTGTTCCTTGGGTATATTTCTAGGAGTAGTATAGCTGGTTCATATGGAAGTTCAATTTTCAGTTTTTGGAGGAATCTCCATATTGCTTCCCATAAAGGTTGGACTAGATGGCATTCCCACCAGCAGTGAATAAGAGTTCCTTTCTCCCCACTTCCCCGCCAGCACAGCTTGTTCTCATTCTTTTTAATTTCCTCTTTGATCCAGCTGTTGATGAGAAACATGTTGTTTAGTCTCCATGTGTTATATTTTCTCCACATCTTTTTACAATCAATCTTTATCTCTGTGGCAATATGTGGTCCGATAGGGTGCTTGATATGATTCTTAAATTTTGTGTCCTAAAATGTGGTCTATCCTAGAGAAAGTTCCATGTGCATTTGAGAATGTTTATTCAGATTTTTGAGGATAAAAGGCCTTGTATAAGTCCATTAGTTTCAGTTCTTCTATTTTCTCATTTAGGACTCAGATCTTTTTGCTAGTGTACTGCCCAGTGAATCTGTCTAGTGGCGATAAAGACATGTGGAAATCTCCCACTAATACACATTTCTGTCCATATGTTTCCCTAGGTTGGTGAGTAAAAGCAGTTCACTTTTTTCTGACTATATATGGTGCAAAAATGTTAATCAGAGTTAGTACTTCTTAATTTATTGTTCCCCTGATCAATGAGTAGTGTCCATCTTTGTCTTGAGGTTGAATGCTATTTGGTCTGATAAAGTATGACTGTCCCAGACTTTTTTGTTTTCCAGTGGCTTGTATAAATGTTTTACATCCTTTTACTGAGTTTTTATTTATCCTGAACTTTTAAATATATTTCCTGAAGGCAGCATATCTGGGTTTTGTTTCCTGACTCAACCCACTACTCTGTGTCTTTTAATGAAGAGATTAGTCCATTGACATTTAAGGAAATTATTGACAGGAAGGATTGTTGTGCTATATTGTTTAGGTTCATTGTTATTACAAATGGGCATTTGTTTTATATAATTGATCTTTGAGAAGTTCACTTAGAGTTAGTTTGGTTAGCATGAATATTGAAAGTTCTTTCTTGTCTGAGAATGTTTTTAATCCTCCCTCTCATGTAAATGAGAGTTTTGCTGGGAAGTGGACTCTAGGCTGAAAGTTTCTTTCATTCAGTAGTTTGAATATGT
The DNA here is from genome assembly GCF_024139225.1 of Suncus etruscus. Lineage (NCBI taxonomy): Eukaryota > Metazoa > Chordata > Mammalia > Eulipotyphla > Soricidae > Suncus > Suncus etruscus. The sequence goes on along the minus strand of NC_064867.1, from coordinate 21,080,125 downwards.
CATTCCACTAAAATAAGTCAGTTTTAAGTTTCCCTCAAGATTGGCAGCCCAATTTCATCACCCAGAAACTACATTTATTCTGAAATTTCAAATGAAAGTAACTGGCTATGTCTCTTGTGGTTGGAAATATTCATTGGCTTTCAGGTAGATAGTTTTTAGCATTTTTTTATTCTTTACTTTTAATGTGAATGTCATTGCTAAAAGGAACTAAAAAATTTAAGACAATAGGGACAATGAATGACAATGTGATAGCAAGAAGACTGAGTAATTAGACTAAAACATTACATGTGTCTGAAATGTGATAATGCAGTTACATTCCAGAATTTTCTTTTCTATATAAAACATTGACTGACTTGTCATTAAATAAAGACTTTGTATACTATTTTCTCAAATTGCTATATGTTAAATATTTATTTTCATTACATCACTTACAAATATTTTGGTTTACCAGAAATATATAAAAATTCAGAAGCAAAGTGTGTTTTAAGGAAACAATACCATGGACCAGGCACTCTTCCAGATTGAGCTCCATTACTTATGCTCCTGTAAGTGATCACTGAGCACAGACCCAGGGGTAATCCCGCAGCACCACCAGGTCTGGCCCAATCCCCAAATTCAAAGACAAAGAAAAAATAAATAGAAACAAACTCAGGTTTCTGATAATGCATGCCAACGTAAAAGAGGCTATGACAGAGGTTATAAGCTTATACATTGGAACTCAACATAAAACATAAATTTCTCCCTTAAATCATAGCGATCAAAATCCTATTTTTAATAATTTTACTACTTAAATTGGATCAATTTCCTGTGCAAACAGAAATGGGTCAGACAAATGAAGCGAGTAAATTATGGTGCTTTAACAAATTGATTCCTTGCTACTTCTATTATACAGAAATACTTAAATTCATGTATGCTCAAATACAGATAAGGTTATATTTACAGTTATGTGAACAAATTATCAGTTCACTGTCTCATAAATGATGTTATTGCTATAATATCTAATTTGCTGATTCTATTTCAATTAAATTAAAAAATCTTCATGCAAATAGATAAATAAAACTAATTAAAAAAAGAAATCTTCATGCCCTGCAGTTCGATCCCCTGGCTTCGTCCCATATGGTTCCCCGAGCTAGGAGCGATGTGTGAGCGCACAGCCAGAAGTTACCTCTGTGAGTCACCAGGTGTGGCCCCCCCCCCAAAAAAAAAAAAACAAAAAGAAGAAAGAAAGAAATCTTTATGAATTCTGAGTTTCCTTGGCCTGGTGTGTCTTCTATAACAAAAAACAACAACAAAAAAACAAAAAACACTACAGATGTCATGGGGTATGTGCACCCTTATGGATTATATTAGTGTTAAGTGAAGTACATGCTTCTTTATGGCAGTAGTGCCATTGTAGCAATAAAAGAAAAACTCCCCTACATATATATTTACTGATATTATGTCTATGTTTCTGAATCATCCACTATTTATCATGATAATGGAACTGAATATTCATAAAAAGATATTTCTTGGGTGACTCAGAATAAGTGCCTTACTTATTACCAGAGAATATAGTCTAGACAACACAACAACTACGAGGACAATTGCAGGTGTCCTTTAATTATGAAACATAGAACATTAGCTGCTATTGTTTTCTGGACATCATGTGAATACTTTGAGTTAACAGTGCATAGCCTAGATATGCCATTTCTTACAATGAAAAATTAGCTTCTTAAGATTGGTTTCCTGAATTGAAGCTATTAAATGATAGCAAAGTTTTGATCCTGGATTATAGCAATAAAAATTTTTAGGAAGAGGTGAAGAAGATAAAATTAGGAGGCAGACTGGTGATAACATGATAATATTAATCAGGAATCTTGGACACTCACAACTTACAGGAGAGGTAAATATATACAGCAAAATACTGGTGAAGGGATTGGTTATCGAACATTGAACTCTTGAAACACAATTATGAGTAACTTTGTAAGCTTGTATTTCACAGTGATTCAACAAAAATAATTTTAAAAACCACAAGCATCAACACTATTGCAAGCATGTGACTCAAGGTTTAATAAGTAAACTTTTAAAATTAAATTAGTTTTCTAAAGAGATAGGGCAGAGTGAAGAGAAACTTGGGTCATTGGTGAGGACATACTGACACTGGTGGTAAGAGATTGAACACTGAATGCTTGAAACTCTGTTAATAAAAGCTCATTAGGTCATAATACCTAAAAAATGGTGGTTCTTTAACACAGAAATACTCAAACGCATGTATATTTAAATACACATAGTACTACTTATCAGTAAATGAATAAATTATTAACACAGACATTGCTTTTTATTCCATGCATTGTTAATGGAGATCTGATTGGGCTACTGTGCTGATCAAATTGAATTATAATACTTATGAACAGGCTAATGTGTATGTATAAAGAAAGTTTTTGAGTCAAGATTTTGGGTTACATAGAGAATATTTTTCTTAGACCTCAATTTTTTACTGTTTATTTTTTAATTTTTCTTAGACTTGTTATTTACCCTCTTGAAAATAGTAAATGTCTTGTACGATGCTTGCTATAAGGATTGCATGGACCAAACATGTCATTATTCTTCCAATTAATATGTTTGTAATATATTTTTCTCTAATTATAGGAACTTAACTGTGGTTTCACAGAATTAGAACTTTTTTGATAAGATCTTGGATAATTTATCTTTAAATATGACATTTGGAGGGCATTATAAGAACATTTGCTTACGGCATGACTCTCATGCAAGCCTGAGGAGTAGAAAATATGGATATCGAGAATGATGTTAAGAAGAAAGTGTGGTCTTGGTCCTTGCGCTGATCCTAGGGTGGGGCCTGGGATAGCGTCTTTCGTTATGTTTCCAGAAGACCCATTCCATTGCAAATTGTCTCTGACAGACCTCTGGAACTAGAGGTCATGGTTGCTGTGCAGGTCATAGCTCAATCCCTAGACTAGGCCTTTTTTTATTGGTCCCAGGATACATACAGTCCAGTCATGGTTCTATCAGCCAGTCATCTGTAAATCGCGATCTTGGCATTTGGACAGACCAAAGGGTGACAAGTCTTCTGATTTTGTCTTATCGTTAGCTGGTGAGGTAGGATAATCTGCTCTTAGGTCAAGTTGTTCCCAGTTTCCTCGTTGTCAGGTTATCATATTAGAGCTGGCACTTGTTGGTGTCCGAGCAGTATTAAGGATGTCCCGAATGGGATTTGTTTCTTGTGGATGTTGTGAAGAACTGTGTCATTTCTATGTCTGTGATCCAGAGTTCAAGGCTAGACGGTTGGTGTCTAATCACCTGGGGTCTCAGTTGGGTCCATGTGACATATTTTCAAGGTGGGAGATGTCCCTGTATTGTAAACAAGTATGAGTTCATATCCCTAGTAGATAAGAGCTCGTTTTTTTAAATTTTTTTCTTTATTTAAACATCTTGATTACATATATGATTGTGATTAGGTTTCGGTCATGTAAGAAAAACCTCTTTCACCAGTGCAACATTCCCATTACCAATGTCCCAAATCTCCCTCCATCCCACCCCACCCCCACCTCTACTTCAGACAGGCTTTCCAGTTTCCTCATTCATTCATATGATTATGGTAGTTTCTGTGTAGTTATTTCTATAGTTCCAGACCTCCTCTCATTGTCTCTGAGGATTGTTTCAAAAATAACTTTTATTTTTCTTAAAACCCATAGATGAGTGAGACTATTCTGCTTCTCTCTCTCTCCCTCTGACTTATTTCACTCAGCATGATGGATTCCATGTACATCCATGTATAGGAAAATTTCATGACTTCATCTCTCCTGACGGCTGCATAATATCCCATCGTGTATATGTACCACAGTTTCTTTAGCCATTCGTCTGTTGAAGGGCATCTTGGTTGTTTCCAGAGCCTGGCTATTGTGAATAGTGCTGCAATAAATATAGGTGTGAGGAAGGGGTTTTTGTATTGTATTCTTGTGTTCTTAGGGTATATCCCTAGGAGTGGAATAGCTGGGTCAAATGGAAGTTCAATTTCCAGATTTTGGAGGAATCTCCATATCACTTTCCATAGAGGTTGGACTAGAAGGCATTCCCACCCGCAGTGGATAAGAGTTCCTTTCTCTCCACATCCCCACCAGCACTGATTGTTCTCATTCTTTGTGATGTGCGCCAATCTCTGTGGAGTGAGGTGGTATCTCATCGTTGTTTTGATTTGCATCTCCCAAGAGCTCGTTTTTATACTTAAGATTTCCCCTTTTTTAGTGTGCCTTTGCAGGGAGAAATGGTGCTATATTATATTGCCAGTGCATTTGAGGGTGGAAAGAGAAGAAAACAAAAATAGGTCACACACACAAAAAAAGATAAAAATAGAAATAAAAATATATGTCCTCATGTATACATATAAAAAGAAAAAAGATTTTTAAAAAATGAAGTAAAAAAGTAATTAAAGGAACAAAGTGATGCAAGAGACTACCTTACATTAGGGGAAAAGCAGGTAAAAAGTAGTGTAATACAGGTCTTATACTTATGATGGTAGTATAGGTTTCCCCATTGTCTTTTGAGGTTTTCTTGTGGTGTGTGGGTTCCAAGACGCTATCCCAGGCCACACCCTAGGATCATCGCAAAGACCAAGACCACCAACCACAGAAGGATTAAAATGACACTGAGGGAACAGAACTTCTAGAACCACAAAGAAAGACTTCATCATAAGTTCCAATCCCTGACCTGTGCAGACACTGAGATCTCTAGATACAGAGGTCTGATTTTATCACCCAAGATGGAGCAGAAGTTTTCCATACACCACAAAAGCACCAAGGGGAGAGTAAATGAACCTGAAAGGAGTCTATAGTTAATCCCATGACAATATACTTCAAGGACGGAGAAACCCTGTATCTCTTAGGCCAAGGGAATTACTTTTTGATTGACCCCAATATTTATTGTTCCTCTGCAGGAGGGAAGAAAAATGAAAAAAAAATACAGCAAAAAAAAAAAAGCATAAAACAATTTTTTTAGTTATTTATCTAGTTTATGTCAATTTCTTTGTTTTGGTGTGGTTATTGAAGTTGTTGTCTCCATTTATATTTTTTTCTTTTTTTCTTTTCTGCCTTTATGTCTTCTGCCATGTTTTTTTATCTCAAGACCATGGCCTTTATGTGGTGCTTATCTTTATTGTTGGAGAGCTCACTGGATATTTTACTTGACACTTCTTTTTGTACTGTTGTGGTGTTTCACCCTCCTTTTCCCCTTTGTCTCTCAAACCTAGGATGAGAGCCTCCAGAAGGATTCTGCCCATTTTCAGCGTATTTGATTTTTTTTCCCCCAGTTTAGTACCCTTCTCTTTTTTAAAAAGAACCACATAACTTGAACTATCTAGTCCTGCCTCCCAATTAGAGTGGGAAATAAGGGAAGTACCAAGACCAATCAGGTGTAGGACCTCTAAGTAGTAAGCTAGGCACAGAGGGGACCACTTATTCTAGCAGCCTTGGGTGTGAGGGAGGAGGATATGGGAGGTAGGACAGGAACGGAGGTGGAGAGAGGACAATTCGGTGATGGAAACTCCCCTGTTTTTATGTTAATATGTACCTAAAATATTATCGTCAATGATATGTAAGCCACTATGATTAAAATAAATATTACATGTAAAAAAAAGAATAAAGTGTGGATTCAAAAATGACCCCTGCACTCCTATGTTCATTGCAGCACTATTTACAATAGCAGAATCTGGAAGCAACTCAGGCACCCTACAAGAGATGAGTGGCATGAGAAACTTAGTATATCTACACAATGGAATACTATATAGCTGTTAGAAAAAAATGAAATCATGAAATCACGAATTTTGCTTATACATGAATATATTATACTGAACAAAATGATTCAGAGGAAGATAAACATAGAATAATCTCACTCATCACTGGGATATAATTAAAATAAAAGACAGTGTGGGAATGATATCCAGAGACAAGAGGAAAAAATTCCATGGTTGGTAGCTTGTCACAGAGCAGAGAGATCAGCTAGAGTAGAGAAGGTCTAATATGGAAAAGGCATTCATGGCACCACTTCATTTGCAATATTACAAACCACAATGTCACAAACAAAAGGGGAATGGGAAGGGAGATGAGAGAGGGGTGGAGGAGAGAGAGGGAGAGGGAGAGAGAGAGAGAGAGAGAGGGAGAGAGAGAGAGGGAGAGAGAGAGAGAGAGAGAGAGAGAGAGAGAGAGAGAGAGAGAGAGAGAGAGAGAGAAGTAAAATGCCTGTCCCAGAGGCAGGCAGGAGAGGATGCATGAGAGGGAATAAGGCATCAGGGAGGGTAAGAGGAAAACTGTTGACATTGATAGCAGAAAATGCGCACTAGTGAAGCTTATTACACATTGCATGACTGTAACTCAATCATGAACAATGTTATCTGTGAAAAGAAACTATATTATAAACAACCTTGTAACCATGGTGTTTAAATAAAAAAAATACTTTGTGATACTTCAAAAAAAAAGAAAAAATAAGTGATATCACTGTTATAGTGAGCTTCTACCTCAGAACACAAGAGTCTGAAACAATATGATCAAGAATTTGTCATGTGGCAGAGGATCCCTATGTGGTAATTTGGATTCGTAACTCTACGTTGTAAGACCTCATAAAGGAAAACTTTGAACCCAATAAACAGACAAATGTCCCTTCTATCACAGACTGAATTTAGAAGTTTGAATAACTCCCCTGAAATCCTACTGGGTAAGAGTGGACTCGTAGGAATTAGTATAAACAACACTAATTCCTCTTTACTGGCAGATTAGGTAGATTTTTCCTGTATTAAGTAAATCTTTCTCATATTTGCTTCACCACAGATTGCATATGGGCAATCTTCCGAAATTATTCATTGCTTGGAATGCACCTGATCTGTAGACATCAATGATAAAGAAAAACAATAGTCTTAAAATTTCCTTTTCTCCGACCTCAGGAAAAAAAACTCTGCCACACCATCATACTGCTGTTCTGGAGCCATACACTTCTGACCACCTTTCACAGGATATTTCGGTAGGTCCTTATTCTGACTCCTCCCTGACTATTCAAGTGCCTATTAATTTCTAAAATTTGAAGGTTTATCATCAATTTCTAAAATTTGAAGGTTTATAGTAATAATGTAAGAGTGATATTTATAATAGCAATAATAAATATTGAGAGATTACTGTTTCAAACACTGTAATAAATACTTTACATATGTTAATTCTTATGAAGATTTTATAATATAAATATTATTAGACTCAGAAATAAAAGATGTGGGGAGGTGAATAATTATCATTAGGTCACATGTCTGAGTATATTAGGTCACAAATCTTGTGTGTAGTAAAAAGGAATTGGAGTTCAATTTTATTATGTACAATGATCATTCTCTTAATCAAATAAATGTACATGATCATACACTTTTACAAATATAAAATATTTGTACAAAACCCTATATTGCATACATATCATACAAAGATGAGATAAACTATCTCTCAAAAGAAATTTTGTGAAGCTTCCTAGTTACATACTAAATAATAATTTTCCTCTCTCCCCTAGTAATCTAATACATAATTTGGGCAGTCAAGTTTCTTCATCAAAAGAATATTTTTAATAATATCTTTATTTAAGCACCATGATTACAAACGTGATTGTAGTTGGATTGCAGTCATAAAAAAAATCATCCTCTTTCACTAGTGCAATAGTCTTACCACCAATGCCCCCATCTCTCTCCTCCTACTGTATTCCAGATAGGCATTCTACTTCTCTCACTCATTAACATTGTCATGATAATGTAGTCATCTCTCTAACCAGATGCACCACTCTTTGTGGTGAGCTTCATATTTTGAGCCAGTCCTTCCGACCCTCATTTCTATTGTCTCTAGGCATTATTACATTAATGTCAATCAAAAGAATCTTAGTTTCCCAATCATCCTTGAAACTACTGGTGATTCTATAATCCTGAACTAGCCAATGAGACTTACTTATGAAGTCATTGAAAGTTTTTTCCACAATTTTTTTTCTTAATAGGATTATCCCTTTCCTCTTTCCAGCCCCACACTTTGTTTCAGAATAGACAATTGACTTAATGCTTAGATATGTGAAGCATCCAGAAATAGCTTCTCCATCTCCAAGAGGTCATACATGGTCATCTTGGTGGTAGACAATTCTCAAACCACTGTAACACTCCTCCCAATTTTGAAAATATTTTCTGTTTCTCAAGGTTTGAACAAGCACATTAAAAATACTATGTCCCAGGTTCAAACAGCTTTGGTGTTAGAATCTGATTAGTTAAACTAAATTACATGGGGGGAAATATTGTGAAAGCTCCTGCAGCTCTCCAGCCAATTTGCACATTTTCTAGAATTATTTTAGATGTTATCATCGCCCAAACACCTGCTGCTCTGTACTCAGGAAAACAAGCCAAAAGCAAGAAGGCAAAACATACTAAGTTTAAGAAAACAAATGAAGGGGCTGGAGCGGTAGCACAAGCAGTAGAGCATCTGCCTTGCAAGCAGCTTACCTAGGACAGACCACTATTCAATCCCCCAGTGTCCCCCCAAGTCAGGAGCTATTTCTGAGCACAGAACCAGGAGTAACCCCTGAGCATCACCGGGTATGGCCCAAAAACAAAAACAAACGAGCAAAACCTTAAATATGGGATACAAATCAAAAGATTCAAATTTGAGAGTTAGACAGTATGAATAGTTCCTAACAGTCTCAAAGTGACTAAATACTTAAATACTTTGGGTTAACTACACTAACCCAGATAAAAAATGTATGCCACATCATATATTTTTCTCTAATTTTCACTTCATATTTTTAGTAGGAAAAATATTTCAAATATTTCTTATCTCCCTCATTCTTATCTCCTCCCCTCTTTTTAGCAAACTCCAGGGCAGTTTAATTTATATCAACATTTTGGTCCAAATTATTTTAAGCTATCTTAAAAAAATATTCACATTCAAATAATTGAGATTTTGTAGTACAGAGAAATAACACAACGTAGGATGTTTGTCTTGCACACAGTTGATCCAGGACAGATGGTGGTTCAAATCCCAGCATCCCATATGATCCCCCGAGCCTGCCAGAAATAAATAAATAAATAAATAAATAAATAAATAAATAAATAAATAAATAAAATTATTGATATTTAAAAACAATATGTCTTGATCAAGTGGACAATGTAGAGAAATTGAAAAACTACTAGTTTCTAAACTGAATAATTTACAGCTGGTTCTAAGTTAATTACTCATGATTTAATTTCAAGAACAAATTTTCCAACACTGTTCCCTCCACCAGTATCCCCAAAATCCCTCCTTTCCTCCAATGTACCTCTTTGGCAGACACTTTTTTCTTTTTCATTTCCAAGAGTTCTGTATTCTAAGATTACTCCTAAGAATAACTTCCTTGTCACATCCTCTTTTTTCAGTTATATTTTTTGTTTTGTTTTGGGGGTTTGTCTTGTCACTACATTGTTTTGTTGTGTTCAGGAAATGTTCCTGGTTCTGTGCTCATGAGTCACTCCTGGAGGGCTCAAAGTACCAATTGAGGTGCTGAGGATCAAACCCAGGCCTCCATGTGCAAGGCAAGTGCCCTATCCCAGGTACTATAACTCTGATTCCTTTACTCCATTTTTGACTGAGTTTATTTTACAATTAATTTAGGTTACAAGGTTGCAGTAGTGTTAGCACTTATAGCATTGATATAAACTTACTGCACCCCCCAAACAAAATGCAAAACACCCTCCACAGATGTTAGGGGGTGGTTATTTTCAGCCAGGACTTACTTCTGAGTGTGTTTTAGGAGCACTCCTGATAATGCTCAGAGTGCAGAGAAGTACCTTATTCCCTGCACTTACTATCTTTCTTGCCCTGCACTTATGGTTCGGATGAATAGGATTACCTCACCTCTCATATGATGAAATATTTTTATGGAAGATTGTTATTATTATTACAAAAATATTACAGCCTCTTTTATGAGACGCCTCTAGCTCTACTGCTCACTTTCTCCACAGAAAGTAAGTTACCATGTTGTGAAGTTTTTTTTTATTGAATCTACCTGATAAGGAATTTATGTCTCTAGCATACATCCAGGGACACAAGAAGCCTGCTAAAAGTTATATAAGAAAGTCTTTAAGCATATTCCTTTCTGCTTAAGCCTAAAATGATTACAGACATGTTTTACAACAGGATGCAGCTTCAAGATGAATACTAAACTAGAGGCACTCAACTAAATTACGTCTTGTCTCTGTGGCACAGAAACATGGATAATATATTAAATCTAATCATTCAAGTTGCCATGTGATAACAGATGGCTAATAACCATTGCCATTAATTCAAACTCTCAAAAGTTAAAAAAAATTGTGACAATCTAAAATTAATGAGAGTTTAAATTCTAGTGTTAATTGTAAACTCCAATCTATTCATTAGCAGGCAACAGTTATCTTCGAGTTCATTGAAAAATCATCACTCTGTGGATCCAGAGCAATAGCACAGCAGGTGGGGAGTTTGCTTTGCACATGCTGAGCTGGGTTCAATCTCTGGTATCCTTTATGGTTCCTGGAGTCTGCCAGGAGTGGCTCCTGAGCACTGAGTCAGAAGTAGCCCCTGAACCACTATGTGTGGCCCAACCCCCCCCCATTCCAATTATCACTCTGTTCCGAGAGTTTTCCCACAAAGTAGCAAACAGTAAAGATTCAGGTTAAACAGACAAGGAGAAATGTGTTATCTTTGTTTTTTATGTCTAATCTTCCCTATTGAGCTCTTCACAAAGACCGTGGGACATGGGTTTGAATAAATCAGAGAATCAAAGTGCAAGTGAATTTGTGAGTGATTTGTAAGTTTTAGTGATACTGGGCTACAACCAAATCAAGGGGTTTACCATATATTTCCTTCACATTGTGAAGCTGATAGTTTGAAATCAGCTATTGTGGGATATAACTGCAATGAGAAAATAAACAAATAATGTTAAATTTTCCCTCAAAGAACCAAACCTTTACAATCAAATGCAAACCTTTACAACCACTTTGCAAGAGTTGCTAATCATCACATATCAAATGAGTTATTTGAAATTCGAGGGAAGTTAATCAGGAAAATAAGGAAAAGAAGTTGAGTGTGGCTGCCTTTATAAAGGAAGACAAAACACTAAATTGATTGAACTAGAAATATCAATGCAGACTTGAGGGCCTTATATTAGCACAATTCCTCTGTCTCTTTGATTTTAATTCACATGTATGAGTTCCTAGTAATTCCTATTATTGTCACCATTTTGTGTATACATAACTAAGACTTAAAGACTTGAAATAATAATAATCCAGGGCAGCAGAGTTAATAACAACAGAGCCTACACTTGAATCTAGGTCTGCATGGTCTATTAACAGTGTGTCCAATTTCCTCTCATTTTGTTTTGTCTTATGCTCTTTTGGAAATTTTATCTATCAGCAGCATTCATAGGAACATAGAAAATAAGAAATGGTTAAGGTGAAAATACACAGTAGGAAAACTAAGAACATAATTGAGGCTAACCTAATACAAAATAAAAAAAAACAAAACACTCTATCTTTTTTAAAGAACATATAAAGTTCACTGCACAGAAAAAAAGCTCTCACAAAAAGTAGCCCAGGGGGTGAAGCGATAGTAAAAAGGGTAATGTGTTTGCCTTGCACACAACCCACCGGTGTTCTATCCTCAATATCCTATATAGTCCCCAAGCCTATCAAGTTATTTGAGTACAGAGCCAATAGTAAGCCCCTAAGCACTGCATATGTGATCCCTTTCCCCCCCATCCAAAAAAAAAAGAGTCCAACGCATATATTTGCTTTTTTTGTTTCCTTTTTGGACCACATCCGTTGACACTCAGGGGTTACTCTTGGCTATGCACTCAGAAATGGCTCCTCTCTTGGGGGACCATATAGGATGCTGGGATCGAACCGCAATCCATCCTAGGTTAGCTGCATGCAAGGCAAATGCCCTACAGCTTGCGCTACCACTCCGGCCCCAGGTATTTACTCTCTTAAGTTAACATGAACATAAAATAAGAATGGGACACTGTGGCATTAGTTCAGAAGTCAAAGGAATGTGAATCTTTTTATTGATTTTCTATTTTTATTACTTATTTAACAGCCAATATTTACATAATATATTCTCATAATACATTTGTTTCTGACATTTCATGTTCCAACAGCAATCCTCACCAGTGTAAAATTCCCTCCACCCTTGTCCCTGGACTCCCCACCCACCTCCAAGCTTGTCCCTTTCACAGGTGTAAAATAATTTACTTTATATTGTTTACAACTAAGTGATAATAAAATAATTAAAAACAAAACTACACCAAAAGAAATTTGGGAAAGTTACTATCTCCCAAAGGGGTCATTGTCTGAAGATACATTAAGCTATTTATTGTTAGTTGGTCATTGTTATTGGTGTATGAGTTATTTATTTATTTATTTATTTTATTGGGAGACATACCCGGTGGCGCTCAGGAGTTACTTTGTGCTTAGAAATTGCCCCTGGCAGGCTTGGGGGACCAGGATTTGAACTACCGTCCATCCTCAATCATCTACATGCAAGGCAAACACCCTACCACTGAGCTATCACTCTGGCCCTGGTGTATGATTTAAAAGCTTATTTCCTATATCTGGAGTTTTTCCTCTGAATTTCTATGAAGTAAAATGTATAAAGTAAAATGTGTAAGTTGATTAAAAATGAATATTCCACAAAAACTAAAATGATGTAATAGGCAAAAATAAGATCTGAAGGTCACATTAACCTAAAAAAAAATAAAATTCATAAAAAGTTGATATGGATTAATTTTTTCTATTGCTTTAAACTATGGATGCAGCAGAATTCTCCAGTTTCAATCTTAATGACAAGGAAAATATCTGTAATATATGAAAATGAATAAAGATTTCCAGAAGCTGTGTGAGAGTACTTTGTGATACAAGGTGACTTGCACTAACTTGATGTCTTGAAAAAAAAAAATAACGACCTAAAAATAGAAGATCCAGATGCTATTGTTTTGTACAGAAAAACCCTAGAATTCCCATAAGTGGTTTTTTTTTTCTTGTACTACAAAATTTTAAAGGACGATTATAAGGAGAAAGAGTACTTGCTGAAACAAAGAAAATCAGATAATCTCGAAAACAACAAAAGAACAAAAGTGAAAGAAATGCTTTGTTTTCTATTAGTCCAATGCTGACAGAGCACTAAGTTATCCAGTATACATACATATTCCAGAAAAAAAATTAATTGTACAACTTTATATGCTAAAGGGGGGGCAGAGAGGTGGCACAGTGGTAGAGTATTTCCCTTGCACATGGTTGACCCAGGGTGGATCTCGGTTCGATCCCCCGTGTTCCATCTGGTCCCCCATGCCAGGAATCATTTCTGAGTACAGAGCCAGGAATAACCCCTGAGCATCAGTGGGTGTGGCCCAAAAACAAACAGAAAAAAATGTTTATGTTCCCATTAAAGTATTCTTGCTTGGCCGAATATCTCTTAAGGTTTTAAATTCCTTGCTCGAGTCTTCCATACAGTACAGTCTTAGACTCTAGTGAGGCAATGTCAAAAGGTTCCAGAAATGGGTTTTCTGAGAGCACTAGATAGGGTGCTTAAATTGCCAGAGATCACATTTTAAAAGATATATGCCTTTATGAGATGTTATTAAGTATAATAAGCATATTATAGTGGTTACTATTAAAGGGAACAGTGATTGTAAAATGCATGAAATAGGTTTAAGGGGTATTTACTATGTTTTTTTTATTGTGTTCAAAGTGAATTACAATCTTTCACAGTAATATTTAAGGCACATAATGATAACGAATGAGGGGCATTCCCACCACCAGTGTTGTCCTCCCTCCACCCTATTCCCAGCATGCATCCCACTTCTTCCTCCTCTAACCCCCATAGTGCTACTGCAACTGTTTCCCCCTTGTACAGCTTGATGTAGATTCGGTATCAATTCTGTTCTCATTGACTTTGGATTTGGTATTCAAGTCTGATCATTTTTTATTTCCTCCAAATGGACATACGACTATCTGGTCTTGGTACCATCCATTTTTCTCCCTCCAATTATGATGCTGATCAAGGTGATCCCAGTAATGTGACTCCATTGCAAATGTAAGAAAGGATATGGAAGGAGTTTGTCTAAGTGCTGTAAGTATCCATTTGGAAGAAGAAAAGAGAAAGAAGAAAAAAGTAACAAAACAAAACAAAAGAAGACAAGACAAAAACAAAATAATAAGGGAGTGACAAGAAAAGTACAAAAAGAATTTTAAAAAAAAGAATAAACCAACAATCAAAACCATCAGCTAAGAAGAAACAAACACAAACAAAAAAGCAAAAACAAAAAACAAAAACAAAAGCAAAAAGGAGAACAAAAAAAAAAGCAGACCAGCAACTTCTTAAAAAAGGGTTGTGTTTCTTCTTTCTTCTTTCTTTTTTTCTTGCTTTCTTTCTTTTGCATAGGCACGGTAAATACTGGAGAAATTAGAACAGGAATTTCCTTAGACTAAAAGATACATGGTTTCTCCTTGAAGCATACTGTCATAGGAACAACTACAGGCTCCTTACTCACTCTTTTGCATACCTCAAGGTCTTTTTATGGTACCAGAAGATTTTCCACTCAGCTGTGGGTGATGACATCCCTCACCTGTAATTGAGGATCTTGCTATTTGTGTATTCATAGGGCGAAGTCTAGGAGAGAATTTTTCTTTATGGTTCTATGATTTCTGTTCCATCACTGTTGTTGTAATCAGTCTTTTGTAATTAGTGGACTTGGTTTTGGCTCAGATCCTAGGTCAGAGCCTAGGCTAAAGTCTTTTAGCATGGTTCCAGAAGTTCTGCTCAGTTGCAATGGTCAAAGTCATACCTCTGGGATTAGAGATCTTGGTTTTTGTAAGAATGTGAAGCCAAGGTCTAGTCTAGGAACTTCCTCATTGGTCCCTTGATAGGTTCTATCCAGTCCATGTTTGTCAAGACTGTCAAGGTCAGTCTTCTGTAAATAGGAGTTTTGGTTTTTTCTTAGGGAAAAGGATGACATTTTCCCCAACTATCCCACCTGTTTACAGAGGTGTTTTTTATTCTGGAGATTACATAGTTATAAAGTTATTGTTTATTTACATTTATGCATGTCATCGCTTGATAAACATGTCACCAGACAAACCGATTATAACTCCTTGAATTCATTCTCCTACCAATTTGAAGAAGACTAATTCATCAGAACATTTTTAATGAACAAAGTAAGAGCAGGGAAATGCAGAAGGTGTTAAGTGTCATAATTCCCTCCAAAAGTTTCTCTAAGAGGAAAAGAAATTATCCATGGCCAGTATTTGCACAGTGCTAAATAAATAGTGTGGCATAAACAACAAATATATAATGATATGACAGTATTTTAGATGTTAGGAGAAAAGAATTTTTAATGGTAAAAAAATATGGAACATGCTAACTCTATATCTCCCCAATCAGTTCCTGAAATATTTTACCAATTAATCTGCATTAACTATATTAGTGGGAGAAAATAAATAATAACAAAGACTTTTGAGACAAAAACAAAGACACAACCTATACAAATCCCAATGCCATAATTGTGTATAATAATGTCCAATTTTACGCATAGTGATAAAAAATGAGCACTGTATTTAGAGTCTAATGTAGGACAGACCTGAATTGGCTGTCTGAGGCAGACAATCTGGACTCGTAGAGAAACCTGGAAGGAGAATGAAAGAAGGCCCATCAGACAGCACCATTTTCATTTGATGGGAGAGACTGGAGCAATATACCACACTTTTTATTCATTCTTATTGTTAGAAACTTGCATTGTTTCCATATTCTTGTTATTGAGATACATAACGTTTATATAAAAAATTTACTCTTATAGCTATTAAGCTGTAGAATTTGAATTTAAGTTCATATAGTAAACTAGAGATTAAATTCTCAACATTGTAAAGGTATATGTCATAAACTCTAGACATCAGCCTCATCTCATTGTCCTCCAAGGAAAAATATAAATTCCCTGGGATGTGATTTTATATAGATTAAGTCACCTGGAACATCATTTTATTACAATTTTAATTATATAGATTCAACCAAAAAGAAAAATGCTGCTTCTTTTTATTCTTATCACTGTTAAGTACATTTCTTTCCTAGGAAACACAAAATATGCTCCTTTGAGAGAAAGACTTGGACACCACATAATTTAGTCAAGAGATCTACTCTTTTAAAAAAAAAAAGGTGAAAATAAGTCTTCATAAATGTTAACTTGTCAAATAAAATTTACATTTAAAGGCAAAAAATGTGAACTTGCCAAGATTTTATACTTTACATTAATCTACTCATAGTAGAAAGACAACTTTCTCAAATAATTAGCATGTCTACAAAACATGTTACATATCTTTAGAAATTAACTATACATAGCTTTAGAAATAAAAAGTTGAAATTATAGTAATTTTATTAGTGGATTAATTTAGAGCAGATGTTCAAAGTTTCATAGTTCTAGGGATCAGAGCTAAACAGGTATCCCTATTAATTTTTTGGTATATCTCATTATGGGACATCATGTATACATTGATTTATAATGGTGGCAAGATAAAATGTTCATTTGGTTTCTATGTCAGCCACGATTGGTATGTCTTGTATAATCCTAGGAAGCAGAAATATCAACTAAAGGATAATGAAAATGCCTTGTTACTGACCTAGGAACCATGTCTTGATAAAGTAGTTACCATTAACACTGTATACAAGGAAATGTTATAAGAAAGGTATTTTAATAAGTTGAGTTTACTCTGTTTAAAGGCAAGATAATTCTACTGAAAGAGCATAGACTCAGTGAAAGAGGAATAGAGTCTTGACTCCACAAATTACCAGAAACTATCCCAATGCAGTTACTGTGTTGTGGATAATAAATGATTTTACAACTATAATCTTTTGTTAATGTAGCTTTTGTACAACATGCGTAAAAACATTTATATTAAATATGTTAAAAAATAAGATTAATCAGATGACTAGTAAACATATAATTAAAACTTTATTTTTTTAATTTGAGGGCAAATTCTGAAAGGGTTCAGCTATCACTGCTGGTGGGCTTGGGGACGATACATGGTGCTGGGGATGAAAACCAATTTGGACGCATGCAAAACAAGCTCCCTACCTACAACACTAAAGCTGCAACTCAATAGTAGCTTTTTTATTTGAGTAGAAATTATTTATCCTGGATTTGGTTAAGGGATACTGATTTTATGTCTGGAAAGAGTAAAAGAACATACAAAAAAGAACCAATCAAAAATAATTAAGCCAGTCAAACATTTATAGATCTTCAAAAGACATTTCTCCATTGAAAATGTCCAGATAGGCAATAAACATGGGAGGAATGGCTTTATATTAATAATCATTAGGGAAATACAAAACAAAATCACAATGTGACACCATTTCACACCTGTTAGGATGGTAATTTTCAAAGCAAAATAAAAAATAATAAGTGTTGACAAAGATGTAGAGGAATTGGAACACTGGAGGCTGCTAGAGGGAATATAAAATATGTACTGAGAAAAATATGATGGTTCTCAAATATTACTATATATCCATAAATTCAAATTACAGTTATTTTCCTAAAAGAACTAGAGCAACATCTTAAAGATATAGTTTTAGAAACGTTACTTTTCCTAATTTACTGAGGCACAACTGACACTTTATATAAGTATATATACAACATGATGAGTAAACACAAATATATTATTAAATGATTACCACAATAAATTTAGTGA
Organism: Suncus etruscus; assembly: GCF_024139225.1. Classification (NCBI taxonomy): domain Eukaryota; kingdom Metazoa; phylum Chordata; class Mammalia; order Eulipotyphla; family Soricidae; genus Suncus; species Suncus etruscus. The sequence goes on along the minus strand of NC_064867.1, from coordinate 21,062,394 downwards.
ATACCTCCTCCACCATACATAATTGTCATTTGTGTGTGAAAAAATACTTAATATCTATATCATTAGCAACTTTGAATTATGTAACAGATGATTATTAAATATAATGAGCACACTGTATGCTACATGGCCCAAATTATTTGTTTTACAATTTGAAGTTTATACCCCTTTAAATAAAATATTTCTATTTTCTCTACACCCAGTGTCAGACCTTGGAACCTATCAGTCTCTTCTATATTTCTTTGAGTTCTAATTTTTTGGGTTTTTTTTTTTAGGTCACACCCTGCAGCCCTCAGGGGTTACTCCTGGCTCTAGGCTCAGAAATCGCCCCTGGCAGGCACAGGGGACCATATGGGATGCCTGGTTTTGAACCACTGACCTTCTGCATGAAAGGCAAACGCCTTACCTCCATGCTATCTCTCCAGCCCCTGAGTTGTATTTTTGTTTTGTTTTGTTTTGTTTTGTTTTTTGGGCCACACCCGGCGGTGCTCAGGGGTTACTCCTGGCTGTCTGCTCAGAAATAGCTCCTGGCAGGCACGGGGGACCATATGGGACACTGGGATTCAAACCAACCACCTTTGGTCCTGGATCGGCTGCTTGCAAGGCGAACACCGCACCGCTATCTCTCCGGGCCCGAGTTGTATTTTTTAACTCCACTTTATAATGTATTTGTTATTATTTGACTTATTTCATTTAATACTATTTAACTTAAGGTGCCTAAAGGTCATTTATTTTTGCGATAGTAAGTAGGATTTCTTTCTCTTTAATTAACAAATAATATTTATTAAGTATAAATATATGCCATGTTCTCTTTATTGTTCATTCATCACTAAATGTGTAGGCTATATTCATATTTTGGCTGTTATAAATAATGCTAAAATATATATGAAGATGTCCATATCTCTTTAAGAGTTATTTTAGTTCCATAAAATTTATATTCACAAATAAAATGCTCTATGATACGGTAGTTCTATTTTAATATTTTGAGATACTTTCATATGGTTTTCTACTGATGCAAATTGAGGGGGGAAAAGTGGATGGAACCTAGGAGCCAATTGGTCTCGGGTGCACTGAGTGAGGGGAAAAAAGATCAGAACTAAAGTACACAAATCAAAGTCAATGATAATAGAATCAAGAGACCCAAACTATAACAAACTAAACACAAAATGGGCCTGTTACACTAGTTACACAGGGCTAAGGGTGGAGGTATGGGATGCTTGCTGGAAACAAACAATTGTGGAAGGAGATCAGCACTGGTGGTGGGAATGGCCCTAGTTCACTATCACTCTATGCCTAAAACACAGCTATGAAAGACTTGTAATTCACAATGGTTTCAATAACAATTTTAAATATATATGTATATGTGTATATACTGTATATATATGTATATATACTTATATATGTATATATATACTGTGTGTATATATATATATATTATATATACACTGCTTCGGGAACATCTTACCTCAGCTTCATCCACCAAAAGATCAGAAACAATAGTGCTAGGAACATTAGAGATTCCTCAAAACACTAAGAATAAAACTTGCATATAACCCTAAAATTCTATTCCTGGGATTTTCCCAAGAATTTGAAAGAAACTTTATGTTCATAAAAGCTTTGTTTACAATTGCTAGAAAGTGAGAAAACACAAGAGCCAAAAAACAAATGAGTTGTTAAAAAAAAATGAGGTATATACACGTAACAGGATACTAGTCACCTCTGAAAAAAAAAAAAGAAAAAATTTACAATGTAATGACTTGCATTGAATTGGAGTGAAATGAGTCAGGAAGAATATGACAAGTAACTAGATGATCTCATTCATATGTATGCAGTATAAAGAAACTAAAACTGATCATACAAACCCTGATAAAAAAAATTCAAGAAAAGTTCAGTTACAAATGAAAGATGAGGAGACACCTTAGGATAGTGATCTTCATGTTCTGGTGGTGGGCATGGTATATCAGCACTGAAAATATTGGTACAATTGTAAAGATAATATTAAAATATATTAGTAGTGGGGGCAGGAGCGATAGTATTGTGGTAGGGCATTTGCCTTATACAGCTGACCCAGGATGCACCTGGGTTTGATCCCTGGCATTCCATATAGTCTCTAGAGCCAGGGGTAACTTCTGAGCATCACCGGGTGTGACCCAAAAAGCAAAAAATAAATACATACATATATATGTAGTGGTAATAATCTGGACTTGTACAGAACAACACCTAAAATACCAGGAGGGAGTCTTATAGAATAGAATATTTAATAAGTGTTTAAATCCATAGCTTATCTTTGAGCCCTGAATTTAAACACATGGTTTTCCTTTTAATTAATTTTACTTACATCTATTTGTTTAGTCCTGGCTCCATTAATTTATGCATCCATCCATGAATTTGCTATATGCCTATCACTGGGGACTCCAAGATAATGCATAAAGCCACTAAAATTAATTTTTTAAGGAAGGGAGTGTCAATATTTTGAAGAACTTAAAAGACAAAGAAAAATATAACAAAGCATTAATAGTAGTTGTCTTGGGAAGTATTTTTTATTAAACTTTTTTTTGTTTTCTTTTTTTCTGTCCCCAAATGCCTAATTTTATAATATATAAAATACAGCTAAATTGGGGCTGGAGAGTTAGTACAGTGGTAGGGCATTTGTCTTGCACACATCCAATCCAGGACAGATGGTGCTTGAAATACCAGCATCCCAAATGATCCCCCTTGCCTGCCAGGAGCAATTTCTGAGTGCAGAGCCAGGAGTACCCACTGAGCACCACCAGGTCACATATGTGACCCCAAAACCAAAAATATATATATAATTAAATTAAAAATGTGAGGTTGAAAATAAGGATATTAATTTTCATCATATCACATGATATTCAATAGTATAATAAGATTAAAATCACACATACAGATAAATATAGCTCTATAGTACCTAGTATACTGGATTGGACAACTGGTTGTTTAATAGTTCAGTGACTAAACTGATCACTTAGAAAATCATTTATATTTTTATTCGTCATTAAATAGTGCAATATATTTTTATTATTTTCTTTAATTTATGAAGAGCTATGTCCCAAATTGCTCTGTTCTCACCTGTACTATGAACACATGGTTCTGAGTTTCCACCTAAGTATTAGTATTTATTTATAAGATGATATTATCTGATTCATGCTAAATTTGAATAGCTTTTATATTAATCTTATTGAAAGTTCTCGGGGTTGGGGAAATGTGGGAAACTGAAAAGAGAAGTAGATGAAAAGAAATAAGGTTTGTATCAAATACTTTAGTTGGTTTTAGATTCCAATGAGAAGTGTGTTCTTGATGGGCAATAAAGAGATACTATAGGATTCTCTAAAGCCATGGGGGGGAATCTATCCTTTTCAATTTTTACTTTCTTGATACCTTTTGTTGGATAAATGAATGTTTAAATACACACATTTGGCAGGGGGTGTGGGAGTAGGGAGATGGGGGGCATTGGTTGTGGGAATGTTGCACTGGTGAAGAGGGGTGTTCTTTTCGTGATTGAAACTCAACTACAATCATGTTTATAATCACGCTGTTTAATAAAGTTACTATATATATATTTATATATACTATATAAATATATATAGTATTTATATACTATATAAATAAAAACTTAAAGTAGTTTGGGTGTTCTAGTGGCCTAAAAAATAAATGAATAAATACATACATTTCCACATTTCATGGCAGAAAATGAGAAAACACATGAATTATTTAACATTTAAATAATGGATCTTCACGTTTTCACTTTTCTGTTTTATTCAAGATTTCCTTCTTCCTTCTTAAAAATTATAATGGTCTTTCTTTTCCCTGAGTAGAAGGAGCACTACATTTTCAGTTATGCGTAATTCTGGTAGTATAAGGGCCTTGTATTAGCCCTAACTCAGATGCTCCTGGTAATACTTTGGGGGTATATGGGACATTAATGATAGAATCCAGGATTTCTTATGTATTCTACCACTTGAATTACAGTTTCAGTCCCTAATTCTCCCTAAAATCTTTTTGTCAAATATTATTGACATACAATACTATAAAATCTCATACTTGTGGGACCAGTGAGGTGGTGCTAGCCAAGGAAGGACCGTGGTTCAATCCCCCGTCGTCCCATATGGACCCCCCAAGCCAGGGGCAATTTCTGAGTGCTTAGCCAGGAGTAACCTCTGAGCATCAAATGGGTGTGGCCCAAAAAACAAACAAACAAAAATCTCATATTTGTATATTTACACACATATTTGTATGCATCTCACCATGTTCATCACCAAAGTTTCAGTGCTATCACATTATTAAAATTACACTTTCTTGGGGGCCGAAGAGATAGCATGGAAGCAAGGCATTTGCCTTGCATGCAGAAGGACGGTAGTTCGAATCCCGGCATCCCATATGGTCCCCCGAGTCTGTCAGGAGCGATTTCTATGCATAAAGCCAGGAGTAACCCCTGAGCATTGCTGGATGTGACCCAAAGACTAAAAAAAAAAAATTACACTTTCTTGGGTCAGAGATATAGTACAATGGGTCGTACATACTGACTCAGGTGTGATCTCCAATATCCTGTATTGTCCTTCAAATTCTGCCAGGAATAATACATGAGCACCTCTAGATGTGTCCCCCAAAATCAATACTAATATATAAAATAAAATCACCTACTCTACCCATTCTTCCCACCTCTTTATCCCTTTCCTCTAAAAACCAAATTTTTGAGAGTTTAGTAGCTATTTTTGTTATGACTTGATAATGTTCTCACTTTACTTATACTCATCTTACAAGTGGAACCATCAGGTAAATTCTTTCACTTCCTGAATTATTTACTTAAAATAACCTCCTCAAGTCTACCTATGTTGTTTCAAAAGTTCAACTTCATATATTTTAATAGTATATATAACATCTTCTTCAGTCAGTATATCAGTCACTGACTTTTTCTTTGTTATTAACCTGTAATACCCTCATCCTGCCTTTCACTCTGTTTTTAAATTTTAATATAAATTTTATACATAATATATATTATTTTACGTTTTATTCCTCCATTCATTTGATCTCTTTCAAATTTATGCTACTCACATTAAATATGACATGAATATAAGAGACTTAGTCATTTTTTCTCATGTTTGTATTTGGGGGCTACTGTCATTAATGAATTTCTTTTTCTTTGGAAACTTTTCCCTAGTGATTTTCTTAATTTCTCTCTCTCTTTTTTGGGGGTGGGGGGAACCACATATCCAATGGTTCTCAGGGATTATTCCTGGATTTTCTTTCAAGGACCAAATGTGGTGGTGGAGATCAAAACCAGCTTGATTACATGCAAGGCAAGCAACCTATCCATTGTAATATCTCTCCAGCCTCCATACCTCTCTCATTTTTAAAAGAATATCTGTTCTAGATAAATTTTGGTGGTTACCATAAGATTTAAGACAGCTTGTATGACTATAAGATGGTATTTTTTGTGTGTACTGGTGACAGTTAATTCTTTGATTAAAGATCTAAATAGATTATTTCTAATATTCTTCCCCTTTGATGTTTTATTGTCTCATTTTATTCTTGCTTGTGTTTCTAATGATTCTGCATTAGAATTTATAACCATACTCAAGGTTTCATATTCAGTTATTTTTGTTTTTGCTTTTCCAGTAAAAGAACTCCTTTTAATACTTCTTTGTGCAGGTATAGAAGTGAAAACTCTATTAACTTTTTAAATTTCAGTCTGAATTACAAAGTTATTCATGATCGATTTCTGGCATGCATTGTTTCACTACCAGTCCCTTCATCAGTGTCCATTTCTTCCACTATTAACCACTTGTTTCCCTCTTACCCACCTGTCTGCCTCTGTAAGAGGCTTTCATAACTTTTGACATAGTGGTTTACAGCACTGTTGCCAATAGTTTCATATGCAACTTTTAGTTATCTTTAAGATACTTCTCTTAATTAACATTTAGTGAAGAATGATTACTTTTCCTTAGCACTTATATAATTTTTCTAGGTAGCATTTTTATGTACCAATTTTTTATCTTTTACAAGTGTGACTATTGCATTGTTTCTCGCCTCTCTTTGAGTGCTACTGAGAAATTTGATAATAGCCTGATGATATGATGATTAGTGTAAGTTTTCACATCACAATTCTCCCTAGTGGCCTTAATGCTTTTTATTGTACACAAATGTTTAATGCTTAATTTAACAATGATGTCTTGGAACTCAAAAGATAGTGTGCACTGATCTCAGGGAACAGTCCCAGTGATTCTTGGCCAACATTTAATTGAATGTGAGGGCCCAAATATGTAGTGTAATGAGGCCTTGCAATACCTAAGAAACCACCACGAACAGTTGTTCTCAGGGATGTACAAGGCCACACCCAATAGTGCCCTGGAGGCCATGTGATGCTGAGAATAAAAATGGGGCAAGCAAATATAGGGCTAAAATTGTAATCTCTATACTCTTCCAAATATGCTATAAATCTTAAAAATGGTCCTTTGTATGTAATTTCCATTATTTTGATCTTTCTTTTTTAAGTATTCTAACTCTATTGCTTTCATCATTGTATCTAGGATATGCCTTGGAGTGATTTTATTTGGGGTCTTTTGGCTTATACTCTTTGGGTATTCAGAGTGTGGATGTATGCACTTTTCAGCTCTAGGGAGTTCTCAGCAATGTTGCTTCTTTGGGGTTTTCTTCCAAAGCTCTTTGGGATCCCAAAGTTTCTTAAGTTGTTTTTGTTGAATTTATCCTAAAGTTCTGTTATCATCTATTCACATATTTTGAAGAAATATTTTTCTTTTTTTATTTTTAAGACTTCCATCCCCTGCTGTTGTCTGGAGGTGTTATACATCTCACCTTCCAGGCCAATGCTTTTGTCCTCAGCCGCTATTAATCTGCTAATGAGACTTTCCAGTGAATATTTCATTTTGCCTAAAAAGGTTTTCAATTTTGTCATTTCTTCAATGATTGACACCTGTAACATAGGTCTGTAGTGCGCCATTGACTGTTCCAGTGGTCTGAATGATCATATGCTTTGTGTCAAATTCTGTCATTTCTTTTTGATGTTTTCTCTTTTATACTCTCACGACCTTTGAGTCTTATACCATAACCATTCCATGGTTTCCTTGAGTTCTTTGAACATCCTCAACATAAAGTATTATCAAAGAAGGTATATCTATATTGCTGATAACTAGTTAGGTCTTCTAAACTACCATTTTCATTCACGAAGCATGGTGGGGGTTCAATATTGCTTTGACATTGTAACCTTTGCTGTGTTTTTTTATGCCCTGTGGTGGGCCCATTGACTAGAAGAAATGCAAGCTGCGGAGTAAAGTAGAGTAGCCGCTCTTTTTTCAAGGTTCTCTGACCTGGGTGAAAAATGACTCTTTTGAGTCACAAAGGGGATGTTGGTATGTCTGCCTGCCTCAGTTTCTTGGAACTGTGTGGCTGGATGAATCTCAGTTGGTATGGCTGAAAACTTCTCTCCTTGTCTTGGTGATTCACTGTCCCTCAGGCTGCAGTGATCAGGAGTGAAAAATGGCTATTATGAGTCACAAAGAGGACATTCGTGTTAGTCTATCTACCTCAATTTCTTCTTTTTTTCCAATATAAGACTCAGAGACTCTTGATAGATCTTTCAGTCTCACATTGTGTGGAAGGGATAGGTCACTCTGTTGGGGTTCCTTCAATCCATACCTTGGAGAAAATCAGCCTAAATAAGAAACCTCTCATTATCCTCCTATGACCTAGTCAATTCCCTCACCAAGTTCAATAACCCTTATCTCAGATCACATCTACAATTATCATTGCTGCTGGTGGATATCAATTTATTTTCCATCTCTCAACTGTTCTTTTGTATTTTATATCTGTATTTCATTTTTTATATTTTATATTTTATTCATTACATCTTTCAGCTTTTCCAAATTTTGCTAATATGTAATTTAATTTATTTATTGAGCTATTTTAAAAAATATTTTTGATGGGAATACAACCATGTGTGCTTAAGGCTTACTCCTGGCTCTGTGCTCAGGCAGCCTTGGAGAACCATAAAGTGCCTGAGATTAAACTTGGATCAGTTGAGTGCTTGGCAAAATCCCTACTCACTGTGCTATTGCACCAGACTCTAAAACATTCATTTTATAATTTCTTCATAATTGCTTATTTTTTAATTAAAGAGGTCATGTGCTACTTAAAATTCACATATGTAATGCTTTTGTCACATAGAACAATAACTTTGATTTTATCTGTAATAAATAATCCCGCTTTTATTATTTTTGTTATATTCCTACATAATTATATAAATGACACATTACAAAATATATTTACTACTAGGCACTCATAAATAATATTCAGGTAAAATATTTTATTCACAAATTATAAGAAAGTCAGTATTTCTCTTATGCAGAAAGTAAAATCTAGAGTGACATTGATGATTCTTTCTAAATTAGAAATTAGAAATTCTTTCTAAATTACTTTCCTTTTTATTTTTATCCTACATTCAATTTGTCTAAAGGAAGTTACATCACTAAAGCAAACAATGAAATTAGAAGTGACAGTATGGCTATAAATAATTTTATGCAATGCTGACATCTGTGACAAACATTAAAAGTATTATTCCTGGCATGAGGAGCATCATTCACCAGATTTGAGATCATTCATTCCATAATCTCTGCAACATTGATTACTGCTATAAGGTCTTTTTTTTTCTAGTAAACACCACAAGATTTATAGTTTACTCTGCAGTCAGGCTTAATGGCAAACTCTGAGAGTATAAAGTTTTTCAGTCTCACCCTACTGAGACTAAACTGTTTTCATAATGTGTAAGTAACCCCTTTGCCAGGTGTAATATGACATTATAACTTTAAGGTAATGATTAAGATTGCCACATTGCTTAAGAAATAGCAATAAAGTATTAAATTCTGCAGGTTTTTCTACTTATTACTGAAAACAGAGTGAAATACCATGTCATTTACTTTTTTACGTTTATCATAATTATGAGTCTTGATGCCTGCATTATTTTCTACAGTGGCCATATTTGTAATGCCAGCTACTGACTTAGCAAACAAAAAGTTTCTGTAACTGTAGTGCCAAAAGTTATTTTATAAATAGATGTTGTAGCTTCTTTCTTTAATATCAATTGAAGAAAATATTTTGAAAAATATTTTTTAATCCTGGCTTCTCTTAAAAAATGTTATAGACATAATTAATTGGTTCATCCTAATTTTTTTTTTTTTTTGTTTTTGGGCCACACCCGGCGTTGCTCAGGGGTTACTTCTGGCTGTCTGCTCAGAAATAGCTCCTGGCAGGCATGGGGGACCATATGGGACACCGGGATTCAAACCAACCACCTTTGGTCCTGGATTGGCTGCTTGCAAGGCAAACGCCGCTGTGCTATCTCTCCGGGCCCTTCATCGTAATTTTTTAAAAACTGTTTTCAACAGATCAACTAGTGATCACTCTTACATAAATTGTGATCAAAATTTCTAAATTTCCCAAATTACCGAGGCTTGCTACATTATTTTCTACTTTATCAATTGTATTAGAATAATAAATATCTAAATATATGGATTAATCATGCTTCTGCCAGTCCATTTGATGCCCAATAAAAATTTATTAACATTTACTGTGTACCAGGCATTTTCTCTGCTCTGACTGAATCCTTAAAATTCCCATTGCAATTTCTGTGTATCCTTTCTCTAGCACATATGTTTGTTTGTTTGTTTTTGGGTTTGGTTTGGTTTTGGTTTTGGGGCCACACCCGGAGGGACTCAGGGTTACTCCTGGCTTTGTACTCAGAAATCACTTCTAGTAGGGCTCAGGGGACCATCATGGAGGCTGGGAATTGAACTGTGTCTGTCCAGGGTTGGCCGAAAGCAAGGTAAATGCCCTACCGCTGTGCTATCACTCAGCCACTAATGCATATGCTTTTAGTTTTGGACGTTAAGTGTCATTTTGCCATTTTTCCTGTCATGACAGAGTACCCATGAGGTACAGTTTATATTATGGAAGAGTTTTCTTTTCCAGTTAGTAATGAGAGGAGTGCTAACTCCTTTGAAATGAGCTAGAAAAAATAGAAGATACCACAAATGACTCAGGAGGCTTGCATCCTCCTTACATCAGGACAATGTGTAATGACATCTGAAACTATATCTTTGCTTGAAGTCTTCCCTTGTCTAGTCCTGCTCCTCCAGCTTTCAATCTCCTGTGAAAATTTTCATTGAAATTATCTGAACACCCCAGTGTATGACTCTGGTGCACCTGACCTATAACATAGTATGTGTCATATTTGGGGATGAGCATAAGGTTAAGCAAATGAGACACAACAACAGTTACTTGTTATTTACAGTCTATTGAAGGATATGGACCAGTAAACAAGCAATAATTTAAATCATGAATAGCTTTCTCTCAGGAGACAAAATGTGTCTTAGGAAAATTGTACATTATTTTAGGTTAGTTTTCATAGGTGGCTTAAAAGAGGAATAGCACTTAACTTGAGACCAGAAGACTAAACAGGAGTTACACTGCAAAGGGCAGTGCAAAAACTTTAAAAGGAACATAAAAATCCAAGATAAAAAGTTGGATTATTTTCTGCACAAATTTACATATAGGTAGTTATTATACTGCAATGATCTACAAATCCAAGATAGTTCAAAATCACAAAGGATCACTTATAGTTAGTATATAACTATTATTCTATAGACTAGAATATAGCAATTAGAATATAGCCAAATAGCCCTAATAGGTATATTTAACTCAATATATATATATATATATATATATATATATATAATAATTACCAGAGGCCATATCACAAATAGCAAATTCCAGAAAACAGGGTTGTCACATTTATCTGAATCTGAGTACAATCAGAACCTGTGTGAAAGAACAGATTCAAATGAAACTTCCCTCTCTATATCCCTGAGTCATCTTAATAAATAAATCACTCTTTTATCTTCATGTACACCCTTATACACACATTTCTCTACACTCCCTTTAATTACTTCGAATTTGAATAGAGTATAATTTCTTCACAAAGGAAATGGTGCTTATATTTAATATAACGTAAATCATGTTTTCTAAACTATTTGTACTAGACTTTCATATAGACAGGATTTTTTTTTTTTTGCTTTTTGGACCATACCTGGTGGCGCTCAGGGGTTGCTCCTGGCTTGGGGGACCATATGGAATGCTGGGGGACCGAACCATGGTCAGTCCTAGGTTAGCGCGTGCAAGACAAATGCCCTAAGGCTTGTGCACAGCTCTGTCCCCTAGACATAATTTAAAAAAAAATTATACGAGGGACCCAGGGGGCATAGTCAGAACACCTGACTTTGAATTGTGAGGCTTGAGTTTATCTGTTAGCCCTGAAGCACATCTCTAAGTATATTCCTTGGCTCCACAAATGTATAACACTTAGTACACTGCAACCAAGTATATGACCCCAGACACTGTAACAATGACACCAACAAAACAAAGTGTGGGGAATAAAACATAAAAATAAATTGTTTGGGGGCCGGCGAGGTGGTGCTAGAGGTAAGGTGTCTGCCTTGCAAGTGCTAGCCAAGGAAGGACCGCGTTCGATCCCCCGGCGGTCCCCCCAAGCCAGGGGCAATTTCTGAGCGCTCAGCCAGGAGTAATCCCTGAGCATCAAACGGGTGTGGCCTGAAAAAAAAAAACAAAAACAAAAATAAAAACAAACAAACAAACAAAAAGAACAGAAAAGAAAAATCTCAACTAGATTATATTTCTTTCAACTCTCGAAACCAGGAGCTTTTGGACTTCAACAGTCTATCAGAATGATAGATCTCATAAAAGCTTAACCTCATGGAAATTTTATGCCAAAGAGAAAATTGTGCATACACCTTGGGGATTACTAATAATTATATTTAATAAGTAAAATTTCATTAACTGAAAGCCCATTCATCTTCCAAGAGTATCTCTACCTTTCTCACTTCTAGCATTGTAGTGTTTTATACTTAGTTTGACTGTTGTTTGTTCAATAGTGTGCCATAGAGAATATTTTTTCTGTCACATTTTATTTCAATATAAGATTTCTTATTTGCAGTCAAAAGAAATATATTCTGGTTCAATCAAAAATAATTAATCTAAAGGTTATCAGGAAGGTGATCAGAAATATAACACATTCAACAGCCTAACTAAAAATCAGATTCAGAAAGAATTAGTATTCAAGAAGGGAACCATGAGCTCCCAGAACAGGCCAGAGTGCATGCAGGAGGTTGCCGAATAGGGCGGGTGGAAAGCGGCCATTCTAAGGAACCTTGAGCTCCCGGAACAGGCCAGAGTGAGTGCAGGAGGTTGCTGAATAGAGCAGGTGAAAAGCGGCCATTCTAGGGAGCCTTGAGCTCCTGGAACAGGCCAGAATGAGTGCAGGAGGTCGCTGAATAGGCAGGTGGAAAGTGGCCATTCAAGGGAACCTTGAACTCCCAAAACAGGCCAGAGTGAGTGCAGGAGGTCGCCAACTAGGGCGGATGGAAAGCAGCCATTCAAGGGAACCTGGCACTCCAGGAACAGGCTAGAGTGAGTGCAGGAGGTCGCTGAATAGGGCGGGTGGAAAGTGGCCATTCTAGTGAACCTTGAGCTCCCAGAACAGGCCAGAGTGAGTACAGGAGGTCGCCAAATAGGCGAATGGAAAGCGGCCATTCAAGGGAGCCTTGAGCTCCCAGATCAGGCCAGAGTGGATGCAGGAGGTCGCCAACTAGGGTGGGTGGAAAGCGGCCATTTAAGGGAACAGGGACAGGCCAGAGAGTGAACCTGCACTGTCTGGCTTGAAGGGTGTGGTGATTGGTCATGCTGGACTGAGGATGAGGGAAGGTCCAAAACTCAGCGACATCACCCAACATACTCACGTAGAGCCACATCCTGAGAAGAGACCCAGCCCCACACCACAGGTGGCAAAAGCTGGCTGAAACCTGAAGGCACTGCACACCAAGCCAAGCCAATAAATGCAAAGAAAGATGGGTAAAACAAGGAAAACATTAACAACAGGGGAGATGGAGAGAAATCAGAACAAGTTCCCAAGTCCACCAAAGTGCGCAGACCCAAGAGAGGAAGACCTAAAATCAGCCATGAGAATAGAATTCCAAGCCATGCTATAAGAAATGAAAGACACACTGGCCAGAGATTACAATAAATCAATAGATGAACAAATAAACCAGTTTAAACAAGAACTTCTACAAAATATGAAAGACTCCATACAAACAGAATTAAAAGAAATTCGTAAAACCTTAGAAAGCCAGAAGAGCAGAATTGCACAGCTCGAGAATCACATAGAACAACTCAAAGATAAACTGCAATCAAAAGACAACAAAGAAGCCAACAAGGAAATAGAAGGAAAAGCACTGGAAGTAAAAGTCCAGTATTTAATGAACAAAGACAAAAGAAAAAATCTAAGAATTGTAGGTATACCAGAGGGGGAGGAAACAGGGAAAGGGGAAGAACAATTAGGGTGATAATAGTGGAAAATTTTCCCACCCTCTGGAAAGACACATCTGAGCAAATCCAGGAGGTTAAAAGAGTCCCCAACAAAATAGACCCTAACAAACCAACTCCAAGACACGTAGTAATTCAAATGGTAAGAAACAAAGAGAAAGGTGACCTACTTAAAGCAATAAGGGAGAAAAAAACCCTCACATACAAAGGAAGGAACATTAGAATCAAACCAGATCTCCCTTATGAAATACTTCAAGCAAGAAGACAGTGGAATGACATATTTAAACAACTGAATGAAAGAAATTTTCAACCTAGAGTCCACTATCCAGCAAAACTCTCATTTATATGGGAGAGAAGACTAAAATCATTCTCAAATAAAAATGAACTTGCACTATTTGCGCAAACAAAACAGACCCTAAATGACCTACTCAGAGATGAATTATAAAATCCAAACCCCCGATTGTAACAACCACCCTAAACAACACAACTGCAAAACAGCCCTCTCTGTCAATAATCTCCTTAAATGTTAATGGACTAAACTCTCCCATTAAAAGACACATAATAGAGAACTAGATTAGAAAACATAAACCAAATTTTTGCTGCCTACAAGAAACACACCTACAAGTACAAGATAGGCCAGGCTTAGAATAAAAGGATGGAACTCAATTATTCAGGCCAATGGAAATAAAAAATAAACGGCAGGGACGTCCATTCTTATATCAGACCAAATTGAATTCAACCTCAAAAAAGTGATCAGAGACAAAGAGGGTCACTATTTACTGATCAAGGGAACACTAGACCAAGAAGTGCTAACACTAGTTAACATCTATGCACCTAATGCAGAGCCAGCAAAATATGTACAGAAACTGCTTGCAAAACTGGAAAAACACATGAAGGAAAATGTGATAGTAGTGGGAGACCTTAATACTCCACTATCACCACTGGACAGATCCACCAGACAGAAAACTAACAAAGAAATAAGAGCCCTGAATGAAAAATTAGAAGAACTAGGGCTCATAGGCTTATTTATATAGGGCCCTCCACCCCCAGAAAGCAGAATACACATTCTTCTCAAGTCCACATGGAACCTTCTCCAGAATAGACCATGCCTTAGGATACAAATCCAACCTGCATAAAATCACAAAGGTAAGGATCATTAGAAGCACCTGTCAGATCACTATGCAATAGAAGTCAAAATTGACTGTAAAAAGAAACAATGGAGAAAATCCATCACCTGGAGATTAAACAACATGCTGCTCAAAAACAGCTGGATCAAAGAGATACTCAAGGAAGAAATAAAAAGATTCCTTGAGACAAATGACAATGAAGAAACAACTTGTCAAAACTTGTGGGACACAGCAAAAGCAATAGTTGGGGGAAACTCATAGCAATACAATTCTATGTCAGGAAAGAGGAAAACGACCAAATTAGCAGCTTAAAGGACCACCTTAAGGAGCTGGAACAACAGCAACAAAAAAACCCAAACACAACCAGAAGACACGAAATAATAAAAACCAGAGCAGAAATAAAAAACATAGAAACTAAGAAAACAATACAGAAAATCAATGAGACCAGGAGTTGGTTTTTTGAAAGAATAAACAAGATAGACAAACCACTGGCAAGACTCACCAAAAAAAAAAAAAAAAAAGAGGGAAAACACCCAAATAAGCAGGATCACAAATGAAAGGGGAGAGATTACAACAGAACCCCAAGAAATCCAGCACATCATGAGGACATATTGTGAACAACTATACTCAGTTAGGCTAGAGAACCCAGAAGAAAGTGATAGATTCTTGGAAAAATACCAGCTTTTAAGACTAGAAAAGGAGGATTTAGAAAGCCTAAATAGGCCAATTACATTGGAGGAAATTGAAACAGTAATTAAGAAACTCCCAAGAACAAAAGTTCAGGCCCAGATGATTTTACAGGTGAATTCTATCAAACATTCCAAGAATTACTTCCACTGATCGACAGGTTCTTCCAAACCATTGAAAAGACAGGAATCCTCCCTAATTCCTTTTATGAGGCCAATATCACTCTGATTTCCTAAGAGGGCAAAGATACCACCAAGAAAGAAAACTATAGACCAATCTCACTAATGAAGATAGATACAAAAATATTCAACAAAATCTTAGCGAACCAAATCCAGCACTACATCAAAAAGATTATACACCATGACCAAGTGGGTTTCATCCCAGGGATGCAAGGCTGGTTCAACATATGCAAATCAATCAACATCATACACCACATCAATAATAAAAAAGACAGAAACCACATGATTATATCAATCGATGCAGAGAAGCATTTGACAAAATTCAACACCCATTCATGTTGAAAACACTAAGCAAAATAGGTCTGGAAGGAACCTTTCTCAAGATAGTTACAGCTATCTATGAAAAGCCCACAGCTAGCATTATCTTTAATGGTGAAAAACTGAAAGCATTTCCACTAAGGTCAGGAACTAGGCAAGGATGTCCACTCTCTCCACTCTTATTCAACATAGTCTTAGAAGTCCTAGCAATAGCAATCAGACAAGAGAAGAGAATCAAAGAAATTCAAATAGGGAAAGAGGAATTAAAACTATCTCTTTTTGCAGATGACATGATGATATACATGGAAAACCCTAAAGAGTCCACAGTAAAAATCCTAGAAACAATAAACCAATACAGCAAAGTGGCTGGTTACAAAGTCAATACACAAAAGACAGTAGCAGCATTTCTCTATACAAATAATGAAGTAAAAGAGAGAGAGATTAAGAATACAACTCCATTTAAAATAGTATCAAAAAACATCAAGTATCTAGGAATCAATCTTACCAGGGAAGTGAAGGACTTATACCTGGCAAACTTCAAAACTCTTCAGAATGTAATTGAAGAGGATCTTGGGAAATGGAAGAACATCCCATTCTCATGGGTAGGTAGAATCAACATAGTCAAAATGACCATCCTACCCAAACTCTTATATAGATTTAACGCAATCCTTATCCAAATTCAAATATCATTCTTTAGATGCAATTCTTTAGAGCAATCAATCATAAAATTTATCTGGAACCACAGAAGACCCAGGATAGCTAAACTCATACTAAAAAACAGGAAGCTGGGTGGCATCTCCTTACTTAACCTGAAGCTATACTATAAAGCCATAGTGATCAAAACAGCATGGTACTGGTACAAAGACAGAGCCTCAGACCAGTGGGTTAGAACAGAATTTCCAGACATAAGCCCCCAGATATACAGTCAACTGATATTTGACAAAAGAGCCAAGAACTTGAAATGGGACAAAGAAAGTCTTTTCAACAAATGGTGTTGGTACAACTGGAAAACCACATGCAAGAAATTCAAAATTGACCCATACCTCACTCCTTATACAAAAATCAACTCAAAATGGATCAAAGACCTCGAAATTTGACCCGAAACTATAAAGTTCATAGAGAAGAAAATAGGTAGAACACTCGAGGACCTACATATCAAAAAGGTCTTTGAGGATGGAGCATCAATGTCAAGAACTTTAGCGTCAAACATAAACAAATGGGACTACATCAAAATAAAAGGCTTCTGCATGGCAAAAGAAACCCTACTTAATACAAGAAGACAGTTAACTGACTGGGGAAAAATCTTTTCACCCATCATATCAGATAAAGGGCTAATATCCAGAATATACAAAACACTCAGAAAGCTGAGCCCCCAAAACCAAATAAAGCCATAAAAAATGGGAAGATGAAATGAATAGACACTTCCCTAAGTAAGACCGAAAGATGGCCAACAAACACATGAAAACATGCTCACCTTCACTCATCATTAGGGAAATCCAAATAAAGAAAACAATGAGGTACCACCTTACACCAGTTCCTATTATTATCAAAAATAATAGGAACAATCTATGTTGGCGGGGATGCGGCATGAAAGGCACTCTCATCCACTGCTGGTGAGAATGCCCCCTAGTCCAACACTTATGGAGAACAGTCTGGAGAGTGCTCAAAGAACTCAGAATTGAGCTACCACTTGACCCAGCAATTGCTCTCCTAGGTATCTACCCCCAAGTTGGAAGGACATTCATTCCAAAGTATGTGTGCACCCCACTATTTATTGCAGCACTCAGTATAATAGCCAAATCTTGGAACCAACTTCGATGTCCAACAACAGATGAATGGATCATTAAGATGTGGTATCTATACACAATGGAATACTACATGGCAGTCAGAAATGATACAATCACAAACTTTGCAGCAATGTGGATGGACCTAGAACATATTATGTTAAATGAAGTAAGCCAGAAGATGAAAGATAAACACAGAATAATAGCACTATTCTGAAGCACCTAGAACATACACCTTATATACAACTAATACTCAACAATCAAATCACAGGGTTTAACAGGGTAGAAACCCCAAACAATGTAACAGTCAACATATACCAGACAGCAGTGCCCAAAACACATAAAAGAGGAACAACACAAACTCTTGACTACACACTATACCACAAAAACAAAAAAAAAACAGCAACAGCAGAAACAGCAGCATAGAAAGACCAGGTAAGTAATTAACCTTCTACTACAAAGGCCCATAATAAGCCATTAGGGATCTTATACAGGATTACAGGTAAAGGATACCATGGGAAACCACTGACTCCAAAGGAAGCATGCCATAAAAATATGTTTTAATGCCTTAATCTTTCTATACTTTTCTGTCTACAGGCGTTCTTGGATACAAAGTGTGGACAAACTAAGATTGCATCTCGGGGCTCAATCACACGAGATACCATATCCAGCTTGCACTATGAGAATGTCCCAATAAAACTCTTTAACATTCCCTTTTTCCCTAGGTAATACCTTCATTTAGGACTTGAAGCATGTGACCACCCAAACCACCAAAGCAGCAACTGTGACCTATAGACTTATACTACAGGCCCTACTCATCGAACACACTCAAACTAGCATTCCCTCGTTCTTTTCTCTACTCTTCTCACTACTGTTTTTTTTTCTTTTTTCTTATTTTCTTTTTCTCTCCTTTTCTTTTTAATTTATTTTCTCTTTTCTTTCCTGCCCCTTCCATATACTTTCCCCTTTCACCCCTTTGAAAATTTGACTATCCCTTCACCCCATAATCCCATTCAGATTCCCCACATTAAAACTCTTCACCTTCAGTTCCTATTCCATTAGGCATCAAGAATGACCTCCTACCCCAGTGGACCAGTACCCAGCACCCAAGTGAAGGGACAACCAGTTAAACTCACACCTCACCCCCTACAAGAAAAGGCAACCAACTCCCTGCTGACTCATGCTGTGTGTTCCTCCTTACCAGCCCTTCCTAACGTGGACTGTTACTTGAAACCGGACTTAGCTCTACAAGTATCTCCCAATGCATGAACTCTTCCTAAGTCCTCCCTGCCGCAAATCTTTGGCCAATCTCAAGAAGGTCAGGTTGGGAGAAGAAAAGACGCCCGGGAACCCACACACCACAAGAGAATCTCAAAAGACAATGGGGAAACCTATACTACCATCATAAATATAAGACCTGTATTACACTACCTCTTTACCTGCTTTTCCCCAAATGCAAGATATTTTCTTGCATCACCTTGTTCCTTTAATTAATTTTTTAATTCATTTCTTAAAAATCTTTTTTCTTGTCATATATATGCATGAGCATATCTTTTTTTTATTTCTATTTTTATCTTTTTTGGGTGTGTGACCTGTTTTTATTTTCTTTCTCTCTCCACCCTCAAATGCTCTGGCAGTATAATGTAGCACCATTTCTCCCTGCAAAGGCACACTAAAAAAAGGGGAAGTCTCACGTATAAAAATGAGCTCTTATTTATTAGGGATAAGAACTCATACTTGTTTACAATACAGGGGTATCTCCCACCTTGAAAATATGTCACGTGGGTCCAACTTAGACCCCAGGTGATTAGGCACCAACCGTCCAGTCTTGAATCCTGGACCACAGACATAGAAACGACACACTTCTTCAAAACAGCCACAGGAAACAAATCCCAACTGGGACATCCATAATAGTGCTCAGACATCAACAAGTGCCAGCCCTAATATGATACCCTGACAAAGAGGAAAATGGGAACAACTTGACCTAAGAGCAAGTTATCCTACCTCACCAGCTAACGATAAGACAAAATCAGAAGACTTGTCACCCTTTGGTCTGTCCAAATGCCAAGATCGCTATTTATAGATGACTGGCTGACAGAACCTTGGCCAGACTGTATGTATCCTGGGACCAATAAAAAAGCCCTAGTCTAGGGTGTGAGCTACGACGTGCATAACAACTATGATCCCTAGTTCCAGGGTCTGTCTGAGACTATTGCAACAGAAGGGGACCTCTGGAAGCATAACGGAAGATGCTATCCCAGGCCCCTACCTAGGATCAGTGCAAAGACCAGGACCGCCAACCACAGAAGACAGATTAAAATGACACTGAGGGAACAGAACTTCTAGACCCACAAAGAAAGACATAATCATAAGTTCAACTCCTTGACTCATGCAGATACCGAGACCTTAGATACAGAGGTCTGATGTTATCACTCAGGACAGAGTAGAAGTCTTCTATACACCATAAAAGCACCAAGGGAAGAGTAAATGAACATGAAAGGAGTCTATAGTTAATCCCATGACAATATACTTCGAGGGTGGAGAAACCCTGTATCTCTTAGGCAAGGTAAATTCCTTTTCGAATGACCCCAATATTTACTGTGCATTTGCAGGAGGGAAAAAGAAAAGCACAAAACAATTTTTTTTATTATTTACTTATCAATTTTTTTTATTTCATTGTTGTGGTTTGGCTATTGAAGTGGATGTCTCCATTTATATTTATTTATTTATTTTCTTATTTTATTTTATTTTCTTATGTGCTTTGCCACATGTTTTTTTTTTATCTCAATACCATGGCTTTTATATGGTGCTTACCCTTTGGTTTGGTTTGGTTTGATTTTTTTTATTTGTTTTTTGTTTTTGTTTTTGTTTTTGGAATGCTCACTGGATATTTTATTTGACAGTTCTTTATGTACTGTTGTGGTGTTTCACCTTCTTTCTCCCCTCCATCTCTCAAACCAAGGATGAAGCCTCTAGAAGGACTCCGCCCATTTCCAGAGTACCTGATTCTTTTTTTCTTTTTTTTCTCCAGGTTATTACTTTTCTCTTCTTCAAACAAAACCGCATAACTTGAACTATCTAATCCCTTCTCCCAATTGGGGGGGAGGAATAAGGGAGGTATTAAGACCAAATAGGTGTAAAACCACTAAGTAGTAAGCTAGGCACAGAGGGGACCACTTATTCTAGCAGCCCTGGGGGTACGGAGGTGGAGGGAGGACAATTTGGTGATGGGAATTCCCCTGATTTTATATTAACATGTACCTAAAATATTATTGTCAATGATATGTAAGCCACTATGATTTAAATAAAAATTATATTTAATAAAAAAGGAATTAGTATTCAAGGAAAATACTTAGTACAATACCATATTACTAAAACAACTTGATTAGTATGCACATGCTGGCACCACAATTACTGGACCTTCTTTTTGCCCCTGGATACTTAACCCCAATGCCATCACTATAAATATTTTCTAGTTTCATTATGCTCTTGTGCCATTCTCCCATTATAAGCCCTAATTTATTTCATTCACACATACTATTGCTTGCATAAGAAATGCAGAAAATCTTGGCATGGTCTGATAATCCTGAATTCATTTTTCGATAAAAATAATCCATTTTTTAACTCATGTTTGCACACTAAGCTGGCAAAATGCCTCTTAAAATCTATATTAGGTATGCAATAATCTGGATACTTTTGCAGTGCTCAAAATGAGTTAACTGTCTTAATTGAGCTAATTGATCCTATCAGTGAAAAGTAATTCAAATGCTTTTATCGGTCACTGTGCTCTCCTTGACCTTCCCCTTCCCCTTTTCCTTTCAGATAGGTACTTAATAACCTTTGAATATCTGATAACTAATATCTAGGTAGATATCTAATAACATTTGAGTAGGCAGATTTTAAAAAACACTGGCTGAGCATTGAAATGCTGAAAACAACACTTTCTTCCAAAATAGTCAGGAATTTTTAGACCCTAATGCCTAAGAAATATTTCTCTCTGTTGAAGGAAAACTCAGCCAAGTATGCCACCCCACAATAAAGCTAGAGCTGTCCTATTTCTCAAATGCTGAAGCTAATGCTTCCACTTTAGATAATAAAAGGAAAGAAATCTCTAGTTCCTGCCCATGACAGTTGGTTGGTTTCTTCCATGAGAGACAATTTGACATGTCAACCCCCATGGCCCTCTTAATTCTGCTACCCCTTCTTGTCCCCTTAGAACTTACCTACTAATAAGTAGTTTTATCAGTACCTGATTGCTACATTTTCAATGTAGTTACTAAACAAAGTACATGTCTAAGCTGATTAATTGTAATGACACTGTAGTGCTATAGTCCTGTTCATATTCACCCAGTCATTAACCCCAAAACATTTAATGAGTGGCCACCACTTTCTAAGTTCTTTGTCAGATGATAGAGGCCAAGTAAGCAAAATGCAGCTTCTGTTACCTGTAAAGTCTAAGATGACAATCACAGAAAGAAAAACAGACTAATCAATATGTTATGGGAAATTAACAATTACACAAATTCTTGGAAAGATATTTCAGTATAACATGATGGCATTAAAGTTTTCTCTCAGACAATAACTCCTGAAAAGAACTATAGGATAAACTAAGGGAGTCAAAATAATAATAATAATAATAATAATAATAATAATAATAATAATAATAATAATAATAATACAAAAGAACCTGGTACATTCCAGGAGCTAGAGAGATAGTGTGTGACTCAAGGTACTTGTATCCAGCCAACTCTGGTTATAATCCATGGCACTGGTTAGTTCCCTTAAGTATTATCAGGAGTAACTCCTAAGCACAGAGCTGAAAGTAGTCCTGAATCACCACTAGGTATGACCTAACCCCTTCAAAAGAAGGCTCATTCCATGAAAAAAATAAATAATGGGTACAGAAAAATATAGAGAGTTCAATAGAATAAAATGACCAGTATGGTTGAAACCAAAAATGAGGAAGAACATGCATTTTTTTCTTCTAAATCTCCAATTTTGCTCAATTAACTGGAAATTGAGGAAAAGGGCTCATTTTAAAAAGGAAATAAATATTTTGCCTGGTTCTACAAAAATTATTGAGGCCAACTTGAAAAGTGGGAAACAGAGAAATTCTCTTTTGCCCTTTAACTGAGGTCCTGCCTCTGGCCCAGGAGTGGGGGGAAAGATGGCACAAGGACTACACACAGTCCTTATAAATAATCTTTCATCCAAGTTCAGTTGAGATTATGAGATGATTTTTACCTATTGCATTAAAAAAAGGACTCGGGGATTTTCTAATTATTATTGTCAATGACAACTATACCTCTGAATTCAAATATAGTTTATGCCAGAGTGATAGGTGTATAATTGAAAATAAAGAAAAATAGCTTCTAATAAAAAAGTATTTCTAAATTTCTAAGACACATTCAAGAGTATGTCTTTCACCTGAATACTTGAGACTAATGCACATGGCTCAGTCTGTAGTATATGCTACTGATGTTAGATCCCAGACTTTTCCCAGGTCGCCTCCAGTGTGGGGTGAATATGGCTGAGAAAAGTGAACTGAATAAACCTCCTAGAGTGACTGCAGTGAGATGACCAAGGGAGCATGAATATTTTTTTTAGTTTTTTAATATCATCTTTATTTAAACACCGTGATTACAAACATGAGTGTAATTGGGTTTCAGTCATAAAAAGAAAACACAATGTCACCAGTGCAACAATCCCATCACCAATGCCTCCATTTCCCTCTACCTCCAACCCCTGCCTATATTTGAGACAGGCATTTTAGGTTTGTTTTTGTTTTTGTTTTTTAATAATTTTTATTATGACCAAAGTGAATTATAAATCTTTCACAGTAATATCTAAGGTACATAGTGACATTGAATCAGGGGCATATTTAAACAGTTATACAGCCAACATGATTTACCTACACAGGAAGATTGAACAAAGAGAAGGTAAGGTCCTTACTGGTCAAGTGTATGTGCAGCATATCATGTTTGTGGAAGTGATCCATGTGTCTAGGGGGACATGACCAGGAAAAGAAAGCATAAGGGGTGGACTCCATTGTGACCTGCCAGATGTTTGCTCTAACAGGCTTTCACCTTTCTCTTCCCAGAGGAGGAAGAGGCTCGGCCTTTTGGGTGCCTCTTTTCAGGGGCTTCTTTAAGTCTGCCCTGTTAGAGTGGCAATCTCAATGGGGCTCAAACTTGTCCCTGAAAGGGCCCTGCTACATAAATCCAGAATAATTTAAAGCTAAATTGGAACTGAAACTCCAGAGTTAAAGCTTTGTGCAGCTGAATATTTGAAATCAAGGATAAAATGAAGTGAGGCACAGCTAGATTCTTTTCTTCATTTACAGCTTTCTGACCCAACCATCTTCCTCGGCCGCACTCCTGTGATGCTAGAGGCAGACACATTTCCCTGAAGTCTTTGCTCACCACCTCTGACCCAAGCAGCATTGATTCCATGGAAACTGAAATAAGGGGCTACTTGACTAAAACTAAATAAAGGAGCTCATTTACAGCAGGAAATTCCACTTTGACGCCATGAGCTTATTTTCTAAGATTAAAAATAGGAGCGAGCAAGAAGAAGAAAGCTGCCATGGGGGTCCTGCTGTTCCAGGTTAACAACAAAATGTCTAAATGGCCTTAACCTGATGCTTTAGAGAAAGATTTTCCTCCTTGGAAACACCCATCACTTTCCCCAAACTAGATCCATACTCTTGAAAGTGGAAAATTTCTAAAAGTGTCTACTAAAGAAACAAATAGAAAATTAAGATGAATTTATGACACCCCTGACCAGCTGAATTTTTTGAATTTCTGAAATCCTGCTAGAAGGAAGACAGAGAAACAAATCAAAGTCAGAGACCAGAGAAAAATAAAAGCAATAAATGAATGCAACTGAGAAGGTAACTAAGAGATATGAAAGAAGAAATGAGGACAGATAGAAAGACAAGACGAAAAGAAAATAAGAAAAAGCAGTAGAAGCAAACAGGGATTAATGGAGGCATAGTGAGAAAAGTTGACAGAGAGAAAATAAAGCTAGAAAGGAAAAAGACTATAGAAGAGGTAAATCTGAGAAAAATATTCCTTTCACAAGGACTAAATGAGCAGTCTTTTTTTTTAATATTGTCTTTATTAAAGCACCATGATTACAAACTTGATTGTAGTTGGGCTTCAGTCGTAAAAAGAACAGCCTCCTTCACCAGTGCAACATTCCCACCACCAATGCCCACCAACTCCCTCCCACCCCGTGCCTGTATTCGTGACAGGCATTCTACTTCTCTCACTTAAATGAGCAGTCTTTGTGAAGTTTCAGAGTTAGCACGCCTGAACCATGCTGTAGAGAAATCAAGTACATAAGCTATTGCTTTGAAGAGCAATAATAAGCAAAATAGAGTGAGTGCCCTTTGATAAATAAGTACTACAGGAATACAACTCTAGCCTAAGCTTGCTGTCACCTTTTACGTGAAGGTTCAGATATTTGTTTTGAGAAGTATACAAGAAAAAAAAATAGTTCAGCTTACAATGAATTCATTTACACAATTAAAACCTCACTGTTAAATTCAATTTTAACCTATTTACAGCCAACAGAGATATTCACCTTAAACTTAAACCTCTATTTTTAGAGTTATCACTTAGACCATCTGGCAATATAAGTAAAAAAAAAAAAAAACTTTCACTTACTAGAAGCATTTTACTTCTATTTACCATTATTACATTTTCACAATGGTTTGGCTTTCTTAGGTCAAAGTATTTTACTGCTATTTGTCAAAATATTTTCTGAAGAAGTTGATACATCTTTTCTTTTACCACTGCTGACTCATGCATATATATTCTAATGCAGTGCCCAATCTACACAACTGTACTCTACAGTCCTACCAAGAATGCTGATAGAAATTTCTTCCTCAGAATTAAAATGAAATAATCATATTTATATTATTCTTTTGTTACTTAATTATTTATTTTATTAAAGATCCTAATTTACAGTTTTTATAGTTGACTTTTAGACAAATAATATACTAACCCTAACCCCATTGTACTGAGTTTTATAGCTTTTATGTCAATTTCATTCTTTATTTTATAAATTACTTTATTTAAACACCACAATTTATATAGTTGCTCATAATACACTTGTTTCTGTCACTCCATGTTCAACACCAATCCCACCACTAGTGTAAAATTCCCTCCACCATTGTTCCCCAATTCCTACCCATTCCAAGCCTGCCCCTTTGGCATAAAATAACATATTTTATATTTGTTGTTTATGGTTTTGTCGTAAAAGTTTTAAAAGTACAGCAAAAAGAAAATTTATAAAAATTATTATATCTTACAATCTACTAACTTCTATAAATTTTCTTTTCTTAAGTCATTGTCAGAAGGTTTAATCAGCTATTTGTTGCTAGTTGATTTTTATGTTACTTGTTTTGTTTCTTAATAGTAGATAACTTCAATGCCACATAAACATCTAATTTGGTGAAAAATTTGGATGTAGGCATGTGGTCCAGAAATTCCAAGCTTTGTGTCTGATATTGTTTTATCTGTGGAGCATGGTTTTAGCTGTCAGGACTTCTGAAAGTATTAGAAGGTGGGAGAGGATACCAACAGTCATTCCATTAAGTCCTGATAATCTCAGCCCAAATACTAGAATAACAGAGTTTGGGCTAATTAGCTGTCTCTATAGAGATCAGTAGTCAAGCATGGGGTTGGGCCATTGGCAAACTGGTGATTGTGGGTGGTTAGTATAACTAACAAGACTTTAACAGGACAGGGATTTATTTGGCCTGCCTCTCCTCCTGAGACTGCCCCCACTTTTCAGCTTCAAGGCCAGTGTACCTAGGATTTTTCACAATTCAGTTTACATCACTTTTGAGAATAAAGAGAATCAATGGAACTGGCTGATTCAGACATTGATGCTATTCTGTGTGTCCCATAGCTACATATTTATAAGTTTTGAAAACAGAGTAATTCAAATAAAAATCCTATTTCTTGCTTGTCTTAAAATTTTTACCATAATAGTACTCATTTAATGTGAGTTTATTTAATTTGAGTTTTCTTTTTTATTAATAACTTTATTTAAACACCTTGATTACAAATATGATTGTAGTTGGGTTTCAGTCATGAAAAGAACACCCCCTTCACTACTCAGAGATATACTACATGACCCAATCACCCAATTGTAACAACCCCCTCTGTCAATAATAGCCTTAAATGTCAATAGACTAAACTCCCCCGTTAAAAGAATAGAGGGTTGGATGAGAAACAAAAACAAACAGATATCTGTTGTCTGCAAGAAATACACCTAAAAGAACAGTATAGACACAGACTTAGAATAAAAGGATGAAAATCAGTTATTAAAGCCAGTGGAAACCAGGAAGCTGGGACAGCCATTCTTATTGCAGACCAAATTGCATTCAACCTCAAGAATGTACTCAGAGACAAAGAGGGTTACTACCTATTGATCTGAGAAACATTAGACCAGGAAGTTCTAAAGCTGATCAACATCTATGCACCAAATGCGGAACCAGCAAAATGGGTAGCACTTATTCGCAAGCCAAGAGAAACATATGAAAAGAAACGTGATAGTAGTTGGAGACTTTAATACACCATTATCACCACTAAACAGATCCACTAGGCAGAAATGTAGCAAAGACATAAGAGCCCTAAATGAGAAACTAGAAGAACTAGGACTAATAGATATATACAGGATCCTCCACCCCCAGAAACCAGAATACACAATACAGAATACACAAACCAGAATACTCAAGTGCACATGAGACCTTCTCTAGACTAAGCCATACCTTAGGATATAAATCTAATTTGCACAAAGTCACAAATATAAGGATTATAAGAAGCATCTTATCAGACCACAATGCAATAGAAATCAAAACTGACTGTATAAAGAAGATTCAGAGAAAATCCAATACCTGGAGATTCAACAACATGCTGCTCAACTGCTGGATCAAAGAGGAAATCAAGGAAGAAATAAAAAGATTTCTTGAGACAAATGACAATGAAGAGAAAAATTGTCAAAATCTGTGGAACACAGCAAATGCAGGAACACAGCAAAAGGGAAACTAATGGCTATTCCTGACTATGTTAGGAAGAGAAAAATGACAAAATCAACACCTTAAGGAGCTGAAAAACAGCAACAAAGAAAACCAAACACGGGTAGAAGACAAGAAATAATAAAAATCAGAGCAGAAACAAACATATAAACAAAGAAAACAATACTAAAAAGTCAATGAGACGAGGAGCTGGTTTTTGCCAATCTCAAGAAGGTCAGGGGGAGTGATGGAAAGGTGCCTGGGAACCCACACACCACAAGAAAATCCCAAAAAATCCCAAATGGGGAAACCTATACTTCCAACATAAGTGTAAGACCGGTATTGCACCACCGCTTTACCTGCTTTTCCCCAAAAATAAGGTAGTCTCATGCATCACATAGTTCCTTTAATAATTTTGTTAATTCATTTTTTTAAATGTTTGTTCTACATATACATATGTAGCACATATACTTTTATTCCTATTTTTATCTTGTTTGGATGTGTGACCTGTTTCGGTTTTCTTCTCTGTCCACCCCCAAATGCACCGACAATATAAAGTAGCACCATTTCTCCCTGCAAAGGCACACTAAAAAAAGGGGGGGGGGGGATCTTACACATAAAAAAGAGCTCTTTTCTACTAGAGATAAGAACTCATACTTGTTTACAAAACAGGGATATCTCCCAACTTGAAAATATATCACGTGGACCCAACTTAACCTCAGGTGATTAGACATCATCCGTCCAGCCTTGAACCCTGGATCCCAGACATAGAATCGACACAGTTCTTACAACAGCTACAGGAAACAAATCCCAGCCTGGACCAATAAGAAAGATCCTAGCCTATGTTTCAGCCTATGATTTGTACAAAAACCAAGATCTCTAATCCCAGAATTCTGACTTCGACAACCATGACTGAGCAGAACTTTTGGTGCCATAAGGACTCTATCCTAGGCTTTGACCTAAGCTCTGTGCAAAAGCCAAGATCACTAATTAGAGAAGACTGACTACAATAAACATGACTGATCAGATCTTCTAGAAACATAATAAAAGACTCTATCCTAGACGTTATCCTCTAACCCGCTGAAATACCAAGATCTCTAGCTACAGAGGACTAGTTCTGTCATCCACAACTGAGCAGAAAGTTTCCTGGCACCATAAAAAGACTTTGGGGTTCGAGAATGAATGTGTATGGAACCCAAATTTGCTCCTGTGAGTGTTTTAAGAGTGGAGAAACTCTGCACATCCTAGGCCAAGGGAATTCTCTCTAACTTTCCAATACTTATTGTGCCCATGCAAAAAAAAAAAACAAAAAACAACAACAACAACAAAAAAAAAAACCTTGCCACACCAGACCTTTTTTTTTCTCTTTTCTTTTTTGTGGCTGTGGTTTTGCTGATAATCTTTTTGTTGCTGGTGCTGTTTTGTCATTGCTTGTTTTTTGTTTTGTTTTGTTTTTTGAATTATTTTCATTTGTTTTTTCTTTTTTTTTCTTTCTTCTTCTGAACTGATATATAGCTTTTAGATGGATCCCCCAGCATTTCTTCTTCTTTTTTCTTTTCTATTTTCAACGGAATCACAGAATTTGAATCATCTTGTTCTCCGTCATAACTTGAGGAACAAAAAAAAAAAAAAATGAATGGTACCAGAAACAACCAGTGGTATGAACATTGAGTGGAAATAAAAAATTATCAGACTTAAGCACCAAACCCAAAGTCAATGACACCAGAATCAATATCCAATCTACAGCAAGCTATACACAAAGGAGACTTCTTACACTAGCAGTCCAAGGGGCAAAGGGAAGAGGTATGAGATTCATGCTGGGAACAGGGGTGATGGGAGATCAACACTGGTGGTGGGGAACTGCCCTAATTCTTTGTCACTATATACCTTAAATATTAATGTGAAAGGCTTGTAATTCACTATGATCACAATAAAAACTACTTAAAAAAAGAAATGTATAACTTAAAACAACACATTTTTATTACTTTATAGTTCTGATGACCAGACTAGATAGGTATCTTGGTTAAAAATAAAAATTAAAAAAATAATAAAAATCAAAATAAAATCTCAACAGGGCTGAATTCCTTTTAGGGTCTCTAGGAGGGAAGAACTGATTTTTTGCTTTTTTTAACAACTTACAGAGGCTTTCCATCTTCAAGGTAAGTTGTGACAGACAAATCTTTCACTATCTTATTCTGAAACTGAATGTGTGCTTCCCTCTTAGGTTTTTACAGACTCTTGTGATTATTTTAACCTTTCCCAGATATCCAGGGTAATCTCCAAATTTCTAAGTCAATTAGCAAACTTAATTCTGTCTTCAACTTGAATTCTCTCTGTCTAAGTAACATAACATTCATAGGTTTCACAGATTAGAATATGAGCATCCCTTTTAAATTGCACCTCATCCGAACACACTTGCTGGGACCCTGAGCAGGTGTCCAGGAATAACCCTGGGGATGGGGAGGAAGGAGAGAGAAGGCTGTGGAAGGCAGCCGAGACTGCAACTTCACCTTATCTTGGCCAAAAAGCCTACAGCATGGGAACCTCGCCATGACGTGTTGCCTGCTGAAGCTTCAGACTCCACCCAAAAAATTACTGTGAAAGATATGTAATCCACCTTGGCCAAAATAAAAATCATTAGTACAGAAAAATGGTTAAATGTGGGGTAACAAGAGTTGAGAGTGAGGGAGTAAAGGAATAAAACGAGCTCCTGGACGTCTTTCAGATTATGACAAGCAAATGAAACACAATGATATCCAAATATTTGTTATAGTTTTCCTATACTGCTTCCCGCGGTTTCCCAATGGACAGGTTTAATAAAGAAACTGCCCTGGTAAGTCATAAAGCCAGAACCTATTGTGCTGATATTCCCACTTCGCTGGCTTGCCCAGCCATGTGGCCAGGAAAAGCACCTGGAGTTCCGGAGGAAGGAATTAGAGGGGTGCTGGGGTGACCCATGTCCCACACCCCTTCCTAGGCCTGGTTAAAGAGGACTTGGCATGGCAGAGGGCTGCCAAACGCCATGCTGGCAGAGATCCCAGGCTTCCCCAGGGTCTGGGAGGGGACTGGTGAACTTTCAACTTTCAGCAATTAGGAAGCAAACACCTCTTGGGGAGTTGAAAGCTTAGCAGGCAACAAGGGAAGGACATGGCTCCATTTGCTCTTCACTTGTCCAAATCACAGACCAAAGTGGTGTCTCGGAAACACCCCCCTCCCTTTTGACTATTTCTAAAATATAAAAGGGGCACGTGTATCTCCTTTGTATATCTCAGATGTATTCCCTTAACATCTATAACTCTTTTCGAACATCCTCATATAGTGACAATTTTGCCCACTGGACTTGTTATTTGATTGTTTGATTTTTCCCCTTTTGAGATCTGTTTTATAAGCAATACTGGTAGAAGAGTATCTCTATAGTTTTCGAGTTTGAACCAAGTTACGGGGAATGTTGGACTTTATTCGTCGGCCCCCAGATACAACAACAATATCTTTTGGCATTGATTCACTTTTGCATAGGCACATTAAAATGAGAAAATAATACATATGCAAACAAGTTTTTATCTAATATAGATGAGAACACAAATTTGGTAATGTAATTAGGCTGTTTACCCTGAGCATTGGCATGATAATTTGGCTTAGGCCTCAGAAGAATGGGCATCGCCCACACACACCTGAACAATGGATACCATCTATAGAAACAACCACAATTGTCTATAACATTACCAGGATCCAAGCCTCTACCAGAGAAGACCTACCACTGCTTTGGCATTGACTTACTCCAAAGAGTGCTCCCAACACCCAGACGACTCAGCAACAGTCTGCATGCAGGGCAGATGGCTCTGCATTGAATGGTATGCTGAAACTAGAAGATGCTCCACATCAGCCTGACATCGATGAAAGAAATGCACAGAATCCAGAGCCTTTAAATATAAGAATCTGATACCAACAATAGCTAAAGTGTGAAAAAGTTTCACCGGAACCACGGAGAATGACTCGGGTTTGTTGGACTGGTATGCCTGGAACCCAGAGTCAGTCTTATGCCAATAAACTTCTGGGGTGAGGCCTTTTTGTAATAAAGCCAAGGATTTTTTTCCATTTTCTCCATTTTTCTGGACCTATGCAAACAACGGCGAATGCCACTATCACACCTTTACTATATTTTTTTACTCTTATCCTTTAAGGAAAAAAAATACAACTTACTGAACTTAAAAACAAATAACTATAGTAGAATGCCTGTCTTGAATACAGGCAGGGGATGGGAAGGGGGGTAATGTTACACTGGTGAAGGGGGGTGTTCTGGTTATGACTGTAACCCAACTATGATCATGTTACTTAAATAAAAAAATATATTTAAAAAAATATGAGCATCCCTCTGGGCAAATACTCTTCCCAGTAAATCATATTAAAATTAAACCAAAATCTTTACTGTATGGCCACAGCTAACTCTTAGTATCCAAAGAACAAAGCAAATTGTTAAGTGATTACATGATAGAGTGTTTGCTAAATGTATTTCATTCTACACCTTTTTTTTTAATGAGGAACATTTATTAATAGTGTTTCAAGGGAACAGAATCTAAAAAATGACACTGTTTGAAGTAAAAAATAATTGCTAAGAACTAACCTTTTCAATTAAAGATCATGACAACAAAACCATCTCTAAATAGCATCTGTAAAGTAGTCTGCAGGTACTGAGAGTCCTGTTGAGCTCATTTCTTTAAACAGAAGTAGACAGATGAGGTGGAAATAAGATAGGCACATGAAAAGAGTATTTAGCTTCCTCAGTGTGCTGTATAAACTTTGTATAAATATTTAGTATCATGTCTGGGCCCAGGCCCTGGTACCAACTCCAAGTTAGAATTATCATGAGGCAAAAAAGTACAGAGATAATATGATCTCAAACCCAGATGTCTCATATCATATAGTTAGTATATAGCTGAAAATAGACTACATTTCTATAATCTCTAGTAAATATTCTTCTCAGTTTATATAAATTTTCACCTAATATTGCAAAGTCCTAGCTAGCTAAGTTGTTTGTAATAAATAGCTATAAACTAGATTTATTCTTTAAAGGGCTTGAGAAATACTTTTTTAGAAATATATACTTTTATTAGAAGTGAGCACAGTGTAATTTACTCTTGCTCCCTCCCTTAGAAATGTCCTTATTCCCACTTTAGACTGGGCTCCTCTCACCACATAAGACTACCAAAGATTACTAAATTCAACTCCTAATTTCTCCATTCAAGTTCTGCTATTAAACCTGCTCTTCATGAAATCCAAAATCATAAGGATGCTACCCGAAGCATAAGATTAGACAGAGTCGATGCTACAGTAAAAAAAATACATTCAAATGTGGCAGGTTCTGAAGGCATAGTACATCAAGTAAGACACTTGACTTGAATGCAGATCATCTGGGCTTTATCCTTGACCCATATATTAATCCTAATACACCTCCAGGAGTGATCCTTGAGAACAGAGCCAGAAACACGCCTTTGGGCCAGAGTGTGGCCCCAAAACTAAAAAAGAGTAGATATAAAGATCATCTGTTACCAAGGATGACAAGGAATCAATAACTTCTTATTTTCAAATGGAAGGTTAATCTGTACTTAACATTTCCTCAAAGTCAACAAATTATTGTGAAATTTGTGCTACAAGCACAAGGATTATACACATTTGAATCTTACCATTTTATGTGCATTTTAAATCCTTTAATGTTTACAGCATAAGCCTTATTATTTTAACCACTTTTTAATAATATCTATATATATATATATTTAAGCACCACTTTTTTAGACTGCAAAATAACGTCTTAGTTATGATAAATAGAACCTTTTTCAGGAAAAGAAAATTATTCATAATACTAAAATTTACATGAAAATTAAATCTCAAAGTAATAACCATTATGAAGGTTACCAAGAATATTGGAATTGGCTAGCTCTTACTCTGAACATCATAAAAAAATGTAAAATTGGGTTTAAGAAAGAGTACAGTGAGTAGGACATTTACCTTGCATGTGGCAGACACCTTAGTTTGATCCCAGACAACTCATATGTTCTCCCAAATCTACTAGGATTGATCCAATAGCACAAAGCTAGGAGTAAGCCCTGACACCTCTGGCTTTGGCCGACAGAGAGAGAGAGAGAGAGAGAGAGAGAGAGAGAGAGAGAGAGAGAGAGAGAGAGAGAGAAATAATACATAAAAGATTCTATTCTTTGAGCATTTCCAAAAATAAAAACTAGCAAAGGAAGATAATACAGCAAATATGAGTGTAGAGGCATTTGTTCTGCCAATGTTGCAGTGATTTTTCACAATATTCCAGAATGATGACTCTAGTAAGAGTAGAAGAAATGGGATAATGGGGCTATTTTCATTAATCAATTTGTAAAAAATCTCTACAACTATGAAATAGAATTGTTTGTGGGGAAAAAAGATAAAAATCAGCGATAGCTCCTCTGATAGATTTTCATTCTCACCTCCAAATAGCTCATATCACCACAGCATGATCGGCCAAAGACAAAGAAGACAAGTCCAGGAAGGAGTATTGGGATTCAGCATGACTCCTGTGTCCCAGCTAATAACTGAAGACAGAAAAGCAACTGGGTGTGATTTCCTGGAAATATTCATGGCAGTTATTGGAGACCAGAGAAAGCAATGAGTTGTGTTGAACAGAAATGTGTATTGCAAATTGTAAAAGTTAAATTTAAACTAATTTTAGAGAAGACAGAGAGAAGTGAAAAAAAGACAAAAGGTAAAAGAACATGGCCTATAAACTTAGAAAGCACATTCAATGTAATGAAATTTAAGGTTGCTACCATCTCATATAATACCGTCTCAATTTCTTCTCATTGCTTCTGGGATCTATTCCTCTTTTTATATATATATTCTTTTTTTTTCATGTTTGGACTTTTTCTTTTTCAGAGAATAATAAAAGAATATGATCAGATGCAAATTCAGTCATCTGACACGTCAGCATATTTATCTTGAAGGGTAAAGTGTCATTCTTCAAAGCCAAGATTAAAAAACTAAGGAAATGTTCTTAACCTGCATAATTCATGTGTCTTAGATCTGTGACAGGGAGATAGATTCTACAAATGACCTGTCTTGTTGCAATGCTTTGCAACTTTGCAGCCAGTCTAGGAATCCAGGTACAGGATACTTTAATGGTATTCTTCCAGAATTTCATGGAAAAGGAGTTTGTCTAAGCATGAAGGGAATTTTGGAGAATCTTGGATAGATAAAAAGCAATAGCTATTTGGTTATGCCTAGAAGAGAACAGAGTTATAATAAGTTTTGCTCAGAAACTTTTCAATGTGCATTGTTGAAATTGTCTTTTCCTCTTTGAGGCACTTATGTAGCAGGAAAAAATGCGTGAAGAATAAGAGTTCCTTTCTCTCCACATCCCTGCCAACACTGTTTATTATCATTCTTTGTGAGTTGTGCCATTCTCTGTGGTATGAGGTGGTATCTCATTGTTGTTTTGATTTGCATCTTCCTGATGATTAGTGATGTGGAGCATTTTCTCATGTGTCTTTTGGCCATTTGTATTTCTTCTTTGTCAAAGTGTCTGTCCATTTCTTCTCCCCATTTTTTGATGGGATTAGATTTTTTTTCTTGTAAATTTCTGTCAGTGCCTTGTATATTTTGGAGATTAGCCCCTTATCTGATGGGTATTGGGTGAATAGTTTCTCCCACTCAGTGGGTGGCTCTTGTATCCTGGGCACTATTTCCTTTGAGGTGCAGAAGCTTTTCAGCTTAATATATTCTCATCTGTTAATCTCTACTTTCACTTGCTTGGAGAGTGCAGTTTTCTCCTTGATTATGCCTGTAGTCTCAATGTCCTGGAGTGTTTTGCCTATGTGTTGTTCTATATATCTTATGGTTTTGGGTCTGATATAGAGGTCTTTAATCCATTTGGATTTCACCTTCGTACATGATGTTAGCTGGGGGTCTAAGTTCAATTTGTGGAGAGAAAGGAACTCTTATCCACTGCTGGTGGGAATGCCGTCTAGTCCAACCTTTATGGAAAGCGATATGGAGATTCCTCCAAAAACTGGAAATAGAGCTCCCATACGATCCAGCTATACCACTCCTAGGAATATACCCTAGGAACACAAAAATACAATACAAAAATCCCTTCCTTACACCTATATTTCTTGCAGCACTATTTATCATAGCAAGACTCTGGAAACAACCAAGATGCCCTTCAACAGACAAATGGCTAAAGAAACTGTGGTACATATACACAATGGAATATTATGCAGCTGTCAGGAGAGATGAAGTCATGAAATATTCCTATACATGGATGTACACGGAATCTATTATGCTGAGTGAAATAAGTCAGAGAGAGAGAAAAAATGCAGAATGTTCTCACTCATCTATGGGTTTTAAGAAAAATGAAAGACATTCTTACAATAATAACTTTCAGACACAAAAGAGAAAAGAGCTGGAAGTTACAGCTCACCTCAAGAAGCTCACCACAAAGAGTGAGGAGTTTAATAATGAGAATGTATGAGGGAAATGGAAAGCCTGTCTAGAGTACAGGTGGGGGTCGGGTGGGGAGGGAGATTTGAGACATTGGTGATGGGAACTTTGCACTGGTGATGGGTGGTGTTCTTTACATAACTGAAACCCAAACACAATCATGTATGTAATCAAGGTGTTTAAATAAAATATATAAAAAATAAAAAAAAGAAAAGTGCCACACCCCATTCAGGAAGGACACACACCAAATAGTGTAGTGTCCTCCTGAAAAGGAATTATTTGCCAAAAAGGCCCGCTTAGAGCAGTCAAAATCACTTGACCCTTTGCGTGGAGGGTTTGGCAATAATTCTCAATAGTGGCTATAACTATCTCTCTCTTTATTTTAAACCTTTATTAGAAATCAGGCCTTAGTAAATCTTTCTAGGACAGTACTAATCCCGCCAAAAATCTTCCACTTAATAGCTCCCTGTAATTTTTGCTACCTTGGCGCCTAAATTCAGGTTTTTCCATAACTTAGCTCAAAACAAAGTAATTTTCACTTTTCCCCCCGAAACTCTGAAACATTCCTTACTCTTCCAACTTCCCTGTTAATTACAAGCTCCCTTTTCACCTTCAGCATCAGCTCTTTAAAATGCTAATTTAAGCCAAAGTCCCTTCATTCTTCTCCCAGCCTCTTTGATGCCTAGAATTTGCATCTGCCTTCCTGCCTCTACCTTTTAAAAGCTGCCAGCTTAAAAAATAAAATTGTCTCTCGTTCCTTGTAAACGTGAGTCCCCATACTATCTGTGTGGTTTCATTCATTTTTACAATATATTTCCGTCATTAGCCATTCCACGTGCCCACCTTTTCCCGTGGAATTTTTCCCGAACTCCACGAAGGATTTGTTTGCAGGTGCTGTAGACTGCAAACAAAATTTGGCTCACAGCAGAAAAGAGAATATTTATGCACTATTTGATAGAAATAAAATATTTTAGCCCATGGGGAATAAAAAAGAATGCAAGATGAAAATACCTAGGCCTGCCTGGACTCTGATACTGAGTGATTATGCAGAAAAGATCTAAACTGAGTCTCTTCTATAACTTGAAAACCCAATTAAAGATAGGAGGAATTAACAAGACTCTGCAATGGAATGGCCTTTAACTAAGCCTAATATGGGTCTGAAGTAAAAGTTCAAGGGGCTGGGAAAGATTTGCTTAAATAGTGGCTAGATCTGTCACTTATAATGAATGCAGCCAATCTAAATTTGATCTCTAGCTCTATATACATTACCCAAGCAGCACCAGGTGTGATGTCTCAGAACTAGAACTAGAAGTCTTAAAAACTGCTTGTGTATCTCCCCAATATATCTTAAAAACTACCCTAAAAGTATGAGAATTTAATAACGATAGGAAGGAATATCACGTGCCTTCAGAAGCTTATAGTGCAAGATATTTGGGAGGTAAGAAAAAGAAATTATGCCTTACACAATAATTTAATAATAAATAATTATTATATAGTATAATATAATATTATTATTACATTAATAGAATGTTAGTAATTTAATAATCCATTAATGGACTAACATAGTATACTTATTTTTTATTCAATATTTAGCATAGGATGTAGAAACTGTCCAAAAGTTCAATGATAGATGAATGAATAAAGAAAATTTGCTGTACAGCACCCGGAAGACTGAGATCCCCCCATGCCAGGTGGGTCTTCAGGGCCACGCCTGGTTGATCGGGCCTTCAATGTTTAAGGAGTTACATAAGTGTTATGTCTTTAGATTGCTTTGTGTGCTGCTAAGAAATATTATATACTACAATCTGGGGACTTGAGGGACAAAGCAATTGTACATAGGTTCTGTTTTATTTTTCTTAATGTTCTTTGGCTGAAAGTTCAAAGTTAAGATATCAGCAATAGGACTACTGAGAATTCTGTTTATGGGTGATTGTCCTTCCACTGTAACTTTACCTTGTCCTGTTTCTTTGCATCTTTGTTCTCATAATTAAAAATAAAAAATTAAAAAAGAAGGTTTGGTGTATATGTATATATATGCAATGAAATATTAGGCAGCCACAAGAAAAATAAATTATAAAATAAAATTCTAATTAAGCCAAATAATCCAGAGATAGAAGAACAAGTATTGGATGATCTCACTTATCTGTATATACAGAAATACAAAGGCTATAGACAATACCAACTCATAATAAACCCTATGCACTGGATTACATAGTGAGAATACCAGGTTGGGGGAGAAGGAAATAATGATGAAGAGGTGAGCTAGACTCGAAGGACACCAGAACATTGGTGGAGAGAATTGGCACTTGATGGTGGTAAATTGGAAAACTGTACACACCAAAATCATAACTCTCAATCAGCCAACAATCTGCTCAGAAATTGCTCCTGACTTGAGGTACTATAGGGACTTCAGGAGATAGAACCACAGTCCGTCCTAGGTTAGTGCAGGCAAGGCAAACACCCTACCACTTGCACCACTGCTCAGCCCCGAAAGCTACAATATTCATCATTGGAACTTAACCAAATGATTAACCAAGAAAAAAAATCTGAAAATGAAAGAAAGAAGAACCTGCCAATTCAGTAAAACTTAAAAGGTGCTTATTAATTTAAGCAAATTAATTGACCATTAGGTTAATTTAGAGAGTATCTTTGTATAGAATAAAACATACTTCACTCATGAAGCTATCTAATTTGTTAGGATGGTGGGTAATAAAAAGATACAAAAAAAAATATTCAAGTTGAGGAGAAAAAGAAATACATAGTAACAATCAAATGTGAATGCAATGTAGATAAGCCTCCTAAATAGGCAAATATGTGAATTTAAGACCAGCATACTTTGAGAAAATAAAAAAAAAAACGCTTTGGGTTTTATGTTGTTAAGAAAATTATTTGAGGACCGGAGAGATAGCATGGAGGTAGGGTGTTTGTCTTGCATGCAGAAGGATAGCAGTTTGATTCCTGGCATCCCATATGGTCCCCTGAGCCTGCCAGGAGCAATTTCTGAGCCAGGAGTAACTCCTGAGCACTGCCAGGTGTGACCCAAAAATCAAAGAGAGAGAGAGAGAATTATTTGAACATTGTGATGGTAGTTTGAACCTAATTGAATGAAGATATATTTATCACCTACCACACCCTAAACAAGCGCTTCTAGAGATAACATCCTTGGCAGTTAAAGTACTCATATTTTCAAACAAAGGTTATTATTTTAATAACAAAAATGGGGGTCAGAATACAGCAGGTAGGGCACTTGCCTTGCTTGTGGTTCACCAGGATTCTATCTCCAGCACCCCCAAATGACCCCTCAATACTGATAAGAGTGACCCCTGAGAAAAGAGCCAGAAGTAAACCCTGAGCACTATTTTAAATAGCAAAGTCTTTTGAAATTGACTTACTGAAATTATCTGATAATAGGCAGCAAAATACAACAAGGAACATTTAGCTCAGAAATTATGAAACAGTAACATTTTTGCAATAAATGTCCTTATATTATTCGTTCTCTAAAGCTCAGTTAAAATTGAAACCATTCTACTTTAATTTTCCCAAGGGTAAGCTAATAAGAGGAAAATACATAATCTTGAACCTGGGTTCTGGCCATTTATTATTAACAAGCTATGTGACCTAACAAAATGCATAACTTTTGTGGGCATTTGTTTTCTTCTATATAAAATGAAAAGAGCTATATAAGGGGTAAAATAGTACTTTATTTTAATCTATTTTGAAATTTAAATAATCATTTCTAGATATTAAATGACATATAATGATTAGTTTATAAACCACATTATCAGCTCTATTGATGATTCTGACCATTTATATGTTTCATTTTATAATAATATATTTTAATGCTGCTGAGTACAACTTCCCTCTTGTATGTATATTAACTTAATAATAATTCTACTAATGTTTAATCACTATATTTATCAAGAAAATATGGAAAGAGTATACATTGTGGGGCAGAGGGCCTGAACTCCCATTTTTGCCATAATACTATTTAGTTTTTATTGGCATTGGGAAAATCATTTAACTCTAAATGGAAATAAATTATAATTTGTTTATCTCCATAATACCATAAGGATCAATTGTATTTAATACAGCCATTTTAAAATGCTTGGATCTCAGACCACAAGCTGATACTTCCAAAAATATAACTTCATTTTGTTTTAACTATTTGTCAGTTTCTATT
Organism: Suncus etruscus; assembly: GCF_024139225.1. Lineage (NCBI taxonomy): Eukaryota > Metazoa > Chordata > Mammalia > Eulipotyphla > Soricidae > Suncus > Suncus etruscus. The sequence goes on along the minus strand of NC_064867.1, from coordinate 21,022,186 downwards.
TTGAGTTCTCATTCCACTAGATAAAAAAAATTATTCCAATTAATAATCCCTTTCTCATTTGTGCATTTTTATGTCCCTCATCCCATAAGAAGAGCTAGTACCAAGGCTAGTAACAAGGTGGTCCTTATCAGTATTTGTCTTTAGTCCCTTCTGATATATATCATGACCTTTAACTGGTTTGGTTGTCCATTACTCCAGGTCATTCCTTAACTATAAGGTTACTCAAATTCTAATGGAAATTTTCTTACAGAGGAAGGGAATAGAAGCAATAAAAGATATGAAATCAAGTTATTTTATGAAAGCTGAGGAAGAAAAATAATGAAAAATACTAGTGATAGAGACGTTGAGTAATTCAACAAACAATTAGAGCCAAAAAGAATACTAGCAACTAGATACTTTAAGTGATTCAAAGAACTCTAAGAGGCAAGAAAGCTCAAAATGGAGCTAAAAACAACTTTCTACAAGATTATTCTCACAAGACAAGAGAGCTGACAGTATCAAATGATGACAAACTCTTTCAAGGCCTTTGATTATAAAACTGAGATGAACTGGCAGTAGATGAGAAGAGGAAGAAGTAGACTGAAAAAGTACTTGGAACAATGTGGGGGTGGGGAGTCTTGGGCACTTTGGTGGGGGTTAAGATGCAGTAACTTTGTACCTCAAAAGCATAAACTATAATGCTATTGTAACCACATTACCTAAACTACAATGAAAAAAGTTTTAGAAAGTTTCCATTGAGTGCACCTACAATCTTAATTGAAAAGGTGAGAAAGTGTGCTAGCAGTGAATTTAAACATTTTGTGTGTGAAAACTTATGATTGTAATAAATTTTACTTTGAAAAGAGTTCATATAATTCCTGTTTGAAATATAGTTCATATTTGAAAGAGTTCATATAATTCTAAATATGGCTTTTTGAGAAGAATCATATTTATATTTATAAGTTAGAGTAAAGCAGCAATTCTTGCTTAATGATTACTGGTCCACAAGAGCTAACTGTGATTTTTAAATTCTATCCAAAGATAAAATATTTAATCGTTCTCTGATGAGGCTCTAAGAGCAAATAGTTAAAGAAATCAAGGAGAGGAGTAGGAAGAGGTAAGTGAGAAGTAAAAGGGGTGGGGTAAGGATCTCGGGCACATCCTGATGTAGAGACATGGTATGACTAGATATCTAAACCACAGTCAACAATGTTGTAAGCATGAGATCCAAACTATAACTATAAACGGTGTAGTTCAAGAAGACAAGAAGGGGGTTAGGAGGCTACCTGAGGACAATGGTAAAGGGAATTTGAAACTGGTGGTGGAATTACTGTTGCATTATTTTATGCCTAATTCTCAACTACAAATTCTTTTGTAAACAACTTTGTAAAGTTCTTTTAAATTTAATTTAAATTTAAAATGATTGAAGATTTTAAATAATTTTAAAGTAAAAATGCATAAATAATCATACTTACCTGGAAGGGGAGATACCATGATCACGAAGGTGGTTTCCCCAGGGCGAGGCTCACCCATTGCACTCCGGGTGTGCTGACCCCTGCGATTTTCCCAAATGTGGGAAACTTGACTGCATAATTTGTGGTAGTGGGGGACTGTGTTTGCGTTCTCCCCTGAAAGAAAATAAAATGAGTAAATAATCAATGAAATTCCTTCCTTTACTATAACAACCTGAGACAATAGTGATCAATGAATAAGGAATATATTCTATTTCAGATATAGGAGGGAAGATAAATAATTGCTCCACTTCCCATATTGTTCCACTTTGCTCAGTTCCTTAAAATTAACTTGATTTTGTTTTATTTACAGAGCACCATGTATAATCAAGTTAATACTTTAGGACTGATCATTATCTGAGTATTTGACTGGATGTCTCCAGTCAGATTTGTCTTGGAAAATGCACATACAGTAAAAGTGTTCTACCACAAAATCTCTTGGAGTTCTGAAATGGAGAGGTCAATGGTATGATTATGACTTTCTTCATCTTTCATATCAATATAGCACACACTTTAAAAGCCTCAAACATTTAATGCTAAAAGTATTCAATTCATTTGGACAATGGAGTGAGTTAAAAAAAGAACTTTGAAAAGCCAGAGTGATAGTACAGTGGGTAGGGCATATGCTTTAAATGCAAATCCTGTTTAGTCCCCAATATTCCGTAAGATCCCCCAATCTTGCCGGGTGTAATTTCTGAGGGAAAAGCCAGGAGTAAGCCCTGATCACAGCTGTAGGTGACCCAAAAACAAACCAAAATAAATGGTGGGAGATATGCATTGACAATTCATATCAGAAGGACTCATTCTTGGATTCACAGAGTAGTAGGACCCAAATATGTATTTTCTAAACCCTCTGCATTATTTTTCAAATTGGTAAAATGTTCAGAAAGATTTGTGTCTTTTTTTTTTTTTTTTTTTAGTTTTTTTAGTTTTTGGGTCATACACCTGGCAGTGCTCAGGGGTTACTCCTGGCTCTATGCTCAGAAATCACTCCTGGCAGGCTCAGGGGACCATATGGGATGCCGGGATTAGAACCACCGACCTTATGCATGAAAGGCAAACGCCTTACCTCCATACTATTTCTCTGGCCTCATATGTCTTATCTTATTATAAATTAAGAACTAGAATTCAAATTGTTTAAAGGTAATTAAAAAATATTTGAGTGCTTAGTCTGTGCTTGGCAATGTATCTTGAAGATTAAGAACTGAAAACATCACATGTCCAGAAAGCAATATAAAAACTGTCACAGTCACTTACAATAGCATCATTACTTAAGTATAAATCTAGTAAGAAAGTAAATGAAATATCATGTGCTGAAAACTCAACAGCTCTGATAAAAGATACAGTAAAACCTAAATGAATTAAATCACATAATATATTCTTATACTATATCATGAATTTGAGGAAGACTCAGTATTATTAAGATGCTAGTGTTCCCAATTGGCCTACCAATATATTACAATCCAGATAAAATTGTTCCATCTAAGAAAATCATAGGAATTATAGATATTTGCAAACTTATTCTAAAATATGTGTACAAAGGTAAAATAAAAAGTCACAATATTTCAAATAAAGCATAAATTTTGATTTGCAATAACTGATTTTCAGAAGCTTTTCATTTGTTTGTTTTATTCCTGGATCTACACTCAAAAATAGCTCCTGGCAGGCTTCAAGGACCAAATGGGATGGCAGGGGTTAAACCCAGGTCAGTCCTAGGTTAGCTCATATAAGGTGAATGCCATACCACTGAAGTAATTCTCTGGCCCTTAATTTTCAGTATGGCACTGATAAAATATATACAACCAATAAAAATAATAGAAAATCTAGCACTTGACTCAAAAATATGGCAAATGTATTTCTGAAAATACAAGGTGATTACATGGAAGTATAATGACCTTTAAATATATGGCAATGAAACAATTGAATGTTCAAAAATCTATCTTGATCTCATACTTTACTACATAAGTCAACTCAAAATTAAACAAGAAGAGTATAGGATGACAAGGGAAGGCCTTAAAATATAGTCTTTAAGAATATATATAACTCATGTTTGTCTATGGTTGGTACTTATTTTTGTCAGATATCATAAGAAATTTGTAATTGCTTTGCAAATAAATGTTCAGGTGGTTTTTCCTTCAAAAAAATACTGGCAAGACAAAACCAAAATCAAAACATCTTTTATTAAAGATACTGTTAAGAAAATTAAAGAACAGACCGGGGGATTGAAGAAATTATTTTTAAAACATTTTGATAAAGGTCTTGTATCTGACACATTAATTTTTTAAGTTTCAAAATTGAATAATGAATCAAATAACCCAATGAAGACTGAGTAAATATTACATATTGGAAAACATGAGTAGAAACTGTAGCACTGATATTTTATTGAGAGAAATGAAAAGTGGCACAGCATTCTAAAAAAGAAAATTTAAGAGAAATTTCTTTTGGAACTAAGCATACACCTCCCTAAAGTATGACATAAGTCATACTTTCACTTATGAAATTTACACATTACAATTTTTATTGAATTTTACTGAAACTTCATTGAAACCATTGTGATTTACAAAGTTGTTCATAGTTAGATGTCAGACATAAAATGAATCAGGGCTAATCTCACAATGAGTGTCCACCTCCCCCCACCAATATTTCTCAAGTACATCCCATACCACCCTGCCAGAATAACAGGCCCATTTTAAGTTTAGATTGTTAAAAGTTTGGGTCTCTTGAATCCAGTGTTGTTGCCTTTAACTTGGTTTTGTCTTAGTTCTGTCATTTTTTAATACTACCAATGTACCTGAGACTGCTTGGCCCTTGACTGCCATCCTTTCATATTTGTTTCTCCTCTTCCACTCAGTTTCTTTCTCTCTCCTCGTTATACTCTGAGGTCAAGGGTATTCAAGGCAAGTCCCACTCAGACCATTGCATTTCTGTATGCAGTTATTCTAAATACCATATATAAGTGACATCATTTTGTATTTGTCCTTCCTTTAGCTTACTTCATTTAACATAATGTCTTCCAGATCAATCCATGTTGCAACACTTTGCATGGCTTCATCTTTCCTTACAGATATGTAGTATTCCACTACATATGTGCCACATCTTCACGATCCACTCATCTGTTGTTGGACATCTAGGTTGATTCCAAGCCTTGGCTATTGTAATGAATACTGCAATGAATAACAGTGTGCATACTTTCTTTTAGATGACTATTTCTCTGTCCTGGGATGCCCAAAAGAGGGATTGCTGAGTCGTACGGCAGCTCAATTTTGAGTTTATTGAGAACCTTGTTCCCCTACTGCTTTCTATAGGTGTTGGACCAGGCAGCATTCCAACAATGAATGACAGTTCCTTTCTCACCATATCCCTGCCAACAGATTGTTCCCAGTATTTTTGATATGTGCCATCCTCACTATTGTAAGCTGATATCTCATTGTTGATTTGATTTAAATTTGCCTAATGACAAATGATGATGATCAGAGTTTCATTGTCTGTTGGCCACCTGTTAGTCTTTAGAGAAGTGTCTGTTCTTTATCTCTCCCCATTTTTGGATGAGGTTTTTAGATTTTGTGGAGTTAGCTTTTGTTATATATCAAACTTTATCTGATGTGTTAAGTGCAATTTTTCCCACTATGTTAGCTGTCTTCTAATTTTAGCCAATGCTTCCTTTGCCATACTTTTTTAGTATGATGTAGTTTTGTTTATTTAGGTTTGATGTTATATGTTTTGCCATGGGTATCCTATTATCAAAGACTTCTTTGAAACCTAAGTCTTGGAGTTTTTTGCCTAAATTTTCCACAATGAACTTTATGAACACGGATTTAAACTCAAGGTCTTTACTAAACACTTTGAATTGATTTGTGTAAGGTCTAAGATGTGCATCAATCTTTAATTTCTTAAAGTGGTTATCCAATTATTTCCACATCATTTATTGAAGAGATTGTATTTATTCCATTTCAAATTTTGGGGTGTTTTGGCAAAGAATAATAAACCATATACTTGTCACTGGATATTGGATTCTGACCCATTGGTCTGAATATTTGTCTTTGTTCCAATACCATGCTGTTTTGATCAGTATGGCTTTGAAGTAGCGCTTTAAATTAGATAATGAGATGCCTCCTGGTTTCTTGTTTTTCGTATTGATTTGGGTATCCTGGGCATTTTATGGTTCCACACAAATGTTATGATTGTTCTAAGACCTTGAAGAATGTTGCCTGAATTTTAACAGAGATTTCATCTATATAGTAGTTTAGATACAATGGTCATTTTGATTATATTGATTCTTCCAACTCATGAGAATTGAATGTTCTTCTATTTCCTTAGGTCTTCAATTTCTTTCAGAAGTTTTTTGAAGTTTTTTTGATATAGGTCTCTTATTTCTCTGTTAGGTTTATTCCTAGGTACATGATTGTTTGAGACCCTATTTTAAATGGGAAAAAATCTTTTATCTCTTTCTCTTCTGAATAATTATTTGTATAAGGGAATGAAATATATTCTTATATTATGGTGAGTCTAGACTGATAAATTTTGTTATGTCTTTCAATATTTGTTCTGCAGCATCGCAGTAGTGCAAAATTAAAATCTCCAGATTTTATACTCTAATACTATTTGCCTGATTGGGATAAAAGATTTAGTTAATATTTCTTGAATTATTTCATTTATACCTTTATTTTTCTATCCTTTGTATAGCTGTGAAACATATTTTACTTAACTACATCTGTATATTAAAATTTTGAGAATTTATATGACAAATTAATTTTTATGTGATGTTTCTTACAATTATCATTCAACATTAAGGTTTTTAGGGATATCTAATATCTTTTTTATATGTATTTTTATTTAAACACCTTGATTAAATGCATGATTGTGTTTGGGTTTCAGTCATGTAAAGAACACCACCCATCACCGTGCAACATTCCCATCACCAATGTCCCAAATCTCCCTCCTCCCCACCCGACCCCCGCCTGTACTCTAGGCAGGCTTTCCATTTCCCTCATACATTCTCATTATTAGGACAGTTCAAAATATAGTTATTTCTCTAACTAAACTCATCACTCTTTGTGGTGAGCTTCCTGAGGAGAGCTGGAACTTCCGGCTCTTTTCTCTTTTGTGTCTGAAAATTATTATTGCAAGAATGTCTTTCATTTTTCTTAAAACCCATAGATGAGTGAGACCATTCTGCGTTTTTCTCTCTCTCTCTCTGACTTATTTCACTCAGCATAATAGATTCCTTGTACATCCATGTATAGGAATATTTCATGACTTCATCTCTCCTGACAGCTGCATAATATTCCATTGTGTATATGTACCACAGTTTCTTTAGCCATTCATCTGTTGAAGGGCATCTTGGTTGTTTCCAGAGTCTTGCTATGGTAAACAGTGCTGCAATGAATATAGGTGTAAGGAAGGGGGTTTTGTATTGTATTTTTCTGTTCCTAGGGTATATTCTTAGGAGTGGTGTACCTGGGTTCTTTGGGAGCTCGATTTCCAGTTTTTGGAGGAATCGCCATATCACTTTCCATAAAGGTTGAACTAGATGGCATTCCCACCAGCAGTGGATAAGAGTTTCTTTCTCTCCACATCCCCACCAACACTGTTTATTCTCATTCTTTGTGATGTGTGCCATTCTCTGTGGTGTGAGGTGGTATCTCATCATTGTTTTGATTTGCATCTCCCTGATGATTAGTGATGTGGAGCATTTTTTCATGTGTCTTTTGGCCATTTGTATTTCTTCTTTGTCAAAGTGTCTGTTCATTTCTTCTCCCCATTTTTTGATGGATTGGATGTTTTTTTCTTGTAAAGTTCTTTCAGTGACTTGTATATTTTGGAGATTAGCCCCTTATCTGATGGGTATTGGGTGAATAGTTTCTCCCACTCAGTGGGTGGCTCTTGTATCCTGGGCAATATTTCCTTTGAGGTGCAGAAGGTTCTCAGCTTAATATATTCCCATCTGTTAATCTCTGTTTTCATTTGCTTGGAGAGTGCAGTTTCCTCCTTAAATATGCCTGTAGTATCAATGTCCTGGAGTGTTTTGCCTATGTGTTGTTCTATATATCTTATGGTTTGGGGTCTGATATCGAGGTCTTTAATCCATTTGGATTTTACCTTCGTACATGATGTTAGCTGGGAGTCTAAGTTCAATTTTTTGCAAGTGGCTATCCAGTTGTGCCAACACCACTTGTTGAAGAGGCTTTCCCTGCTCCGTTTAGGATTTCCTGCTCCTTTATCAAAAATTAGGTGATTGTATGCCTGGGGAACATTTTCTGAGTATCCAAGCCTATTCTACTGATCTGAGGTCCTGTCCTTATTCCAATATCATGCTGTTTTAATAACTATTGCTTTGTAGTAAAGTTTAAAGTTGGGGAAAGTAATTCCTCCCATATTCTTTTTCCCAATAGTTGCTTTAGTTATTCTAGGGTGTTTATTGTTTCAAAGGAATTTCAAAAGTGCCTGATCCACTTCTTTGAAGAACGTCATGGGTGTCTTTAGAGGGATAGCATTAAATCTGTATAATGCCTTGGGGAGTATTGCAATTTTGATGATGTTAATCTTGCCAATCCATAGCAGTGTATGTGTTTCCATTTCCGCTTGTCCTCTCTTATTTCTTGGAGCAGAGTTTTATAGTTTTCTTTGTATAGGTTCTTCACATTTTTAGTCAAGTTGATTCTAAGATATTTGAGTTTGTGTGGCACTATTGTGAATGGCGTTGTTTTCTTAATGTCCATTTCTTCCTTATTACTATTGGTGTATAGAAAGGCCATTGATTTATGTGTGTTAATTTTGTAGCCTGCCACCTTGCTATATGAGTCTATTGTTTCTAGAAGCTTTTGGTAGAGTCTTTAGGGTTTTCTAAGTAGAGTATCATGTCATCTCCAAACAGTGAGAGCTTGACTTCTTCCTTTCCTATCTGGATTCCCTTGATATCTTTTTCTTGCCTAATCGCTATAGCAAGTACTTTCAGTGCTATGTTGAATAGGAGTGGTGAGAGAGAACAGCCTTGTCTTGTGCCAGAATTTAGAGGGAAGTCTTTCAGTTTTTCTCCATTGAGGGTATTTGCCACTGGCTTGTGGTAGATGGCCTTAACTATATTGAGAAAGGTTCCTTCCATTCCTATCTTGCTGAGAGTTTTTATCAAGAATGGGTGTTGGGGGCCCAGAGAGATAGCACAGCGGCGTTTGCATTGCAAGCAGCTGATCCAGGACCAAAGGTGGTTGGTTTGAATCCCAGTGTCCCATATGGTCCCCCGTGCCTGCCAGGAGCTATTTCTGAGCAGACAGCCAGGAGTAATCCCTGAGCACTGCCGGGTGTGACCCAAAAACCAAAAAAAAAAAAAAAAGAATGGGTGTTGGACCATATCAAATGCTTTCTCTGCATCTATTGATATGATCATGTGATTTTTATTTTTTTTGTTATTGATGTTGTGTATTATGTTGATAGATTTATGAATGTTAAACCAGCCTTGCATTCCTGGGATGAAACAAACTTGATTGTAGTGGATGATCTTCTTAATGAGGCATTGAATCCTATTTGCCAGGATTTTGTTGAGGATCTTTGCATCTGCATTCATCAGCGATATTGGTCTTTAATTTTCTTTTTTCGTAGCATCTCTGTCTGGTTTAGGTATTAGGGTGATGTTGGCTTCATAAAAGCTATTTGGAAGTGTTTCCGTTTGTTCAATTTTATGAAAGAGTCTTGCCAGGATTGGTAGTAGTTCTTCTTGGAATGTTTGAAAGAATTCATTAGTGAATCCATCTGGGCCTGGGCTTTTGTTTTTTGGCAGACATTTGATTACCATTTTAATTTCATCAATGGTGATGGGGGTGTTTAGATATGCTACATCCTTTTCCTTCAACCGTGGAATATTATGAGAGTCCAAGGATTTATCCATTTCTTCCAGGTTCTCATTTTTAGTGGCATAGAGTTTCTCAAAGTAGTTTCTGATTACCCTTTGAATCTCTGTCATATCAGTAGTGATCTCTCCTTTTTCATTCCTGATACGAGTTATCAAGTTTCTCTCTCTCTCTTTCTTTGTTAGGTTTGCCAGTGGTCTATCAATCTTGTTTATTTTTTCAAAGAACCAACTTCTGCTTTCGTTGATCTTTCGGATTGTTTTTTGAGTTTCCACTTCGTTGATTTCTGCTCTCAGCTTTGTTATTTCCTCTGTCTTCCTATTTTTGGGTCCTTTTGTTGAGCATTTTCTAGTTCTATTAGCTGTGTCATTAAGCTACTCAGGTAAGCTCCTTCTTCCTTCCTGATGTGTGCTTGCAAAGCTATAAATTTTCCTCTCAGTACTGCTTTTGCTGTGTCCCATAAATTCTGATAGTTTGTGTCTTTATTGTCATTTGTTTCCAGGAACCTTTTTATTTCCTCCTTGATTTCATCTCGGACCCACTGGTTATTGAGCATGAGGCTGTTTAACTTCCAGGTGTTAAAGTGTTTCTTCTGAGTCCCTTTGGAGTTCACAAATAATTTCAGAGCCTTGTGGTCAGCGAAGGTAGTCTGCAAAATTTCTATCCTCTTGATCTTATGGAGGTATGTTTTATGTGCCAGCATGTAGTCTATCCTGGAGAATGTCCCATGTACATTGGAGAAGAATGTGTATCCAGGTTTCTGGGGATGGAGTGTCCTATATATATCCACTAGGCCTCTTTCTTTCATTTCTCTCCTCAGGTCTAGTATATTCTTGTTGGGTTTCAGTCTGGTTGACCTATCCAGTGTTGACAAAGCCATGTTAAGGTCCCCCACAATTATTGTGTTGTTGTTGATATTATTTTTCAGATTTGTCAACAGTTGTATTAAATATTTTGCTGGCCCCTCATTCGGTGCATATATGTTTAGGAGAGTGAATTCTTCCTGCTCTACGTACCCCTTGATTAATATAAAATGTCCATCTTTGTCCCTTACAACCTTCCTGAGTATATAAAGTTTGCATTATCTGATATTAGTATGGCCACTCCAGCTTTTTTATGGGTGTTGTTTGCTTGGATAATTTTTCTCCAGCCTTTTATTTTGAGTCTATGTTTGTTCTGACTATTCAGGTGCGTTTCTTGTAGGCAGCAGAAGGTTAGATTGAGTTTTTTGATCCATTTAGCCACTCTGTGTCTCTTAACTGGTGCATTTAGTTCATTGATGTTGAGAGAAAGAATTGTCCTGGGATTTAATGCCATCTTTATATCGAAATTTGGTGTGTCTTTTGGTTAGTCTTGTTTTAAATTAGGTCTTTCAGTTTTTCTCTTAAGACTGGTTTTGAGTCTGTAAAGTTTCTGAGCTGTTTCTTGTCTGGGAAACCATGTATTCTTCCATCAAACCGGAAAGTGAGTTTTGCTGGGTACAGTATTCTAGGTGAAGCATTCATTTCATTCAGTCTTGTCACAATATCCCACTACTGCTTTCTGGCCTTGAGTGTTTCTGGTGACAGGTCTGCTGTAAATCTCAAGGATGTTAGCTTGAACGTAATTTCCCCTTTTGATCTTGCTGCTTTCAGAATTCTGTCTCTATTTGTGGAATTTGCCATTGTGACTAGGATGTGTCTTGGGGTATTTTTTCTGGGGTCTCTTTTGGTTGGTACTCTTTTGGCATGCAGGATTTGATTGCATATATTCTTTACCTCTGGAAGTTTCTCTTTAATGATGTTCTTGACCATTGATTCTTCCTGGAAATTTTCTTCCTTGGTCTCTGGGACTCCAATGATTCTTAAGTTGTTTCTGTTGAGTTTATCATAGACTTCTATTTTCATCTGTTCCCATTCTTTGACTAATTTTTCCATTGTCTGTTCATTTGCTTTAAGTTTTTTTTTTCAATCTCTCCTGCTGTATGGAATTGTTATGTATCTCATCTTCCACAGCACCAAGTCTATTATCAGCTTCTGATACCCTGTCCCAGAGCTTATCCATTTTGTCATTCACTTAAGTTTACTGACTTTTTCAGGCCTGTTAGTTGACCTGTTATTTCAGTTTGGAGTTTTGTGATTTCTGTCTTCATATTTTCTTGGTTCTTATTAGTGTTCTGTTCAACTTGATCCATGGTTTCTTTGAGTTCATTGAGCATCTTCCATATTGCTATTCTAAAATCCTTATCTGAGAGGTTGATTAGTTGGTTGGTCATTATCTGGTCATCAGAATTGTCATCTTCATTCTCTATGTCTGATGCTGTCCTGTGTTGTTTCCCCATTGTCACACTTGTATTGTGGGTTTTTCTACGTGTTGTGGTGGTATTCATTGGCTAAATGATGCAGGCAGCACACTCCTCTGGCTCCACCCTTTCTGGATGGGTCGACTTGCCTCTAAGGGAGGGGAGTCCTCCGTGGATGAAGCCTCACACAGGATCAAATCTTAGGCCCGAGCACGCAGCAGAGAAGACAGTCCAGAGAGAAATGCTGGGCTTCAGTGATCCAGCAAAGTTCTTAGTGTGTTTTTTTCTTCTTGTTGCAATGGTGTTCTTTTCTTAGAAAGAGCACATGGCTGCATAGAGAAGCAGAGCCAAAGTGCTCTGCTGGAGCCTCTTTTCGGCCCACTCCCAAGAGGTTCACGCAACAGGATAGTAGACAGACACACAAACAGGCAGGCAACACTCACAATTTTTCACAGTCGGGCCCCACTGGGCAGGCATAGTTTCGTGGATTTTCCCAGCCTGACGATATCTAATTTCTATTTTAGTGAAAAATTAGAACAGCAGTAATCAGTATAAATATTTATTTACCATTTAATCTCAGAAAAACATATTTTGTGTACCTAATTTTCTGCAGTAACAAGTTATTTTCAATTTATTGATAGCATAATCTTTCTGGCTATTTAAATATAAGTGATATAATATATTGGGGTTTTTTGTTGTTTTGCTTTATTTTTGATTTGGGTCCACATCTGGTAGTGCTCAGGGGTTATTCCTGGCCCTGCACTCAGAAATCGCTCCTGGATTGCTCAGGAGACCAGATGCAATGCCAGGATTTGAACCACCATCTGTCCTGGGTCAGTTGCATGCAAGGCAAACACCCTACTGCTGTGCTCTCTCTCTGACCCTGATATAATATATTGATATAAAATTTCCTTTTTGTTTTTAGCATATATTTGGAATAATGCTTTTACCAGGTTCAGTCATGTTATTGAAAAGGAAATATTTCATTCTAGATGTTTTACTTTGCCCATTTATCCATTTGTGGACACAGTGTTTTTAATGTCTTGACTATTATTATAAGTGCTATTATTTATAATAATAATGCACATATTGGATTAATGTTTATGTTATGTTTAGATAAATATCTACAATTATAAATAACTCAATAAGCAAAAACTTAGGACTATATAGTTTTAATGGTAAATGCTTCCAAACTAGCAAAAGTAATACCAAACTTCAAGATCTTCAACAGTTACAGAGGAATAGATGTTCCCAAATTTATTCAGTAAAGTGTTATGACTTTTTCCCAATAACAATAAAATAAAACAAGACCAAAAGACAGTAGAAAAAACACAATAATTAATTTCTACGATTATTTTTGTTTTGTTTCACTAGCTTCATACTTTGCTACTGTCTTTAATTTCTTGCGGTTTAAAAAGAGAATATTTATAATGTTTAGATTTTTTTTTGTTTGTTTTTGGGCCACACCCGGTGATGCTCAGGGGTTACTCCTGGCTGTCTGCTCAGAAATAGCTCCCGGCAGGCACGGGGGACCATATGGGACACCGGGATTCGAACCAATCACCTTTGGTCCTGGATCGGCTGCTTGCAAGGCAAACGCCGCTGTGCTATCTCTCCGGGCCCAGGTTTTTCTAATTAAAGATTTTCATTGGTATAAACTTCTTAAAACTCTCTTTTATATCTGTAAATTTTATACAGATACTTTTACTTTTCATTTTTAAATTCCAAGATATTTTCCATTTTTATTTTGAGTATTTTTCTTTGGTGGTTAGTTTTCCAGTAGCATGTTGTTTAGTTTTCACAATATTAGTGAATTTTCCAGCTTTGTTCTTATTGATTTTTACTTTCATATCACTGTAGTAAGTGAAGACATTAATATAAATATCCTCTTGCTTTTGGATAGCGTATTCTGCATATGTTTGTTAAATTTAAGTATCTGGTATAACATATCACCTAACTTCTGTTTTAATATTGATTTTCTGTCTGAATGATTTATTTTTAGTAGTAAAGCACAGTATAGTTATTATATTGATATATGTTTCTTGCTCTAAGTATATTAATTCAGTCTGTTAATGTAGTTATTCCTCTATTGGATGTATCTACTGAACTTTTTTCTACATGACTGATAAAAGCAAACAAATTTCTAGTGTCCAAAAACCATTTAGGAAGGAGAGGTTAAAAGCTGAGCCACTTCAAGTATAAAATGGACTAAACCATATAAGCCACCTAAGAACAGTTGGAACAATGGGAAATAGGTTTAAATTCACAATAACTAGAAATTTTTACATCCAAATATCCAAAAATGGTATAAAACTGCCATGAAAGCAATATGTTACTCAATTTAGGGATAGATAATAGGCAGAGATTATTAGAGTTCTCATGGATCCTGAGTCTCTCAAGGCTCAGATGGTCCAGTTTTCTGGGAGAGTTGTTCTTATTTGCTTTCCTCTTCTATGTACTTCTGTTTTCTTCTCCCTTTTGCCCATGTCCCATCCAACTCTTTTTTGTGGTGATTCTTACCTCAATAAAAGCATATGACTATCAAAGTCTCAACCTCCTGTACAGAATGCAGCCTCACCACTGTGTGAGAAGTACACTAACTGTAGCTAAGTGCTTGGCATCATAGGCTTTCAGAATTCTTTTCATAATGACATCACCACATTCCACCAATGAGAGGCCATGGGGGAGGAATGTAGTGTCCTGGCCTAAACACTGGGGCCTCCTCTTGCAATGCCTTCACTTTGAACTTCATCTTGTGTTTAATCAAATCAATTAACGCCCTCAAATGAAAGTGTTGAATTTCTATAGTAAAAAAATGGACTAATTCTGCATCTACAATAAACTAATGTAGTTAATTTTGAAAAAAAAAAAAAAGAAAAAAATCTATATATTTAGTATAAGTGGCTTTTGGAAGCTTTATTTTTTAAATCTTTATTTAAAGATTTAAAGCTTTATATTTTTGTATAATTTTTATTGAGAGCAATGTGAATATTTTTGTATAATTTTTATTGAGAGCAATGTGAATTACAAGTCTTTCACTTTTATATTTAAGGTACATAGTGACAGTGAATTAGAGCTATTCCCACCAACATTGTTGACCTCCCTCTGCCTCTGTTCTTAGCACGTTAAAACGTTATTTATTTTAAATCTTCCTCAGGAAGAATGAGGAATAAGAAGTAACTTTTACAAAAAATTTCTGAGAGCCCAAAGAGTTATCTCCAGTGGCCCAGTGAATGCTTAGCATATGTGAGGCCCTGGGTTTGTTCTGTGAACCCATGATTCACTCCTCTTCTTTCTCACCAGCCCTTCTCTCCTTGCAACCACAGCATTTCTGGGTCTATCTGTTAAACTTCTGAATTGTGCTAGACCTGGACACTATTGCATCATTGGCCCAAGCACTGCACATTTATGTCCATACACTAGACTGAGCATCCCCCAGGTTAGCATATACATATATATGCCTATGTATATACACACATTATCTGCCTATATATCATCTCTTCATAGTACTTTTAAATACTGTCGACAATAATAATTATTATTGAGAGCTTTCAACTTGCAAACACTATCATTTTTTAATAAAATCTTTAAGCACCATGATTACAAGCATGATTGTAGTTGGGTTTCAGTCATAAACAGAACTCTCTATCATTTTAACCTTCAAATATTATATGAGCTAGTGCCATTATTATATCCATAAACCTGGAATGCCCTACCTTCTTACCTCCCTTTTATACTAGGATCTTTACTCCAATTCCTCTCTCCTTGTTCTATTTTTCATATGCTTTACCAATTTGTTTCAAAGAGGCTGACACTTCTTTCAATTTTTTCTGCCTGGAATACTCTTCCAAGAGATATGTTCAGCTCCTAAACTCTCTTGATGATTTTATATAATCATTATTTCAGCATCTTCCTTTACAATTACATTTAAATTACAAAGTCTGTCTTCTGCCTCTATGAATCAAGCCAACTTTGTTTTCTCCATTCTGGTCAACAGTTTGCTTTATAGTGTTACTCTGACTGTCATATCCATGATAGAAACAATTTTTTGTTTTGTTTTTTTTTTTTTTTTTTTTGGGCCACATCCATTTGATGCTCAGGGGTTACTCCTGGCTAAGTGCTCAGAAATTGCCCCTGGCTTGGGGGGGACCATATGGGACACCAAACCTTGGCTAGCGCTTGCGAGGCAGACACCTTACCTCTAGCACCACCTCGCCAGTCCTGATAGCAACAATTTTTGTCTCTTTTGTCAATTATGGACCCTCCAATTCCCCAGCAAGAGAGTCAGGGAAAAATAGAATATTTCTTGCCTTGACTTCTGGTGCTTATCCTATAAGATACCTTCATGAAAATATGTTTTTTAAAGTTGTTGCTCCTTTTAAGATCTGTTATGACTTCTAGTTATAAACTAAATAAACTTATAGTTTATCTTGACATGTGGGGATTTATTGTTTGGAATTTACCAATTTATTATTTTGAACCTATCATTTCTGCTTTACTCATTACTGCTTTACTGGTTTTTCTTCTCCCTCCCTGCTCACAATTTTGTAATAAATCCCTACTGAAAACAAGCTACTTTGAATCCACCATCTGTTTCCTGCTAATGCCAAACTAATACAGTGCTCAATAAATATTTTTGAATGATTAAAAACAAATTTTAAGGACAAATGAGGGAATTCAGAGGCTTATTTTAAATTTTTCACTTATCTTCATATAATGTTTATTTTAAACACTGTGATTTACATAGTAGTTCATAATACAGTTATTTCTGACATTAAATATTCCAACACCAATTCCACCATCCCACCACCAATGTTACATTCCTTCCACCCTGATCATCAGTTTCCCAACTTTCATGAAGCCTATTCTTTGGCAGGTATATGTTAAATGGTAATCAAATTATTACTATTAATGGAAAAAACCTTATTAAAAGAAAAATTGTAAACATTATGTAAACATTAACATATCTCACAATGGGGTCTTATTGTCATTGTCTAAACATATAATAGGCTGTTTATAGTCAGTTGATAGTTCTATTGTTGATTCTGTTTGTTGAGGTTGTGTGGCTTCTATGATTATTTAACATCAAATTTGGTGTATTCCTTCTGGGAAATAATTGTTACTATTATGGGGGTGTCTCGAAATCCATAAATTTGAGGAATTGTGGAGCTGAGCTGATGAGTTTATCTGGTGCCAGCATGGTTCGTAGGGGACCTCGAAGAGCCCCAACATGATTAGCTGTGAGACAGATATGCCAATAATTTTTTTCTGCTCATTGGGCCTCTCTTTTGAGAAACAGATAAGTCTATGGCATCGCCCATTTGCACAGACATGGTAGAAAGCTCTGGCTCATGGGCATGGTGTCAGGGACTTCTAAAAATAGTAAGTCAAGAGGAGAGGTAGGTCAGCCTGGATCTAAGGGTCCCCAAAGAGGTCAATTACAAAACCAAGATGCCTGGAGTGTGTGGCGCTAGGAGTCTCTGCAGGAGAAGGTGTAGCTGGTCCATTGGCATTGTGGCAATTACCATAATTCTCTCTCTTTTTTTTTTTTTTGTTTTTTGGGGGCCACACACGGTGACTGACGCTCAGGGGTTACTCCTGACTATGTGCTCAGAAATCATTCCTAGCTTGATCATATGGGATGTTGGGGGACCGAACCACACTGTCCATCCTAGGCTAGCACCGTCAAGGCAGGCAGATGCCTTACCACTTGTGCCACCGCTCTGGCTCCCATAATTTTAACTCTTAAGGAAAAATTTATTTAATGTCCTTTTCATATAATGCAGAATTTAGAATGTTTTAGATTACTTTGACTTAATTCATAAAATCCTAAGCTTTTTTGCATGTAAAAAACATTCCGATCTATTATTCTAAGTGTGCTATATAGTTATAAATTTATTGTCTTAGTAAGTTGTATAGAGTTAGGACTATAATGATTTTAAAAAGCAAGGAGACACTGCTTTTTCAATATATTTGACATTCAGTAATTAATTGAAGATACCTTGTTAGCAGATTAAAAAGACCAGTCATTTGTTTCAACTTAATTTTTTCCCATTACTTGTTAGTATGAGACCTGTGGAATAGCTTAATTTCATCTGGATAAGAACAATAAAAGAAATATAAATTAGCAGTAAGTCAGCTTTTCTATCTCATAAGATTTCAGGAGTTTGAGAAGTACTTGCTAAACTAAATTTCCTAAGAGATAGCAGGTAAGGCATTTGCCTTAGACTGCCAACTCAAGTTCATTTCCCATACCTATATGGTTCCCTGAGCTCTGCCAGAAATTATCTGAGTCCATAGCAGGAGTAAACCCTGAGCATACCCAGGCATGGCCCAAAAACAAAATTTGCATTAAACATTGGTGGAGACAGGTGGACTCTGGTGGTGGGATTGGTACAGATTCATTGTATGTCTGAAACCCAACTATGGAGGACTTTGTAATTCACAATGGATTCAATAAAATTAATTTTTTAATTTTTATTTTCCTATTAAATTATTGTATTGATGGTGACCACAATGAAATGTCACTTTGGTGTGTGTGAATGTAAGTTTAGAGCCTGGCTGTGAACATATGCAAGCACTGCAACAAGGTATGTGACTCCTGGTGAGAACCTCTATCAAGTGTGTGCAGCGTTTAATCATCATACCAAGCAACAATTGCAACAAAGAGGAAAGATATTTTAAAAATATGCAGCACGAGGGAACTTGAGGACTCAATGGTGGGAAATTTGGGAAACGAGGATGGAAAGCTTCTTAGATTGCAATGGTTGATGAAGTGAGTTAAAATCTCCTCTTTAAAAATTGAAGGGTGGGATTTGGTCATTAGGAAGCAATAAATCTGCCAATTTTCCAAGGTGTATTTGCTGAGCTCCATCATCTGAACAATAACGTGGGATTATATTTTGATTTTTATTTTCACTTCATTTATTTTCACTTAGAGTGAATCTTCACATTTCACCTACATTTAAAATACTTAGTAAAAATTGGGCAAGAGGACTGGAGAGATGGCACAAGTGTGGAGGCACTTGCCCTGAGTATGACCTGGTTGTAGCCTTGAAGGCCTCAAAGAGATCTCAATGGGGTTCAAGCAGCATTGGATCCTCTAGCCAACCATAGCACTGAAAAGCAAGTTCAATAGTCCTAAAATTTCATGGAGGAGTCTCCAGGCCTCTTGAGCACTATTTGGAAGAATTATCCTCCACGCCCTCCAATGCACCTGATTACTTCATTATGCATTCATTTTAAAAATCCAGCATTTTGCTTTAGTTTGACCATTTTAACTTCAAATGGTCTTAAAGTTAAGCTTTTTTGTTGTGGTACTGGTTTGGGACCATACCCAGCTGTGTTCAGGGCTTACTCCTGCTTCTGTACGCACGGATCGCCTCTGGCAGGCTCAGGGAACTTTATGGCGTATCAGGAATCTAAACCAGTTTAGTCACATGCAAGGTAAACACTTCAAAGGCTGTGCTATCTCTCTGGCCCAGCAATAAGCTTTTAAAGAAGAAGTAGTATTTCTTTTTCATGTACTTATGGGTCAGCTAGAAGTTCATTGATTTAGACTAGCTTTGTTGATCTTGACAGGACTCACTCAGATATCAATCTGGAGGTCAATTGGTCTAGGCTGACTATAACAGCTTGACCTGATATCTCTGTTTCATATCTTGTTCTTTCTCACTTGGACTTAATAAGCACAGATATTTTTTATCATAGAGATGACAGAAAAATAAGAGTGCAAACTGAAACATTCGCTATCTTTTGAGGCTTAGGCTAGAACAAGCACAATTTCATTTCTATTCCATTGCTTTATTGGTTAAAAGAAGTCAAATTTTTTAGGGTGAATAAATTTAGAGTCACGGAGCAAAATCAAAATATAATTTACTACATGATCATTTAAAGTTAATTATCTGCCTTGAGTTTCTATTTAAGCACAATTGTAGTTTGTAGTTTGTTGTTGTTGTTGTTGTTGTATAAGACCAGGGCTGGCTTTCTCTACTTAGGTTTCTTGAGAACTTCATTTTCTCACTGTATTCCATCTTACCTAAGTCGGAGAAAACTCTTTAATCTACTTTAATTTCTCTCCCTTGTAAAGAATGCTAATCAAAAATGTGCTCACTTTGATCTCACTTTTGTGCATGCAATTAAGATCTTGCACTTTCATCAATATAGAAATGCAATAATTATAGACATACTGAAAGCAATATGCACATGTTTTAAACCAAAGGTATCATACCAAGAACTTCCTAAACTAATGATTGTATCATAGAAGTAAAAGTAACTTAGTTTTAAAGTAGAAGTCCAGGATTTTAGCATAGACCCTTGAAGGATAGTCTCTTTTTTGAGAGTTATATGCACTCTGAAAATCATCAAAGTTAATTTCCTAATGAAAGAGGACAAGAGAATGCATGTACCAATCTAGGTTTATATTTTAATAAAGATTTTGGTTGTTTAGGGGCACAGTTTTGGCAGGCATTATGTTACACATATGCCCAGGGAAATAAAAATAATTTGGTAAGCTTGGCAACAAATTAAATAGAAATGACTGCACTGGAGCAAATTTCTGATGTCTCTTAATTTTTCAGCAGAGCCAAAGTTGTGCTGACCCTGAATGTGTGTTGAGGGTCTATTTGGAAGACTGGATTCCCTAGGATTCAATTTGTATGAATGACAGGAGAACTCTTGGGATGAACTCTCCCTGAAAATGTTGAATGTGTATCTGGATACAAACCCTAAGAACTGACAGGGAGAAGGTGATTTTGAAACTCTATGAATACCATTCTCAGTTATTCTGTAGGAATTGACTAGAATTTTAGAGAAGAAAGGGGCTTCCGATGAAACTAAAAGTCAAAAAGCCAGAGCAAAAGTACAGTGGGTAGGGTATTTGCCTTGTACGCAGCAGACCCGGGTTTGATCCGCAGCATCACATATGGTTCCCCAAACCTGCCAGGAGTGATTTCTGAGCACAGAGCCAGGAGTAACTTTTTTATAGATTTTTTCTTTATTTAAACATCTTGATTACAAATATGATTGTGATTAGGTTTCAGTCATGTAAAGAACACCCCCCTCACCAGTGCAACATTCCCACCACCAATGTCCCAAATCTCCCTCCATCCCACCCCATCCCCACCTGTGTTCTAGACAGGCTTTCCAGTTCCCTCATTCATTCACATGATTATGGTAGTTTTCAGTGTAGTTATTTCTATAACTGCACACACCACTCTTTGTGGTGAGCTTCATGAAGTGAGCTGGAAGTTCCAGACCTCCTCTAATTGTCTCTGAGGATTGTTGCAAAAATGACTTTTATTTTTCTTAAAATCCATAGATGAGTGAGACTATTCTGCGTCTCTCTCTCTCCCTCTGACTTATTTCACTCAGCATGATAGATTCCATGTACATCCATGTATAGGAAAATTTTATGACTTCATCTCTCCTGATGGCTGCATAATATTTCATTGTGTATATGTACCACAGTTTCTTTAGCCATTCGTCTGTTGAAGGGCATCTTGGATGTTTCCAGAGCCTGGCTATTGAGAATAGTGCTGCAATAAATATAGGTGTGAGGAAGGGAGTTTTGTATTGTATTCTTGTGTTCTTAGGGTATATCCCTAGGAGTGGAAAAGCTGGGTCGAATGGGAGCTCAATTTCCAGATTATGGAGGAAACTCCATATCGCTTTCCATAGAGGTTGGACTAGAAGGCTCTTGAGTGATGCCAGGTGTGACTAAAAACAAACAAAGAAAACTCTAGAAACTAAAAGTCAACTTTTCACCCAAATTCTAATTCATATAAAAGGTACAGTTATACACTTAAAATATTTATGAAGAATGATATACACCTCTTATTTTCAATGCCCCAATACCTAATGGTCCAAATGAGCTTTCATTCTAAAATCCTCCTTATACACTGCAGAGAAACACTTCTGCTGGTGGAAAAGCTATTCTCCTTTTTTGTGTGGTGCTAGGGAATCAAACCCAGGACCTCAGACTTGAAAGGCATGTGCTCTATTATTGAACTATATGCATGAGTCTGGGGAGAACTATTCTTACTAGGCAGAAATTTGTTTACTGAAACTTGCTGGAACTTATATGCTAGTGAGTATTGTGTTCACAGGTGGCCTTCTTTCTCTATTCTATTTTTGGTCTCCAGGAACTTAAGCTGGGATGAGTCAAAATTCTGGAGAAGGTCTTGTGAGTGAGTTAAATCAAAAACAAAAAAAAGGTCAACCTAGATTTAAGATTAGCAGGATGACTTCTTCAATTCATTGCTATTACTTCGTTCTATTATGGTTTCATTTAATAAGCAGTGGAAAAGATAAACATAAAGTATTGGTCATTGATGGTAAATATAGATGCAGCTCTTAATGTCCTCCATGATACTTATGGAGGCCATATTCCAATGTTTTATTTCTGTAGTCCAAACAGAAGAACCTTTCAGTCAAATGCTTTCAGTGGAAAAAATTTGGATTAATGAATATATTGATATTCTAAATAGTATATTAAACTATACTAAGCAGTATGTGATACTGCTTGTTTCTTGTTATATATTTGAAACAAAACTTCACAGCAGTCCTAATCATGACAGATTTCACTTTCACTCTCCAAGCTACCTCTACACTGTATGTAACTGGGTGGATAGGAAATGGTCATGAAGGTGGTCAGATTTCACCATAGAATTTCACCAATGTCATGTGTCTGCATGCATGTCTCAGCACTTGAGCTCTACGATTTTGGTTATAATAGAACGAAGGAGTTTAGTGTTAGATTCTTTATAAAGCTTTCCACTATAGCTATCCGAACACCCAGCATTTTGGAGATTCCCATAAGACAAGCTACATTGTATTTCTAATTTGTCTTGTATGTGTGTGTGTTGAGGCATTTTGAACTGCTAACAGTGTATTTAGCAGGGATTAATAAAGGTGAGACTGTCTTATACTCTCCAGCATAGAACACAGAATGTCACTGCTCTATTGAGGGCACTGGGCTACCAGCAGGGGAGGGCACCAACCATACTGGAGATTTGGCAGCTTCAGCAAAACACAACGCGAGCACAGCATGACTTCAGACGACACTAATAAAGGATGTCATCAGAGGCAGCATCAGAGAAATTGCACATTCACAGGCTTCACAAAGTTTGGAGGCTTGCTGGTATTGCCACACAAAGCCAGAGCCAAAGAGGAGAAAGAGATAGCTCCTGGCTCTTCAACACCAGTGGGACATCTCCCTGGGACATGCAAGAATGCTTGTGGTGGGGGTTCGTTTTGAGGAGGTCTAGAATATATTCAGTAATAGGGAAGGAAAGAATTAGGAAGACCTTTTTTTTTTTCATTCTTTCTATACTATGTGATTCTATCACTCACATTGGCTTGGGAAGTGCAGGTGCTAAGAAATTGGTTGGTGATTGGCAAACATTTATTCTTTGTTTAAAATGTTATCTCTTTATGAATCTCTTTATTTCTTTTTTCCCTCTTTTTCATGCTTCTCTTGGTTATTATAGCCATGATGGAGAGATGTTCGTAAGCATAGCAGTGATGCTCACAGGTTTCATGTTTTTTAGCTGGGGTACTTTCTAGAGTTGCATACTTGCCTTCAAAGCTCATGGAGGTTTTTTACTCCTGTATTTGTGGTGCTTGTTCATGCGCTTACCACGGTGCACATTTAGTCAACACATATAGATTGTGGTTGCTGGGAATCACTGTAACTTCTATTTCTGTGCTTACCAGAAGGTATACTTCCTGGGCATGGCATTTACACATCTTTTAGGCTGTGGCATTTGCTGTAGGATGCATCATTTTTTGCGGTGCTCACACCTGGCTGTATTGCAGCCAAAAATTGTTTGTAGCACTGGGGATTACAGACAGCAGAGCTGCCAGATCAAATAATAGAGCTGGAGGATTGCACTCAATGCAAGGGGGAACCCCTCAGAAATGTAAACC
The DNA here is from genome assembly GCF_024139225.1 of Suncus etruscus. Classification (NCBI taxonomy): domain Eukaryota; kingdom Metazoa; phylum Chordata; class Mammalia; order Eulipotyphla; family Soricidae; genus Suncus; species Suncus etruscus. The sequence continues at coordinate 20,998,643 of NC_064867.1, read as the reverse complement.
TGGGTCCTATGTTTAAGAAGCAAGAATCTAAGTTTCTGTGCTAGTCCTCTGGACCCTATACCTATGCCCTTTATCATAATCTAGTCAAACCTAAGCTTATGGTCAAATGAGATACTTAAACTCTTTGATCAGTTTGGAATGGTCTTAAATGGTTCCCTATTGTTGGTATTGATTATGACTGGGGACTAAAACATCTTATCATTTGTGTTTTGCATTTTTATAGTACACTTATGTTGTATATTTTTAAATATCTCAATTAAAATGATATTGGTTGTTGTATCTTGTACAAAGAAGAGAAGGTGATGAATATGTATACAGGAGAAAGTGATAAAGGCATGAACAGAAAGAAGATCTTATAACAGTTTAGGAATTATATGTCTTAATCCACATACAGTGGGGCAGAAACTATAGCACAATGGATAAAGTGTTTGCCTTGCATGCAAATGACCTGAGTTTGATCCTCCACAACCCCTATGGTCCCCTGAGCCTGTCAAAAGTGATTTCTGAGAGCAGAGCCAGGAGTAATCCCTGAGTGAAGCAGGTATAACCCAAAATCCAAAAAAAAAAAAAAAGTATTTATAAACTCTACAATGACTATCTTTGATTAGCATATTATTTCAATTCTAGCACAGTATATAGCATGAAAATATGCACTCAAAGTTTTTGGCTGAATGGAATATATATCTACATATTATCTTTGCACCACATAAAAAAGTATAATATCAATACATCTATAACTAAGTTCTATGAGGAACTGTGATGTAGAGTGAGGAAAAGACAGAAGAAAATAAATTTAAAACCAAGGATTTTGGAACATCAGAATGACATCAAGACTTTCACTTTAATACCATCCAAGAATTGAGCTGTTTTATTCAAATTTTGCTTTTTGTATAACATAGCCTCTTCAAACATCAAAAGATCATGTATGCATTTTCCTGGTAGATTTATTTAAAAAAATAACATGGAACATAATATGGAATAGATTCTTGGTTGCAAATGAACAATTTGTTCCATGAAATTATATTCAAATATGACTCTAGTGATAAAAATAAAAATATTTTCAGGATCTGCCTTACTGAGATCCTATTATCTTATGCTCATTTGGATCATTTTTTTCATGATGACACTATGCCCTGTGATAGGAAAGCCTGTACTAGAAAGAAATGCAGTCTTGAAGAATTGTTGAAGTGAGTCACACTCATTGTAGTTTTCTGTAATCTCTGAATAACAGATAACTGAAAAAAAAACCAGGTGCTATCAACATCTTTGAATATCAAAATGACAAAGCATCTTATCCAGACAAAGGGCATTGTAAGTCTCTAAAAGTAACACAGCTCTAGGCAGCTTGATATACTTTGTGGGGAGGGGTTGAGTCACACCTGGTGACACTTCGGGGCTACTCCTGGCTATGAGCTCAGAAATCACTCATGGCTTGGGGGGCCATATGGGACGCCAGGGGATAAAACCGCCATCCATCCTAGGATAGTACATGCAAGGCAAATGCCCTACCCCTTGCATCACCGCTCCAGCCCCTCATCACTGTTAATCTGCCCTTTGGGGCCAGCCAGGATGGTGCCGGGGAGGGAATACAGAACCTCACTCCTTAATTTCTTCAAACAGGGCTGTCTTTTCTGATCTTTCCAGATCTTTCCAGATCTTTCCTTTCTTCCTTCCCTTCCTTCCCTCCTTCCTTCCCTTCCTTCCCTCCTTCCTTCCTTCCTTCCTTCCTTCCTTCCTTCCTTCCTTCCCATCAGTCCTCATTTTACCAAACTGCACAGACACATGAAGTCATTTTAATTTAAATCATAGACTTCCTGACAGACTGGATCTAGCAATATTTTCAACAGCCTGAGAAATTTAGCACTCCAAACCACTAAATGCAAAGTTCAATAGGGAAGCTAAAGAAGACATCTACTGTGGAGGATATGGAGAGAAATCCTAACAAATCTCCAAATACACCCAAACGTCTGAGCCTTATAGATAAGGACCTAGAAACAACACTTAATGGTTTAGCAATGGAAATCAAGGAGTCACTAATCTGTGAAATTAAGAAATCTATAGATGAAAATTCAACCAACTGAAAGAAGAAATCTTTCAGAAAAAATCTTCAGAAGATTAAAGAATCCATACAAATGGAACTCAAAAAACTAAAAACATGTTAGCAAGCCATAATAGTAGAATTACACAAGTGGAGAATTGCATAGACAAACTTGAAGATAAATTACAAGCCAGCTATAATAAAAAAAAATCAAAAAAGAGGGGCCAGTGAGGTGGCACTAGAGGTAAGGTGTCTGCCTTGCAAGCGCTAGCCAAGGAATGACCACGGCTCGATCCCCCGGTGTCCCATATGGTCCCCCCAAGCCAGGGGCAATTTCTGAGTGCTTAGCCAGGAGTAACCCCTGAGCATCAAATGGGTGTGGCCCGAAAAAAAACAAAAAAAGAAATAAATAAAAAAGAAAGGAGAGTCAAAACCTTGGAAGAAAATATAAGGTTCTTAATGAACAAAGACAGGAGAAATAATCTTCAAATTATAGGAATACCAGAAAGGGAAGAAAATGGGGAAAACAAGTAGTGAGGGAAATAATAGCAGAGAACTTCCCCAACCTTGAGAAAGAGGTTTCTTTACAAATCCAAGAGACAAAAAGAGGGCCAAACAAAATAGACTATAACAGAACAACACCAAGACATTGGTAATCCAGAGGGCAAAAACAAAGATAGAGATCAACTCTTTAAAGCAGTAAGGGAGAAAACCCCTCAAGTATAAAGGAATCAATCCAGATCTTCCATTTGAAACAATCCAGGCAATAAAATAGTAGAATGACATATTCAAACTACTGAATGAAATAAACTTTCAACCTAGAGTCCACTATCCAGCAAAACTCTTATTTACATGGGAGGGGGGTTTAAAAACATTCTAAGACAAAAAAATTCACAATATTCAAGCTAACTAAACCAACCCTTAATGAGCTACTCAAAAAGCAATTACACAAACCAAATCCCCAATTGTAACAACAATAACCCTACACAATATAATGGCACAACAGCCCTTTCTGTCAATAGTTTCCTTAAATGTCAATAGATTAAACTCTCCCATCAAGAACAAATAAAGCAGTTTATTTTGAGCAGGTGTTAAGAACAAATACAATGGTTTATTTTGAGCAGGTGTCCAATCAATTGATCTTTATTGATAACTATAATAATGTTCTAATGCTTTTATTCACAGAAATGGGTGTGGAATGCATTTTGAAGCCATGGACCTTCACTACAGTGTTTGCTATAAGTCGTTTTAATGTCTTAATTTTACTATATCTATAATAACTCATTGCTCTTTTTGTCCACAGTGGTACTTGGAGATATAGGATGGTCACCCCAGGTCCACAACCCAATGCTTTACTATGTTAGACTCAGAAGACAGGGCTCATTATGATAATGTCACAACAAAATTCTAATCTATTCATTTTCTACTTGACTATGCCTAATAATATAATATAATGTTTATGCTCACAGATTACAATAGAATGTGCAACTGCATGCCATGAACTCCTGTTACAGAGCTCATTCATTGAATGTTACTGTAATCTGTTTTCAATTATAGCTAGTTTACCATTATACCAGAATGCTCATAATTTTATATTGCTTTTAGGAAAGGAACCTGGATGCTCAAGACCCGTTAGACAATATTTTATGCTATAGACTCCTTTTAGAGTGCTCATTATCATATCACTTAGTTTTATATAAGCATTTTTATTTTTCTACTCAACATTATTTTAATATGAAGATATTTAAGATTTAGTAAAATGCCCAGGTTCTAGAATCTTTCCTGCTAAAGATAACACTGAAGAATATTTTTGTTCCAACACCTAGTCCTCAGGTATCGTAGAGTGTTTGCCTTGCATGCGGCCAATTCAGGACTGACCTTGGTTCGATCCTTGATCTCCAGCATCCCATATGGTCCCCCAAGCCAGGAGCAATTTCTGAGCGCAAACAAACAAAAAGAACCTAAAATAGTGAGGGACAAGAGTCATTTTGTCCTCTATTAAAAAAGATTGGAGTCACTATCAATCTTTTCTTTTTATCAATCGAGGGGGGTGTCTATAACTGGCAGTGCTCAGGAGTTTCTCCTGGTTCTGCACTTTGAATGCTGTTTGTGGACCATATCGAATGGATCAAAAAAGTTTGATGCAAGGCAAGCACCCTATCTTCTGTATTATCTCTCCAGCCTAGCCCCCTACCAATCATTTTGCAAAGTGTCTGTATGACCCAACTGATTTCAGATAGACTTAACTTTGATGATACCATTCTTCTATCCTTTCATTCAATTACACATCCATTTTCTTGATTCTTTGATCATTCTGTTGGGGGACTTGAAAAATGTACTTCTAAGAAGTTCTCATGAAGTGTTGGTGTTGCTTTTATAAGACCACTTTTCTGACATAAAGAATTAAAAAAAAATGGTAACTAAGAAATTTGAAATACTAGATATGCATAAAGTATTTTAGTCAATTTTGGTGGTATTTTTCAAGGGTTATTTTGTTGTTGTTGTTGTTGTTTGTTTTGGGGGGGTCACACCCAATGACGCTAAGGGTTTATTTCTGGATATGTGCTCAGAAATCGCTCCTGGCTTGGGGGACCATATGGGATGCTGGGGATAAAGCCGTGCTTCATCCTTAGCTAGCGCTGGTAAGGTAATGCCTTACTGCTCCGCACCACTGCTCCAGCCCCACTCTCGGGGGTTATTTTTGTCTCTGTGTTTTAGAGTGACTCCTGGCAGTACATAGGCAGTTCATAGACAGTACATATAATCTTGGGATTTTAAGCCATGTTTCACAGAAGTTAAAACCTCAAATAAGGTAAGTGTTACTCCCTGTAGTATAACTTTGACCCCTATTATAATCATATTATGACTATTTTTAAACTTCATCCATATTTTCCACGTATGGCAATTAGGTATTGTTGTGTATGTAAACATTTCAATGGGATTATTATATTACTGACTCTACCCTGATCGGTGATTGTGCCCTACCCAAGGCTGTGACCTGATTCTGCTCCCACCATTGGGTGGTACCTGATCCCACCAGTGGGTGGTACCTGATTCTGGGGTATAAAAGCAAGGGTCTGTGGAAGGCGAGGGGCTTTTGGCTGGAACTGATGCTGAGGCTTTGGGCTTCAGTCTTGTCCTCCGAATAAAGCTGATATTTTCACAAGCCTGACTGCCGGCTAGCCTTTTACCTGCCGCATTGACCTCAGAACCACAGGCTGAACAGGGTGGCAGACGGTGCGCCGAGCTGGAAGAGAAAGACCTCATTCTCCATTTCTCTATCAGTCAACCTCATCAAGGGCAATATTGCAACAGCTATTATTATATTCATTTTCTGATGAGAAAACAGCTCTAGAGAGACCACACAGAAAGTATTTATTGGCATTAGATACAGTAGTTTGTTTTCAAGGTTCTACTTATAATAGTAAATGACTTTCAACAAGCGATACTTAACTTAGAACTCTGTTTTAGAAATAATCCTAAAACATAGGATGACCCCTTGTCACATAGAAAAATAGGCCCTTAATACTTCCAGGTATGACTCAAAAAAAAACCACACAAAATATATAAATTAGTTCCAAATACATTAATTGATTGATGTAAAAATATGATTAAATAGTAACTGCTTAAGAGCCCTATAAATTGGTAATTATAATTAACTTCTTTCTTCAACTTTTTAAAATATGACAAACTATGTGAAGATATACAAGGTTTTTGAAAGTACATGATAATCTGCCCCTCAAAACTCTGGACTAGCCTTGAACCCTGGATCCCAGACATAGAAACGGCACAGCTCTTCACAACAGCTGCAGGAAACAAATCCCATCTGGGACAGCCTTAATACTGCGGGGTCAACAACAAGGGCCAGCTCAAACATGATATCCTGACAACGAGGAAAATGTGAACAACTTGACCTTAGAGCAGATTAGCCCACCTTACCAGCTAACGACAAGACAAAACCAGAAGACTTGGCACCCTTTGGTAGGTCCAAAAGCCAAGATCGTGATTTACAGATGACTGGCTGATAGAACCACGACCAGACTGTACACATCTTGGGACCAATAAAAAAGCCCTAGTTTAGGGTTTGAACTATGACCTGCACAATAAGTATGATCCCCAGTCCCAAAGGTCCTGCAGAGACAATTGTAACGGAATGGGGCTTCTGGAAGCACAAAGGAAGACGCTAACCTAGGTGCCATCTTAGGCTCAGTGCAAAGCCCAAGATCACCAACCACAGAAGATGGATTAAAATGACACTGAGGTAACAGAACCTCTAGAATCACAAAGACTGACTTCATCATAAATCCCATCTCAGGATCTGTGCAGATACTGAGACCTCTAAACACAGAGCTCTGAGTGTATCACCCTGGACAGAGCAGAAGTCTACCAACCACAAAAACGCCACCGGGAGAGTAAATAATCCTGAGCAAAGTCTAGAGTTGATCCCATGACAGTATACTCCAAGGACGGAGAAACCCCATATTTTTTAGGCCAAGTGAATTCCTTTTCAAATGACCCCAATATTTACTGTGCCAGGGCAGGAGGGAAAAAACAAAAATACAAAAAGCACAAACCTTGGTTATATATATATATATATATATATATATATATATATATATATATATATATATATATATATTGGTCGATTTCTCTCTTTGGGTGTGATTATTGAAATTGTTGTCCCCAGTTATACTTATTTTTTCTCTTCCTCTCTTTTCTTTCGTTATGTGCTATGCCATGTTTCTTATTTCAAGACCATGGTGTGTTTTTTGTTTGTGTGCTTGTTTTTGTTGGTTTTTTGTTTGTTTTTTGTGGTGCTTATCGATATAGCTGGAGTTCTCACTGGATATTTGACACTTCTTTTGGTACTGGTGGAGTGTTTCACCTTCTCTTTCTCCTTCACCTCCCAAATCGATGATGAGAGCCACTAGAAGGATTCCGCCCATTTTCGGGGTATTAGACTCTTACCCCAATTTATTACTTTTTTCTTTTTCAGGCAAAACCACGTAACTTGAAATAGCTGGTCTTGCCTCCAGTTAGAGGGGGAAATAAGGGAGGCCTCAAGACCAAACAGGTGCAAGACTACTAAGTAATAGGTTAGATACAGAGGGGACCACATATTCTAGCCGCCCTGGGGGTGAGGGAAGAAGAAATGGGAGGGAAGACAAAAACGGACGGGTAGGGAGAACAATTCGGTGATGGATGGGAATCCCTCCTGATTTTATGTAAATATGTACCTAAAATATTATTGTCAACAATATGTAAGCCACTATGATCAAAATAAAATTATATTATAATTAAAAAAAACCTCTGGACTAGATAGATGTATGTCAGTCATGCACTTGTATTTTTAGTCATGTTTTTGTTCATTTTAATGAATAGTACTATTAAATAAACAGAGCTTGAGGAAAATAAATATCAAAACAGAAAGGATGTTTTTATTATCTAAGAATGTGATAGACAAAGTACTAATTATTTTATTTACAGTCATGTGTGTTACTTTCCTTCGATCTGTGATATTCATTCAATTTTTATAAGCACATAATTTTCCAATATGCATATTTCCATGAAAAAGCTATTTATAGATAGGGGATTGCATGATTAACACTAGCCTAAAGTAGAAGACATATAAAATACAAAATATCCTTTTTTCACAAGAACCTACATGTATTTGGTATCGTGTTCATGTTCATTGCCAAGATATGTTACCATAGGAACTGTTTATAGGGATAAGTCCCTATTTTTTTAATCTTCATTTTATGCATTATCCAATATGAACAGTCACTTGGCTTTGTTCTTCTTTCTTATACACATACCTTCAGTCAATATTATAGGGGCCATTCAGTCTTATTAAATTGACTCACATAGTTCTAGAGGGGCCAACTGTGCTGCATTCTAAAGTTATTATTTTTCTCTCTAGAGCTTACATTATTCCCCTTTATTTCTAAGACATTTGTGAGGCAACACACTGTTTTGACTCCCCTTGCCCCTGACACAACCAAATAAGTATGTTCAAAGAGGGAAATGTCAGCTTGCCTATTATACCACCATCCACTTCCTCTCCAGGGTAGAAATTTACCTACACTTGTCTTTTGAAAAACCTGAGGGACCTCCTTCAGACACTGAACAGCAGACTAAGAATAGTCTTCCTCCCACCAAAAGTCAAAAAGTCCCCAAGTAATAGCAAGGTATAAATCATAAGACCTCTAAAAGTTGGTCTCCAGGGGTTAAAAATAAAATTCTAAGAAATAGTGATGAAAGGAACTAGGTTTGGAGTTTTGTTTGAATTTTCCTAGTGCACTCTATATTGAAAATATTTCAAAATGGGAAAATCTTAAATAAGCACGGTAAAAGTAGGGACATATTTCAACCAAGTTATATTTCTAAGTGTCTACTAAAAGCCAGTTATTAAAGAAGGTAAACAAGATTAAATTAATGTCTTTGTCATTATTGTCAAGGAACTTATATACAGGATAGAAGACAGAAAAAATAAGCCAACAATTGTAACAGAACATAAAAGGACTTCTGAAAAGTAAAGCATCGTGGCTACTCCTTTGCCTATTCTAACCACATGGGAGAAGGCTCAATCTTTCTCAACAAAGCAGTGTAGTCTATTTTATTTTTTCCTGTCCCTGGGCTTTCTCTCTTCTAGCCAGGAATTTCTCCCATTTGGCAGTTATAAAAGCATTGGGCTTTCTCTCATCGAGAATGTATAAAAGAGAGGCAATACAAACTCACAAATAATTTACTTACACTGGTTATAAAAATATCAGCAGAAGAGAAAATGGGTCAGCACTATTGCTAAAACTTCCCAGCTCAAAGGCATTGCTATCTTCAATAGATTCCTTAATTTCTTAAATTGAATCCTAATTTTTCCCTGTGCTCATCTGAACACCATTAATTATGCAGGGCCACAAAATTATAAATCTGTGATAATCTTCATTGTCATATTTGGGTCTCAAAAAACATGCTAAGAATTCACTGACTAAACATACTCAACTTTCACATCAGCTATAATAAAACATTATATACCATATGCTACATTTTTATTATAATAATTTTTATTTTGACCAAAGTGGATTATATATCTTTCACAGTAATATTTTAGATACATATTGACATTGAATCGGGGGAATTCCGCTGCATTTTTAAACCAATTCTACCCAAAATAAGTAACCAGAGAAGAAAAGAGAAAGGCAATCTAAGAGTATTTACAACAAAGCCAATAACCAAAATGAGTCTGTGAGGATGAACAAAGGCTAATTAAAAAGGTAGAAAAAGAAAGAGTCGTCAAGGCAGAAAAGAGAGCAATTGGAACAAATCAGAAGTGTAAAGAATTCCTTCACAGAAAAAAAGTACAATTTAAAACGAAATTAACCCTTTAGGAATTGTATAGAAAGGTCAAAAGAAGCCAACTTAGGGGCCAAAGAGATAGCACAGCGGTAGGGTGTTTGCCTTGCACGCGGCCAATCCAGGACAGATGGCAGTTTGAATCCTGGCATCCCATATAGTTCCCCAGAAACTGCCAGGGACGATTTCTGAGCAGAGCCAGGAGTAACCCCTGAGCAGCAACAAGTGTGACCCCTACCAAAAAAGAAGCCAACTCAGAAGTCAAATAGTAAAGAGAACTTAAAATAGGCCCAAACATTTTTGGCTATTAAATACCACAACAGTAATGACATATATGAATATTTTCTCATTGTCCTCAGTTTCCCTCCCACCCAACCAGCTGCCTGCCTTGGGGGTTACTTCTCTCTCTCCTTTTTTTTTTTAATTTTAGACACTGGTTTGCACTATTTTAAATGAAAGTGTACCATGCAAATCACTTTATTCTCTTTCATCACCCAGTTTGTGATCCGTTCTCTTCTCTCTCTCTCTCTCTCTCTCTCTCTCTCTCTCTCTCTCTCTCTCTCTCTCTCTCTCTCTCTCTCTCTCTCTCTCTCTCTCTCTCTCTCTCTCTCTCTCTCTCTCTCTCTCTCTCTCTCTCTCTCTCTCTCTCTCTCTCTCTCTCTCTCTCTCTCTCTCTCTCTCTCTCTCTCTCTCTCCTTGTTGTTCAGGGACTACTCTTGACTCTACGCTCAGAAAACGCTTCTGGCAGGCTTGGTGACCATATGGGATGCCGGGATTTGAACCATTCAAGGTAAACGCCCTGCCTCCATGCTATCTCTTCGGCCCCCATTCTAGTCTCTTAACTACACTGCTCTATTTGTGGCAAGCTTCCTACAATGGACTGGTCCTCATTTTCCTCATCTCTATTGTCTCTGGATATTATAACCTTATTTTTTTATGTCTTGTATTCCACAAATGAGTGCAGTCATTCTATGTCTATCCCTCTCCCTCTGACTCATTTTATTTACTAAAGGTAGCATGCATATCATTTTATCTTGGCACCCAGTTCTTGTCCAGAGTGATAATTTCCAAGTATCATTGTCATAGTGGTCTCTTCTTTGCCCTAAATTTTCCCTCACTATTTCTGGCAATGAAACAATGGGCTTCTTATAATAAATTGGTCCTCTAGGCCCTTGTCTCTATTGGTTTTGGATAATATTACCATACTATCATTATTTTTATATCCCACAGATGAGAGTGGTCATTCTATGTGTATCCCTCTCTCTCAGACTCATACCATTTAGCATAATACTCTTCATAGTCATTCACATAAAGCAAATTTCTTTTAGTTTTGCTTAACAGCAACTGCTGCCTTTTGGGGAATATCAAATATTTGCCAACACTCACTGTATTTTCTCTAAAGGAGTGGTGCCTACACTATGGCTATCAGCAAAATTCACTGGTGAACCTTTGCAAAACACCTATGATGGGGACCTGGCCAAACCTATTGAATCGGAACCTAGACCAGATATGTAGTTTTTTCAGGGGTGGAGAGTTTCAAGGTAATTCCTATGAGAACCAAAAACTAAGACTGTTATTATTGTTGGATATATTGAGTACAAACTCCGGGAGTTTTCAGCTGTGGCTGCAGAGTTAAAATCATTTTTGCAGACTTAAAACAAAACAAAATGAATGATAGCTGGTTTCCACTTCCAGGAATTCTGATTTAACTGAAAAATAAATCTTTGATATTTTAAGAATTTTTCCAGTATTGCAAACCACAATGAAAGACAGAGAAAGAGACAGAGAGAGAGAGAGAGAGAGAGAGAGAGAGAGAGAGAGAGAGAGAGAGAAGAAAAATGTCTACCACAAAGGCAGGCAGGGAAAAGGGGAGGGAGAGAAGGGAGGTAAACTTGTTGGGAAATGTGTACTTCTAAATGGTGTTGTACACTGTATGACTGAAGCTCAATCATAAATGGCTTTGTATCTCTCAGTGATTCAATTAAAGAATTACATTATGAGCTACTGCTTGTCACTGCCAGTGAAATATTGTGCAGGCAAAATAGAGAGCTTACTAAAAGACAAATGATAAAAAGCATTTCTTTATTCTGAGAAGACATATTTACTTATATAGGCAAGTAACTTGTTTCCTAGGAAACATATCCAGAGATAGGACCTCCTGTTGGGCTTCATGTGAACTCCTAATAGTTGACCATTCACGTGATAAATCTACATCTGCTCAGTGGCAGTGATAAGAAGGACCCCAACCCCAGTCCTTCAAAGAGTCTTCTTCATGTAAGGCTACTTTATGAATCACCTTCTCCTGCCTTGCTGAATGTGAACATTATTCTTCCTTTAATTAAATCCCTTGAAGAAAGGATGTTTCTAATCAAATTCTGGACTGCTCTGAAGAGGTAAACAGATTTAAGAGGAGGAAAATGGGGTCAGATTGTTATTTGTTAAGAGAGTAGATAGAAAGAACTCTTGTATAAAAAATAAAATGGATTGAGGAGGTTTAAAAAAATTCAAATAGTCATCTAAATTATCTTCACAAAGCAAAAATTTTTTCTCCAATTTTTTTCAGATTCTTTAGAGAAAGAATCAATGGGCTTCATTGCAACAGAGGCAAGAGTTTCTCAGACTGTCAAAAAGAAAGACATTGGCATTCATTAGAAAAAAAAAATTGAGCATTTTCTCATATCAAAGCCAGCATGCATTCTCTTTTTTCAATACTGCACTTACTAGATGGTCTATTTTCCTATTATTAACTTAATGACAGCACATACACACCTCACAATTAGCTTATTTCTTATAGAATTTGTTTTCAATTTTTCTCTTTTCTTCCAGAGAAAGTGAGTCTGAGAGTGTGTTGATTGCTATTGTTATTTATAATAATTATTAAGAAATTTTACTTTTCACTTCTATTCCTATGCTTCTTTTTAGTCAAACACTTTGTTCATTCTAAGACAAATAGTCTTATGCTGAGAAGCTGTGTGTTTGTTCCATATTAGAGCAAATAGTACTTATACCATGCCTGTCATTTGCACACATTTTCTCAGAAGAAATCATTGTAAACCACAGAATCTTAACCAATAAAAAATTTAATAATGAAAGAAGGAGCAAGACCTATTTCACCGTAAAACCCCATGCAGCCATCTGCAAGTCTGGGGGCCCCATTCTTAGATTCTGCAACTTCATAGTCCACCCTTAGGTCAGGTATTAGACCCATCTCAAGTTTGTCTATCCTCTAAACCCAAAGCTGTACAGATGTGCTAGTCTCTGCATGAAAGCATTACTGCATACTCTTTTATATCGAGGATAGGTGGGATGTGGCACTCCTATTTTTCAGACAGTTTACAGCCTTATATCTCAGTTGACTTGACAGGGTAACTACTTGCCAATTTTCTGGGCATATTCAAATTATACTGCATTGTGGGGCCGGAGAGGTAGCATGGAGGTAAGGCGTCTGCCTTTCATGCAGGAGGTCATCGGTTCGAATCCCGGCGCCCCATATGGTCCCCTGTGCCTGCCAGGAGCAATTTCTGAGCCTGGAGCCAGAAATAACCCCTGAGCACTGCCGGGTGTGACCCAAAAAAACCACAAAAAAAAAATTATACTGCATTGTAAGGAAAATAACCCAAATAGCAGTTTTATTATTAGTAGCCATCTTGTATAAACAACTTAACGAATCAATTCTCAAACAATTGTGATTCTAAATCTCCACCATTAATACCAACAAAAGTCAAAAGGCAATGGAGAAAATAAGCAACTCAATAGCGGTTACAGATAAGGACAGAAACCCAGGAAAGACACTAAACCCATCAAAATAGTGAGCCTGGCTAATAAGGACCCAAAGTCAATAGTCACTGCACAGAAAAAAAAATTAAGCAAAGTACTAGCAGTCAAAATTAAACAATCACTAGATGAGAAATACAGCCCACTCAAAGAATTTTGAGAGGATAAGATATTCCATACAAATAGTACTGAAGGAGCTAAAGAACACATTAGTAATCTCACAGAGGACAACCATATAGATGAACTTGAAGACAGAATACAACCCAGCACTGACAAAGTAGTCAAAAAGGAAATAGAGAATAAAGAATTGGACAAAGTGTAAGGTACTTAATTAAAAATAAGAATAATATCCAAGAAAAATAAAGAAAAAATGTTCAACTAAATTAGATCAAAGATGGAAAAGGATGAACTTAAAATGGGTCCTGCGGTAATTAAAAATATAATAAGGGGTTATTATCTGAAGCTTTATTATCTTAAGCTGGAGAACCTAGAAGAAAAGAATAGATTCTTAGAGTCGTGTAATCACCCAAAGCTAAAACAGAATGAACTAGAAAGCCTTAAAAGGCAAATCACAAGTAAGGAAATCAAAGCAGTAATTAAAAATCTCTCCAAGAACAAAAGTCCTGATCTATGTGGTCTCACTGTGAGTTTTATCGAACCTTCAGAGATTTACTACTTTTACTCATCAAGCTCTTCCAAAACATCAATGACACAGGAATCCTTCCTAACGCCTCTTTTGAAAATAACATTGCACTATTGCCTAAATCAAACACTGAAACGTTTCCAGAAAAGAAAATTTTAGACTAATATCCTCAAACATCAATGCCAAATCCTTAACCAAATCTTAGCTAACCAAATCCAACAACATATAAAAAAGTACACACCATGATCAAGTGTGATTGTTCTTGGGATGCAAGGATAGTTCAACATATCCAAATCAGTTAACAAAATACAAAACATTAATAAAGATAAGAAAAACGTTATCTCATCAATTAATGCAGAAAAATATTAACAAGATCTAAATCCATTCACAATATTAAAAAAATCTTCAAAAAAGAAGAATGGAAAGAACTTTCCTCAAAATAGTACGGGCATCTAAAACAAATACATAGCCAGCATCATTCTCTGTGTTGCAGAACAACCCTTGATGGGGTTGACTGATGGAGGGATGGAGGATGAGGTCTTTCTCCTCCAGCTCGGACCTCGCGCAGGCTACCCTGTTCAGCCGGTGGTTCTGAGGTGAATGCACGAGTAAAAGGCTAGCAGGCAGTCAGGCTTGTGAAAATATCAGCTTTATTCGGAGGACAAAACTGAAGCCCAAAGCCTCAGCATCAGTTCCAGCCAAAAAGCCTCTCGCCTTCCACATACCCTTGCATTTATACCCCAGAATCAGGTACCACCCAATGGTGGGAGCAAACTCAGGGACCCCTGGTCCTCAAACTATGGCCCGCGGGCCACATACTGTATTTGTATCTGTTTTGTTTCTTCATTGCAAAATAAGATATATGCAGTGTGCATAAGAATTCGTTCATAAGTTTTGTTTTTACTATAGTCAGACCCTCCAATGGTCTGAGGGACAGTGAACTGGCCCCCTGTTTAAAAAGTTTGAGGACCCCTGCTGGGGTGAGAGCAGAAGGCCAGGTCTCACCCTAGGGTAGGGCACAATCACCCATTAGGGTAGGGTCAGTAACATAATAATCCCATTAAAATGTTTACATACACAACACTCAATGGTCAAAAACTAAAACATTTCCTCTGAGATCAGGCACAAGGAAAGGAATAGAATATCTTAGCAAAGAGAAAAATGTTACATGCTCATGGATAGAAAGAATAGTGTCAAAATGACCATCCTACCTAAACCAGGTATAGATTCGATGCATTCCCTACCCATATTTATTTTTGGTTTTTTTTGTTTGTTTTTTGAGGGGGGCACACCCAGCGATGCTCAGGGGTTACTCCTGGCTGTCTGCTCAGAAATAGCTCCTGGCAGGCACGGGGGACCATATGAGACACCGGGATTCGAACCAACCACCTTTGGTCCTGGATCGGCTACTTGCAAGGCAAACGCCGCTGTGCTATCTCTCCGGGCCCTCCCTACCCATATTTAGACAACATTCTTCAAGGATTTAGAACATTTAATTATAAAGCTCATGTGAAATAATAAAAGTTCCCAGATACCTAAAATGATACTGAAAAAGAAGAAACTGGGAGGCATTTGTTATATTAGGTTACATGTGAAACCAGTGAACAAAAAGTGATTGTGAATTATGTTAAATAAAAATATAATGGTAATATTCTTTTAAAGAATATTATGACTCTTAGAGGAGGAGAGTTATAAACCCTCAAATTCAACTTCCCATTATGTCTCAAACTGAGAGCTGTTTTCTACAAAATTTGAATTTAAGTATTTTTCTTCAACAGTCAATTTCAGTCTTATAAAACCAACAAAGAAATGTCCATATCGAAAGATTTTGACTTTAAATAATGGAAGCTACATTTTGCAATAAAAAGCTGGCTTCTTTGCAAGTTATTGAGTGTCTATAACACTTTTGGTCCTTTTCTCCTATGAAATTAACTGATCATCAGGCTTAAGCTATAACCTTTTCAGACATGCATGAACAAGTCCCTTTTTAATTGTTGTGGAGCATCACAAATACAGATTCCAAGCATTTTCTGAACGTACATTGATTTATTTTAGGGTCTTGTGGAGTGGGGAAGAAAGAAATTATACAGCATATTAGTGACTGGGCTAGATCAGTGGAAAAGAGTCAGTAAAGGTTTCCTGATATCTGCTTCATATTTGATAATATAAAAAAATGGTTTGAAGAAAATCAAAAAATATAAGCAAAGTATTTGTATTTGGAAACTACAGTCGAGTGAAATGGGATACATATAAACAATATATATATAAATGACAACCATTTCCTTTATTGCATAATTTTGCAAGGATTAATTAAATTCTATTAAATGATAATCATGTTCTAATAAATATTGTGACAACTATATTTTAAAAATAACCACAGAGGTATGGAGGGTGTGTAAGTAGCTAAAATTCTGATGGTTTTTCAATAATTTCATTACCATTAAGTTATAATAAGCAACATTAGATAAATTATTCATACTTGCCAAGGGACAGTCTTGGGGAGATGGGAAACTAGGGACAATGGTGGAGGAAATGTTACACTGGTTGTGGGACTGGTACTGGAAATTAAGTTGGAAATTAAATGTCAGAAATAAGTGTACTATAAGCAACTTTGTAAGCTAAAATGTTTAAGTAAAAAAAAATCATTAAAAAAATTTAGTGACTAAAATTCTATCTTTAGGGATTGGAAATGTGACTCAAATTGGGGAACATATGCCTAGCATAGGTTAGACCTTGGGACTGATCCCTGACTCTACAGTTTATCCCCTCTACCTCAGTATTTCTGGTGTGATCCTTATAAAAAATAATACACTTAAAATAAATTTTAAGATATATGAAATCTATCAAAAGAGAATAAAATGCCTATTGGTTATTTTTAAGGATCATATATTATTTTAAATACTAGTAAGCTCATTAAATGAAAAATCAATGAGCTTCATGTGAATTACATAGTTAACATCTCCACATTTTAGATATTAAAAAATCAGAAGTAAGCAATTTGTGCAATTAGCACACTCACGCAGAAATTCTGACAGTATGACTACAAAACTCATATCCTGAACCTTCATACCACACTATGTTCTAAAACTATCAAATACCAACTTGTTAGTTTTTAAAAGCATAATTCAGGGGCCAGAAATACAGCATGGAGGTAAGGCATTTGCCTTTCATGCAGAAGGACGGTGGTTCGAATCCCAGCATCCCATATGGTCCCCTGTGCCTGCCAGGGGCGATTTCTGAGCATAGAACCAGGAGTAACCCCTGAGTGCTGCCGGGTGTGACCCAAAATAATAAAAAAAAAAAGCATAATTCAAAGTTTCTCATTTTCACAAATATAAAAGCAGGTTAAGATGCCTATTTGCTAAGAGCCAGAAGACTAGCATGTGCAAAGTTATGATTTGACGCTGATCTTGATCCAGATTTCTTGGTTCTTGAGGTGCTCACACTGCAGTCAATAAGGTTATAATTCCTCCAAGAAGTTGTTTCATATAAAATCAACAATATGGGTTTTAAAGCAAGAATTGAGTTAGTGGCAAACTTTTCTCTCTTATACCTTAGTGAATGACAATCTATGGAAACATAGATTTCTGCAATCTATGGAAACAAATTTCTGCATCTTTGGAGAGATTATGGTTGCTGAACATATATTCTTTATGGGTGTGACTAAATCTTTTCACAGAATCGAAGACTTTGATAAATTTATAAATTTGAGCTACATGATGAGAGATCATTCAAAGCATTACTTGGAGAGAAGATAAAGTTATATTCAGTACTAAAAACTAAATAAATTATGTGATATAAATAAAATTGATAGAATTTAAGGTCCTAAAATAAATGGAACCAGTTAGTGCCAGAGCAATAATACTAGGCATGTACCTGACAGACATCCTATATGGTCCCCTCAGCCCACCAGGAGTGATTCTTGAGCACAGAACTAGGAGTAAACCCTGAGTACTGTTGGCTGTGGGGGAAAATCAATTATTAATTATAACTTTTTTATTTTATTTTATTATTGTTCGAGTTTTCATAAATTTTTATTTTTTTCTTAGTGTAATTGTAAATTAATCCTTAACTTTTTCCTCTCTTTTAACTAATAAATAAATGAACAAAAAACTTCTAAAGACAAAAATAGTATTATCTAAGGGAAATTCTATTTACCTTTTAATAAAACGTATACAATATTGTTGACTTTCTCAATTTTTTAATATTTTTAAAGCAATTTTAATGTGATTTATTTAATAAAGTATTTACCCAACAAATCCACTAATCATATTCTATCTGTAAATTTTGCTTGGATCTCAAGAGTACACACACAAATACACAAACACACATCTCACATCACATATCATTCCTATTAGGCATCCAGGCTTTTAGGTTCATAAATCAGCCATTCAATCTAGAGTTTAACTTTCTTTTTTTGTGTGTGTGTGTGGTATTTGGGCCACACCCGGCAGTGCTCAGGAGTTACTCCTGGTTGTCTGCTCAGAAATAGCTCCTGGCAGGCACGGGGGACCATATGGGACACCGGGATTTGAACCAACCACTTTAGGTCCTGGATCGGCTGCTTGCAAGGCAAACGCCGCTGTGCTATCGTTCCAGGCCCTAAAGTTTAACTTTCTATATAGATTTATTTTAGAATTGAGGTTGGAAGCATTGAAATATAATTAAACTCATTAGAGTTTAGGTATTAACCTCAATTACACCTCTACTCCAAGAAAATAAATTACATAGTTTTCTTTTTAGTGGTAGCAAATTTCAACTTTATGTACTTCCTTTCATGTAACCCAAATATTTGGTAAAAAATAGGCTCTTCAGGTTCCTTAGCCTAAGGTCCATACCTTAGAATACAGCTAATTACATCATACATAAAATTTATTCCCTTTTTCTATTTTTGCTATTAAATAATTATTAAACAAGAACTATCTTGTATTTATCATTATGCTTACCCTCTCAGAGTTGTCCCTGGTATTATAGACAGAAACTGCTAAATGTATATAGGCCATGACTAGTAGAAATTGTTGATCTTTAAGGAGCTTACTCAGTGATTAATGATAATACTCCTACTGTTATAATGTTCTAGGGAACTATATTAAACACTTTACATGCACCATTTTCTTGAATGCCACCACAACTCTGCATTTTGTAAGCTGTCTCTCTTTAGTGTTAATGACAGAATATACTAGGGAAACTACCAGTGCCATACTTTATCAAGAAGAGGTGCACTAAAACCCAACTACAATTATAGTGTTTAATCAAGTTGTTTAAATAAAGATATCAAAAAATACAGCTGTTGTTTCTTAACTTAACCCTAAAAATTTTCTTTGGGTGGAGAGGGGGATTTTGGATTTTTGGGGTCACACCTAGAAGCATTCAGGGGTTACTCCTGGCTCTATGCTCAGAAATCACCCCTGACGGGCTCAGGGGACCATATGGAATGCCGGGATTTGAACCACCATCATTCTGCATGAAAGGCAAACGTCTTACCTCCATGCTATCTCTTCGGCCCCCACCCTAAAAATTTGAAGGCTTCTCCTATTTGGAAGTTATGAAAAAGAAAAAAGAAAATCACCTATAACCTGCAGCTCTGAGCTCAGTAAATTCAAATTTTGCTTCTCTTTTTCTGCTCATTGCCAAGGTAGATATTGCTTCCAGCCTCATACTTTTCAAACATTCCTCCCAATTTTGGCTCAATAACCCAGTCCAAAATTGTTTGTCCAGGGGCTTTTTTTGGTTACATCAGAAACCACATCAGAAACTCCACTGATCAGTTTCTGGTTACATCAGGTATCACAGTGATGGGCCCTAGAATAGTGCCACTATAAAACCTATAAATCACCAGTTCTGCTACTTAAAACCAACCAAAAAACACTTTTAAAAAGAATACCAGCCATCCAGAGCTATATAAGACTTTAAATTTCCAGAAATTCAAGTAACCTTGTCAAGTGTTCACCTTTTCTTTGATATTTTTCCTAAATTTTATTCCTCACTTCTTAATAATCACTGATAATTCTTAATTTGAGGGTGAGGGAATTTTGTTTGTTTTTGAGTCACATCTGGAAATGCTAAGGGTTTATCTTAGCTTTGCTTTTAGAAATTAATTCTGGTGGGCTCAGGGACTATATGGGATACTGGGTATCAAACTTGGGTTGGCTCCATGCAAGGCAAGCACCAATGGCTGGACCATCAATGCAACCCCATGATAATTTTTTAATTTTAGTAGTTGAATCAACATTTTCATCTCCCTTTTATCCTCCCTTGTTATTGTTATTGTTAATGTTAGCATTACAATAATGATGGTACTTAAAGGTGAAAAACATGCATACATTTGTTTGCATTTCTCACACACTTTGCATAATAAACTAGGGGCTGCCTAATTTAGTTTGTGTAGTTATAATAACTTGGCAAAGTGCAGCAGAACTCACATGCTTTGCTGTGGCACTAAGAATACCAATGGAAAAATCACTAGGATCATACTCAGTATAAAGAAGCATCAATAAAAACAAAGAAAATTTGCCATTAAAATATAATTGAACAAAATCTTTTGGAGGGGGGAAAAACCAGTGATGCTCAGGAGTTATTCCTGGTTATGCACTCAGAAATCGCTCCTGACATGGGGGCCCATATGGGACTCCAGGGGATCAAACCTTGGTTCGTCCTAGGCTAGTGTGGGCATGACAGACACCTTACCACTTGTGCCACTGCTCCAGCCCCATAAACAAAATCTTGCCTAAGGAGAAAGTGGAAAAGGACATTAATATTTTAGTGACTTACTGAGTCAGGATTAATTCTTGGTTCAGCTATATTTTGAAACTTAAAAGCAAACTAACCTTTTTTTTTTTAAAGAGTAAGTGCTGTAAAAATGGCTCAAATGGCATACTTGGCCTGAAGGAGACCTAGCTTTGATCTTCAATCTTCCATGGTTAACTCTCCACCACAGTAAGCTACCATAAATCCCAGTTGGAGTCACTCTTGAGCATTTTCAGATCTGGCCCCAAAATAACAAAAATGAAAGCCCTAACTTTGTAATACTGTGAATTCTCCTTTTATGCAAAATGTAATAACAAGGTATTTGTTAGTGGATGTCATAAAAAACAAGACTCAAGATAAATGGCTCAGTGCAGTTTTTGACATGTAGTAGAATGTTAATTTCTTTCCTCTTCAATGCTACAAGCCACATTCATTTATTGTATACTGTTCATTCATTTACTATACCACGTTTTGTGGACCTATACTTTAGTCAAGAGAGGTTTCAGGGGGAAATGACACTAGAAACACTGAGAAACAAAATATTTCCACAAACAAAAAAAAGAGAGAGAGAATTAAATGTTTTAAGTCACAGGTATAAAAGAAAGAGTTTGTGTATTTGGAATGCCAGATAAATTATATAATGACAACATGATTTTTATAATATCTTTATTTAAACACCTTGATTACAAATATGATTGTAGTTGGGTTTCTGTCATGAAAATAACATCCCCCTTCACCTGTGCAACATTTCCATCACCAATGTCCCAAATCTCACTCCTCCTCACCTCACCCCTGCCTGTGCTCTAGACAGGCTTTCTACTTCCTTCTTTCATTTACTTTATGATAGTTCTCAATGTAGTTATTTCTCTAACTGCACTCATCACTCTGTGGTGAGCTTAGTGTCATGAGCTGGAACTTCCAGCCTCCTCTCTTTATGACAACATAATTTTTAATTGGAAAAAGTAAAATAGATAGACCTTAAAGATGCCAAGATAAATCTTTGAATTTTCCGGTTGGAAACTAGTGAAGAGTTAGGACATCCCTTGAGATAGGCTTTGCTTTTGAATTGAATTTTTGTTTCTTTCCGGTATTCTCTAGGTGACCTCATCTATTCCTACCATTATGACAATCTGAATCACCAAAACCTACATTCTCTGAGCTCATACTGATGAGTTTTTGAATTGCAATTACTTAAGGACATCAGCTAATTATGTTAAAATTGAATTCACTGTGACCCTATAATTCTCTTTATCATATTAATTCTGCCATCATCCATCTCGTTTTTCAAGCTTAATATTTTAAATTTGTCTATGATTATTTCCTTCTACCTTATGTTCTGCATCTAGGCAAAACACTCTCTAGAATCGAATTCCCAAATATATTTTGAAATCTCTATTTCTCTACTCCTGACTCAATCAATCCTAGCCCTAGCCAGTGTTGTACTTGAAATGATCCTCTAGTTCTCCAATTTATTCTCTCCTCTGATTTCTTCTCTACACAAAGGCAAAAAATCAAAAAGACATGTCAATCTGAGCAAATCATTCCATTTTAAAATTCTTTTGTGCATTTTCTATCATACATGGAGCAAAAATACAACTCTAAGACAATTTACAAGGCGGACACTATTTGGATCATGTTTCTCTATTTCCTGCTATATTCTCCATTGATTATCATGCTCCAATTTAGTTCTCCTAGTATCAGGTCTTTTATACAGAGGTTTTTTTCTTCTTAAAAGCTCTCCTGACACTTCCACTACTGCATGACTAACTCTACTATTTGTACAAACGTTTTGTGCAATTTTTTGCCTCTCAGGAGAACCACACAAGAAAAACCTAACCTTCTGCAACAATACATAGATATCTTACACATGGTAGTTACTTAATATAGATATGAGTAAAACAGACAAGCCTAATCACAGCAAATACTTATTAATGACCTTAGTAGGTCATTTTTCTTCCTTAATTTTCCCATGATACAAAAATAAAACCATCAACCAGGTAACCAGATACAGTGTCTTGTATCTGGAAAAATATTTCATGGTCTAAAGAAAGAGATTCCAAAACAGATAAATGCCATATAATGCAATTTATGCAATAGCATTGGAAGAAAGAAGATTTCACTAAGATGTCAGGAAAGAAATTTTCAAAAATAAAAAAGGGGGGCTGGAGAGATAGTGCATCAAATAAAAATTCCAGAAAAAAAACCATACTAGAGTAATTACAGAGAATGAATAGAGGTAAGGAAAGATCAGTTAGAGAAAAACCAATTAAGGCTATTGTTAACTGTGAAGCCATAAAATGATAAGAAGCACTGAGAACCACATTTTAATTGCAATTTAGATAGCATAGCAACAATAGTGTGGACATTTGTGGGTTTGATATTTAAAGTTAGTGCAAATTTGGCCCAATTGATAATACAACAGGTAGGATATTTGCCTTGCATGCAACTAATCTAGGTTCAATTCCCAGCATCTCATATAATCCCCTGTCAGGAATAATTCCTGAGTCCAGAGCCAGGGGTAATCCCAGGTGTGGCCCCAAAGCCAAAATAAAGTTAGTGCACCTTTATCAAATGCCCAAGGCTCTCCTCATCTAATAATCTCAGTTCAGCAATCAAAAGACAAGAGTTTATTGTCATCTGGTGCTGTAAATTCTAATGTTTTGTTTTTCTATATGCCACAGGTGACTGAGTCAATTCAGTGTTTGTCATCCCTTTAATTTACGTGATAACTTCCTATTCCAGTCAACTTGCAGCAAACTTACAGCTTTATGATATTTCACTGTGTATATCTACCACAACTTTAAAAATATTTTTATTAAGGCAATGAGATTTACAAAATCTCATTTTGATAGGTTACTTTCAGGCATATAATGATCCAATATCAATTCCACCACCAGTATCAAATTCCCTTCACTACTGGTCCCAGAGACCCTCCAATGCAGTCTGCTTTCTTGACAGGCACATTTTTAAGTTTGGTTGTTGTGGGTTTCTGGGACTCCAATGATTCTTATGTTGTTTCTGTTGAATTTATCAAAGACTTCTATTTTCATGTTACCATTCCTTGACTACTTTTTTCATTGCCTGATTGTTTGTCTTAAGGTTCTTTTCTAATTTCTTCTGATGT
The DNA here is from genome assembly GCF_024139225.1 of Suncus etruscus. NCBI lineage: Eukaryota > Metazoa > Chordata > Mammalia > Eulipotyphla > Soricidae > Suncus > Suncus etruscus. Next base: position 20,974,967 of record NC_064867.1, on the reverse strand, counting down.
GTTGAGTTTTTCTGCATCTCATCTTCCAGCATGCTGATTCTGTCCTCAGAATCAGGTTTTTACCCTGCTGGCGAGGCCATCTACTGAGGTTTTCAGTTTAGCTACCGTATTTTTCAGATCTGTTATTTCAGTTTGGAGTTTTCTGATTTCTGTCTTTGTGTTTTGTTCAGATCGATCTATGCTTTTTTTGAGTTCTACAAATATCTTCCATATTGCTATTCTAAACTCCTTGTCTGAGAGTTTAATTAGATGGTCGAAGTTTTTTAGGTCATCCGAGCTATCGTCTTTATTCTCTGTGCATGTTGATTGCCTGAGAGGTTTCTCCATTTTCCCGCTTGTAGTGTGATTTTTTTTCTGCATGTTGTGGTGGGGTTCATTGGGTAGAAAGAGTGCAGGGCCTCGAAGCTGAGCAGAGCGCGCTCTTCTGGAGCCTCTGAGTGCTATTTTTCTGGGCCCTTTTCAGCCCACTCCCAAGAGGTTTTGGAGACAGGACAGTGGAAAAACACACACAGGCAACACTCACAGTCGGGAATCACTGGGCGGGCATAGATTTTCCCAGCCTGATGTCACAAACAGACAACATTCCTTTCTGCAGAAATCTTCTGATAGCCAGTTTCCATGGTCCGACACAGTTCTTTGGCGCTCTGGCCCTTGGGTGAGCCTATGGGAGTGCTATTTTTCTGGGCCCTTTTCGGCCCACTCCCAAGAGGTTTCAAAGACAGGACAGTGGAAAAACACACACAGGCAACACTCACAGTCGGGAATCACTGGGCAGGCATAGATTTTCCCAGCCTGACCTGTTTCATCTTTTCTTATGACGTAGTAGAACTGTGTATACATGAATATTCATATATATATTCTTCTTTTTATTTTTATTTTCGTTGGGAGGCCACACCCAGTGATGCTCAGGGATTACTCCTGGCTATGCGCACAAAAATTGCCCCTGGCTTGGGGGACCATATGGGATGCTGGGTGATCAAACCGCAGTTTGTCCTAGGTTAGCCACATGCAAGGTAAACACCCTACCACTTGCACCACCTCTCAGGCCATTTTTTAATCTAGTTACCTATTCATTAATACTTAAGTTGTTTCCAATTTGTGTTTTTTTATTAATTGGTTGCTTGTATTTTGATCTGAATTGGTTTAATTTGGCTTTATTTAAAAAAGTAATAAAACCTACAAAGATTTTTAAGTTCATAAGAACATGGCTTAAATATAAGACCCGAAATAATATTATTTTTATTCATAGAATAAATTCGTAGGAAAAAAAATCACCTTCACATCAGCCTTAGGGGTTGTGTTTTGGGATTTAACTCCAACTGCAAGGGAAACAAACAAAATAAAAGAAATAAGATTTCATCAAACTAAAAGTCTTCTATAAATGTAAAGAAATTTGCCTTGAGACAGAAAGACATCCTATTGAATGGGAGAAAATAAGAGCATATCTTATATCCTACAGGAGGTTAATATTCAAAATATTACAAAGGACCCATAAAACTCAATAATAGAAAAAGCAAACAACCTGATTTTTTAATATACAAATAGTGTGAATAGATACTTCTCTGAAGAAGACATACAGATGGCAAATAGGCATATGAATAGATGTTCATTATCTCTTATTATTAGGGAAATGAAAACCTAAACACCTGTGAGAATAGCTATTATCCAAAAGACAGGAAACAAGTGTTGGGCAGGACGTAGAGAGAAAGGACACTATGACTGCTGGTGGGAATATAAAATGGTTCAAACACTATGGAAAGCAGTCTGAAGATGCCTCAATAAATTAATAAACAAATCCCCTATAACCTTATTCTCTCACCTTGGGTATTTACTTGAAAAGTACAAATACACTAATTTGAAGAGATTAATGTACTACCTTGTGCAGTGAAGTATTATTTATAATAGCTTAGAACTGGAAATCACCTCAGTACTCATTGTTGCTATTCAGATTTTTTAAAAGATGAAACCCTGCCGGTTATACCAACACTGATGGAAGCCATTATGCTTAGTGAAATGAGCCAGATGAAAAGAGACAAACACCTTATGTTTTCATCATATGTGAACTATAAAGAAAATACAGAATAAACTAAATAAAACAATAAAACAAAGTTTTGGACTATAAAAAAGTATGCAATTCTCCCTCCTAAATACTGTTTCATTTCAAATATTACTTTATTGCTCGGTACAGATATTTTTAATTAATCGATTTCTTGCCATGCTTTCACTCTGTTTTGTTAGGATCTGGAGTTGAAGGATGAAACTACACAATTGAAATGAAGCAAGGCAAGACTTTATTCCATCAGCCATAAGCCCCAAATTGGTAGCCAGGACCATCCTGGAGGAAGTGAAACCACCCCCAAGGATACAATCCAGTTTATATAAGGAGAGGATGAAGAAGTTCTAGCTTCCGATGATCTTTAAAATAATTGGCTATTCTTGGTTTTTGGACCTACCAGCGGGTGACAAGTCTTCTGATTTTGTCTTATCGGTGGCTGGTAGGGCAGGATAACCTGCTCTTAAGTCAAGTTGTTCCCCTTTTCCTCGTTGTCAGGATATCGTATTAGAGCTGGCACTCGGTGTTCCAGCAGTAATAAGGTTGTCCCAGATGGGGTTTGTTACCTGCAGCTGTTGTGAAGGACTGTGCCATTTCTGTGACTGGGATTCAGGGTTCAAGGTTGGATGGATGGGATCTAATCTCCTGAGGTCTAAGTTGATTCCACATGACATATTTTCAAGGTAGGAGTTATCCCTGTATTGTAAACAACTATGAGTTTCTATCTCTAGTAGATAAGAGCTCTTTTTTATGTGAAAGACTGACTGCTAGAACCATGACCAGACTGTATATATCTTGGGACCAATAAAAAAGCCCTAGCCTAGGGTTTGAGTTACGACCTGCACAACAACCATGATCCCCAGTCCCAAAGGTCTGGCAGAGACAACTGTAATGGAATGGGGCTTCTGGAAACACAAAGAAAGGCGTTATCCTAGGTGCCATCCCAGGTTTAGTGCCAAGACCAAGACCACCAACCACAGAAGATGGACTAAAATGGCACTGAGGGAACAGAACTTCTACAACCACAAAGACTGACTTCATCATAAGTCCCACCCCTGTAACTGTGCAGATATTGAGATCTCTAGATACAGAGGTCTCACTGTATCACCCACGACGGAGCAGAAGCCTCCCAAACACCACAAATGTACCACCGGGAGAATAAAGGATCATGAAGAGAGTCTATAGTTGATCCCATGACAATATACTCCAAGGGCGGAGAAACCCCATATCTCTTTAGACCATGTGAATCCCTTTTCGAATGACCCCAATATTTACTGTGCCTGGGCAGGAGGGGAAAAAAAAAAACATTGTTTATTTTTCATATATTACTTTTTATCTTCATGTACTACTATTATTATTTTTATTTACCTATCTATTTTTGGTCGATTTCTTTGTTTTAGTGTTGTTATTGAAGTTATTGCCCCCACTTATCTTTTTTTCTCCTTTTTTTTTTTTTTCAGATTTTTGGGTGGCACCCGGCAGTGCTCAGGGATTATTCGTGGCTCCGGGCTCAGAGATGCTCCTGGCGGGCACAAGGGACCATGTGGGGCGCCGAGATTCGAGCCGATGACCTCCTGCATGAAAGGCAGACGCCTTGCCTCCATGTTATCTCTCTCTGGCCCCTTCTTTTCCCTCTTCATGTGCTCTGCCATGGTGCCTATCTCAAGACCACGGCGGTTTTTTTTGTTTGTTTGTTTGTTTGTTTGTTTGTTTTGCTCTGTTTTTGTGGTGCTTAGCGTTAGTTGTTGGAACTCTTAATAGATAATTGACACTTCATTTCGTAGGGGTGGAGTGTTTCACCTTCTTTTTCTCCTTCGTCTCTCAAACCGATGACGAGAGCCTCTAGAAGAATTCTGCTTATTTCCGGCGTATTAGACTTTTACCCCAGTTTATTACTTTTCTCCTTTTCAAACAAAACCACATAACTTGAACTACCTACTCCTGCCTCCCAATTAGAGGGGGAAATAAAGGAAGCATCAGGACCAAACAGGTGTAAGACTACGAAGTAATAGGATAGGTACAGAGGGGACCACATATTCTAGCAGCCCTGGGGGTGAGGGAAGAAGATATGGAAGGTAGGAAAAAAACGGAGGAGTAGGGAAGACAAACCAGTGATGGGAATCCCCCCTGATTTTATGTAAATATGTACCTAAAATATTATTGTCAACAATATGTAAGCCACTATGATCAAAATAAAAATTATGTTGAAAAATAATAATAATTGGCTGTTGTCTAGGGTACCTTCCTACCATTTCCTTGTGTCCTTTCCAGATAGGCTACCTGGTATGGCTAGATATCATGGGCAGTGTCAAATGAAAACTTAGGCTTGAGGAAGAAAAGTCTAACATAGAACCCTTTAAAAATGGTGTCCCCCACCCACTCAGAACCTAGGGTCCCATATTACCTTCTCTTCTTCTTTTTTTTTTTTGATTGCCAAATACCACTTCTTTTTTTTTTTAACATAATGGCTTACATATCTTTCACAGTAGTATTTTAGGTACATATCAACATTGAATCAGGGGAATACCCATCACCAAATTTGTCCTCCCCCCATCCCAGTCCCCCTTCTGCAACCCATATACCCCACCATCACCCCCCTGACTGCTAGAGTAGGTGGTCCCCTATTTGTCCTGCTCACTATTAGTGATCATATATCTATTTGGTCCTGGTCCCTCCCCTGTCTCTCCCTCTATTTAAGAAGTGGAGCTAGATAAATCGAGTTATGTGGCTTTGTTTGAAGGAAAGAAAAGCAATAGATTGGGGTAAAAAATAATAGAAAAAAAAAAAGAAGTCAAATATGCTGAAAATAGGCGGAGTCCTTCCAGAGGATTTCAACCTCAGTTTGAGAGAGGATATGAGAAAGGCAATTAAAACACCACCACAATACAGAAAGAAATATCAAATTAAATATCCAGTGAGCACCACAGCAATAAAGACAAGTACCACACAACAGTCTCAGTTCTGAAATCAGCTCATGCTGAAGTGCAAAAAGAGAAAAATAAGATAAAATAATACTGGAGACATCAACTTTAATATCTACACTAATATAAAGACATCAAAAAATCAATCAATCGATAAATAAATACGGGGAAAAAATGATTTTTGTGCTTTTTTTTTCCTTTTCCCCCTGCATAGGCACAGTAACTATTGGGGATATTATAGAGGGAATTCCCTTGGCCTAGGAGATACAGGGTTTCTCTCTCACTGAAGTGTACTGTCATGGGATTAACTATAGACTCCTTCATGACCATTTACTCTCCCCTCGCTGCTTTCGTGGTGTGTGGAAGACTTCTGCTTCATCTTGGATGGTAAAATCAGACCTCTGTGTTTAGAGATCTTGGTGATTGTGCAGCTCAAGAAATGGAGCTTATGATGAAGTCTTTCTTGGTGTTTCTAGCAGTTCTGCTTCTTCAGTGTCATTTTAATCCATCTTCTATAGTTGGTGGTCTTGATCATTATGTTGCTCCTAGGATGGAGCCTGGGATAAAGTCTTTCGTTATGTTTCCAGAAGACCTGTTCACTTGCGGTTGTCTCAGTCAGACTTCTGGAATTAGAGCTCTGGTTTGTTGAACAGATCGTAGACCAAAAGCTAGGCTAGAGCTTTTTGATGCTGTTGTTGGTGGTGGTGGTCCCTAGATGTGTACTGTCCCGTCCTGGTTGTCACATCCAGTCATCTGTATACAGCAATCTTGGCTTTTGCACAGATCAAAGGGTGACATGTTTTCTGATTTTGTCTTATCTTTGACTGATGAGGACGGACAACTTGCTCTTAGATCAAGTTGTTCCCATTTTCTCATCATTGCCTACTCTTCTTTTTTGTTTGTTTGTTTGGTTGGTTGGTTGGTTTTTGGCAGTGCTCAGGGGTTACTCCTGGCTCCATGCTCAGAAATTGCTCCTGGCAAGCACAGGGGACCATATGGGACACCGGGATTCGAACTGATGACCTTCTGCATGAAAGGCAAACGCCTTACCTTCATGCTATCTCTCCAGCCCCATTACCTCCTCTTCTTATGGATCTGAGACAAATCCTCGACTCCCCCTTGAGATTCCTTGTCCCTGTTCCTGGTTATGGAAATGTACTAGGACCTTAACACAAGCATCTTAACTGCACCTACGCATGTTTGATAAAGCTGGTAAGAAAATTAATTATGCAAAAACCTACTCAGATCACCATAAAAAGAATGAACAGTGTTCCAGCCAGGGTGGTTATCAGGGAGGTTTTCTGAATGATTGAGCAAAACACTGTTCATACCAGGAGATGGAATCTTTCTGCCACTTTCCCTGCTCCTGAATACTGGCCTTGACTTGATGCAACATTCCTTTGATAACTCAGATCTGTTCCCCTTGAGCCATACACATTCCACTTAGTTTTAAGAATCTTAGGTCCAAATTTCTCCTGTTCTGCAAGGCCACTTCTGTTTTTTGACAATTCTTGGGGAAGTCTGATCCTAAACTCTCTTCTACTCCATGTTTGACAGTGGGGCTTACACTGGCACCTTAAGGCAGTGGTGAACTTCTGGCTAGAGAGGGGATTAGGAGGTTTTAGCTTCTGATAATCTTTAAAATTATTGGTTGTTATCTAGGGCATCTTCCTACAGATCCCTTGTGTCCTTTCCAAATAGGATACGTGGTATGGCCAGATACCATGGGGCAGTGTCAAAAGAAAACTTAGTCTTGAGGAAAAGAAGAATAACATGAAACATTTTAAGAATGGCATTTCCCCCATCTCTGTTCAGAACCTAGGCCTTATAGCTTTATTTTGTCTCTCATTGATTATCTGATCTGGCCAAGTTTTGTTTTGTCTATGTTTTCCTTTGTTACCTAGAAGTATTCAGCATACCAGCAGTAGAGCAATAAGTCTATTATTTATAAAAATTTTAATAATTCTGCAAATAAGTGATGGATAAAAAATTGAGGTTTTTCCAAATGTCTTAAGCATAACTTCCAGGAAAAAAAAAAAGAACAATAAATGACTTGAAAAACTTCTCTGCTGCTCCATTTCACTTCTGTTTACAAAATTCTGGATACTCTGTAATTTTATCTGTTAATACCTTAGTAAAACAAACTCTATATCAGTGTTTCACAATCCAGAATCATATGGCCCTTTGTAGGCCTCCAGGACATTCCAAGAGAACCACAAATGAAAATTTTGTCTATTAGCACCATAGCATGAAACTAGAGGGCCAGCCAGTAGGACAGAAAGACCACCAACAAAAAACAACAAAGTCAGAAAGGGAGAAAGGTTGGGAAACACTATTCTATAACATCTAAACTGGAAAAGCCTAATAGAATTGCCTGTGTCACTAGACCCAGAATAAAAATATAGACTAGGTAAAATAGATCATGGTTTCTAGAGATAGTGATAAAAGGATATTGGCACTCTGTAATGGATAAGGTGCATTATACTAAAACATTAATTATTACACTGCTGCAAATTGTGATAACTCAATTTAAAAAAAATTACTTCACACTTAGATCCTTGACAGTTACCCAATTTATTCTTCTTGCTACCATTCAAACACTAGCTGTAGGTTTCTTCTTTATCTATCGTCTATCTGTCAAGGATGAAACCACAGGAAAGCAATCCTTCCATTTGTTAATTATTCAGGAAGATGTTCTTGGAACAAATTCTATCATTTACATCTCCAAAATTAATTACCTCTATAGTGGTCAAGCAAATAAGAACTAAAAGATTGTCAACTGAAGAAGCAAAACTGCTAGAACCACAAAGAAAAACTCCATCATAAGCTCCATTCCTTGAGCTGCACAGTCACCAAGATCTCTAGATACAGAGGTCTGATTTTACCATCCAAGATGAAGCAGAAGTCTTCCATACACCACAAATGCACCAAGGGGAGAGTAAATGATCATACAAGGAGTCTACAGTTAATCCCATGACAGTATACTTCAGGGGTGGAAAACCCTGTAATTCGTAGGCCAAGGGAATTCCCTCTATAATATCCCCAATACTTAATGTGCCTATGCAGGGGGGGAAAAAAACACAAAATAATCATCTTTCCGCACATTTATTGATTGATTGATCGGTTTTTTTTGACGTCTTTATTTTGGTGTAGATATTGAAGTTGATATCTCCGATTTTATTTTATTTCATTTTATTTTATTTTATCTTATCTTTCTCTTTCTTTTTGCACTCCGGCATGATTTGATTTCAGAACCGAGACTATTGTGTGGTGTTTGTCTTTATTGTTGTAGTGCTCACTGAATATTTAATTTGATATTTCTTTCTGTATTGTTGTGGTGTTTCAATTACCTTTTTTGTGTCCTCTCTCAAACTGAGGTTGAAAGCCTCTAGAAGGTCTCCACCCATTTTCAACGTATTTGACTTCTTTTTGTTTGTTTGTTTGTTTGTTTGTTTTTGTTTGTTTGTTTTTATTTTGTACCCCAATCTATTGCTTTTCTTTCCTTCAAACAAAAAAGGTAATCTTAGGGCTGGTGTGATAGCACAGTGAGTAAGGTGTTTTCATTGCACAAGACCTATCTGGATTTGATCCTCAGCATTCCATATGGTCCCCCAAGCACCACCAGGAATGACTCCTGAGTTTAGAGCCAGGAGTAACCAGGGTGTGACTCAAAATCAAAAGCCAAAAAAAAAGTTAACATACAAATTCTACTCTCAAAATTGACTGTTTTATTACTAGAATGGACATCTAGAATCTAGGCAATGTTATATAATGACAATGATACAAAATTTCACTTCTATTATATTCATTGAGCTTGCCACTCAGTATTGCTAACAGTGACAGAAAACTGTTTGATTATTTGCCCTGAATTAGACACTAAGTCCAGATTCATATTAGATCATTTAATCTGTACAGCTCTAGATAGTTAATACCCACTAATGTGTTTATTCAAATCTATAGAACTGATAATAGCAATCTGATTCCTGGGACCATATTTTCCCCTTCAGTTTTATGGATAAATCATTAATATGGCATTGTGTACATATAAAGTATATTTCTTTTTTTTTTTTTCTTTTTTTTTATTTTTAATTACGAGAACAAGGGTGCAAAGAAAGAGGACAAGGTAAAGTTACAGTGGAAGGACAATCACCCATAACATAATTCTCAGAAGTCCCCTCGCTGATATCTTAACTTTGAAATTTCAGCCAAAGAACATTAAGATAAATAAGACAGAATCCATGTACAATTGCTTTGTCCCTCAAGTCCCCAGATTGTAACACATTATAATATTTCTTAACAGTACACAAAGCAATCTAAAGCCATAAAACTTACGTAACTCCTTAAACATTACAGGCATAGTATTTTCTTACATTTCCATATACATGCATATTAGCTTACGTTAACCTCAAATTTTAAGTGAGTTCTTTTTAAGGATTAGAGTCAAAGGAGCACAGTAAAAATGGTGTTAGAGTGGCAATTGTTGTTTGCATAGGCCCACCAAAATATGAGGGACATGGAAAGAAATAACCTTGGCCTAAGTACAAAGAGACCCGACCCCTGAAGTTTCCTGGCACAAGACCAAGTCTAGGCTTCAGGCAAGCTAGATCGTCCAATCCAATACATTGTCTGTAGTGCCAACACACTTTTATTTTTCACACTGTCTCTGTTGTTGGTATCATGTTTCTGTATTAAAGATCCTGGAATCTGCATATCTTACATTGAAGTCAGGATGTGGAGCATCCTCTCCTTTCACCTCACAATCAAAGGGCTATGCAGGGAGCCCTGTCCTGTAAGCAGGTCATTGTCATTGTTAAGTCTTCTCAATGTTAAGGGAAGTCTCTTTTGAGCAGGTCAAAGTCTGAGCAGTGTAGGTCTTCCGTGGTAGAGGCTTGCTTCCAGGTGATGTTATAGACCAGCCTGGATGTTTCGTGGATGGCTTCCCTGGTTCAGGGGAGAATGGATTATGCCCTTTCTTCTGAGGTCTGTGCCAGGTCGTTATGTCAATGTTCAGGGTGTAAGGTCTCTCTGCACTACAAGATTTGTGTGTTCCAATTTCTATTAAATAGGATCTTATTTGTATGTATAGTATTTTCCCATTTTAATGTGCCTATGCAAATAAAAAAGCAATGCCACGTGGTGTTATTGGCGCATATGGGGGCCATAAGAACAATTACAATGATTCCCATGACATGGTTCAATCATAAGCATTAAACTGGGGGACTCTTCCACCAAAATTCCTGTTGTACAAATGTTCTCTAAAGTATATTTCATGATGATTTGATAAAGTTATATGCTGTGAAAAATTTGTCTTCATATTTAACACTTCCATCACTTTACATAATTAGAACTTCATTTTTTTGTTGATTACATTGAAGAGCAACTCTCAGAGGCCCAGAAAAATAACACAAGGTTTTAGCAAGTGCTTAGCATCTGCCTTTGAAACCTCTAGTTATGAGTTCTAATCCCCAGTGTCTTGCACTTGCCAACTTTGATCTATAGTTCTAGTCAGTTCTACAGTTTTAATCTGGCAGCTCTACAATCCGCAACACTGCAAGCAATTTCTGGCCAGCCAGGTGTGCATAAAGACCACAAAAAGGAGTACTACCTCCACCAAATATTACAGTTTAAAAGGTGTCCATGAATACCTATGCATGACCACCATCTAAAACTCCACTAAGCAAAGCAATCATATCTTATGTACATCAATAAAGAGTGAAATTTATGACCTTGCATGTGTATCATCTAAGGAGTGCAAACCACAATGAACATCATGGCCAAGTGTATGAGTACTAAATGTGTAACTACCAGTGAATAGCACAATTTTTTTAAAATGTGTATGCACCAGAGCCAAGCATGTGTGATAACCCTGGTATCATAGCAGCAACATCAATAAAACGATGAAAGAAAAGAGGGCTAGAGAAAAATCTTTTTTTCTAATGCATAAACAAGGTGAATTGACTCTTCTGAAAAAAAAAAGTGACATAAAAATGATCTCTAGAAAAAAATGTCTGCAAGCACATGAAAAAAAATTCACTTTCATTTATTATCACAAAAATGCAAATTAAAACAATTAGATATTAATCATCATATTGCTGAAAATGACTTACATATTTTAAGAATTTTCAAATATATAATTTCAATAAAAATGTTTCAAAAATAAAATTCAGTGTTATTAACAATATTTTTCAGGTACACTAGACCACCAGAACTTATTTATCCTATGCCTGAAAGCATGTATCCTCTATAAATATAAATTTCCTAAGCCTCTGGCAACCAGCAAGCAGATCAGTGTTTTATAGTTTTGAATTTTTTAGATTCCATGCATAAATTATATCAGGAAATATTATTTTTCTTTATATAATTTATTTCACTTCAAATAATGTCTTCAGAATACATTTATGTCATGACAAATGTCATTATTTCTAACTTTCTCATGACTGAACAATAAGTTGTATATACAAAACATATCTTTATCCAAGTCACCTAAAGAAATGGAATTTAAACTTTTTGCCATTAAAAATTCCATTACAAAGAACCAGGTTGTGTATACAAGTGTCTAGGACATAGATTCAAATTTATGTATCTAGATTTTATTTACCTTTATACTAAAATAAGTCAATGGTAGTCTTTGATACTAGACTTTAATAAAATCTTAAGTAATACAGACTTAGATCAAAGGAACAATAACATATTTACCCTCTATTGAATGCTTAAAATGTAAAAACAATTTACATATAGACCTTTCTTTAACGGTGAAAGCATCCTTAAAGGGAGCTGGGGGGGGGGGGGGAACCACTCATATTAGTGCCAGAGTGATATTAAAGCAACTAGGACACTTGTGTTGCACATAACCTATCTGGATTTGATCTCAAACATTTCATATAGTTCCTTGAGTATAACCTTGGTTCAATCCCTAACACCCCTTAAATCTCCTAAGAACCTCTGGGAATGATCCCTGAATGCAGAGCTAGAGGAATTTCTGAGCATTGATGGATGTGACCAAAGAAAGAAATCTAACCAAAAGGTAATTAGAAACATCTACAAAGTAAAAATTAACATCATCTAATTTTACATGTGACAAAATAGAACAGAGATAGGTTAAATATGTATCCAATATTAGCAGTCTATAAATTGCAGAAGCAAAATCATATACAGAGTCTATGCAATACACTTTTTGTAGGACTTCAAGGGAAACTTCTACGCCTGACTGCCTATGCTTCTGAATCCCCAAAGGTTTCCTCAGAGGCCTAGGGAGTGCACCCCCAAAAACTTCATTTTGAAGCTGCTGAGTAAGTACATTCTGGCTGCGGAGGTCGCTGTCCGATAAGCTGAGGTCTCTGGCCTGTGGAGGCTCCACCCTGCTGTGCCTTTGTTCACTCTGAGGACTGTCAACTAGAGGCAGCCGAAGAGTTCCCTTCGCAGCTGCACACTCTTTCTAACCAATGAACCCCACCACAACACGCAGGAAAACCCACACTACAAGTGTGACAATGGGGAAATCTCGCAGGCAAGCACCATCCACAGAGAATGAAGACGAAAGCTCGGATGACCTAATAAATTCCAACCACCTGATTAACCTTTCATATAAGGAGTTTAGAATAGAAATATGGAATATGTTCGTAGAACTCCAAAAAAGCATAGATCGATCTGAAGAGAACACAAAGACAGAAATCAGAAAACTCCAAACTGAAATAACAGATCTGAAAAACCTGGTTCCTCAACTGAAAAACCTCAATGGATAGCCTCGCCAACAGGATATCAGCAGCTGAGGAGAGAATTGGAGTACTGGAAGATGTGATGCAGAAAAACAACACAACAGAAGAAATTGGAAAAGAACCTTAAGACAAACGAACAGGCAATGGAAAAAGTACTCAAGGCATGCGAAAAGATAAAAATAGAAGTCTTTGATAAACTCAACAGAAACAACATAAGAATCATTGGAGTCCCAGAAACCCAGGAAGGAGATCTCCAGGAAGAATCAACTGTCAAAGACATCATCAAAGAGATACTCCCAGAGTTAAAGACTACATGCAATCAAATCCTGCATGCCCAAAGAGTACCAGCTAAAAGAGACCCAAAGAAAAACACCCCAAGACATATCCTCACTACAATGACAAATTCCATAGATAGAGATAAAATACTGAAATCAGCAAGATCAAAAAGGGAAATTACATTCAAAGGAGGATCCCTAAGACTTACAGCAGACATGTCAAAAGAAACTCTCAAGGCCAGAAGACAGTGGTGGGATATTGTGACAAGACTGAATGAAATGAATGCCTCACCGAGAATACTGCACCCAGCCCGACTCACATTCAGGTTTGAAGGAAGAATACACAGCCTCATGGATACACAGCTCAGAAACTTCACAGATGATAAACCAGCCTTAAAGGAAAAACTGACAGGTCTACTCTAAGACAAGAGAGACCAACAAACACAGCAAACTTATCTACAAAGATGACATTAAATCCTGTGACAATCATCTCCCTCAATGTCAATGGACTAAATTCACCAATTAAAAGACAGAGTGGCAAAATGGGTCAAAAAGATGAATCCAACCTTCTGCTGCCTACAAGAAACACATCTGAATAGTCAGAGCAAACATAGAATCAAAATCAAAGGCTGGAGGAAAATCATCCAAGCAAACAACACCCTCAAAAAAGCTGGGGTGGCTATATTAATATCTGATGACACCAACTTTATATTCAGAAAAGTGGTAAGGGACAAAAATGGACACTATGTACTAATCAAGGGATATGTGCAACAGGAAGAAATCAGGCTATTAAACATATATGCACCCAATGAGAGACCAGCAAATTATCTAATACAATTACTGACAAATCTGAAAGAAGACATCAATAGTAACACAATAATTGTAGGAGACCTCAACACTGCCATGTCAACACTTGATAGGTCAACCAGACTGAAACCCAACAAAAACATACTAGCCCTGAAAAGAGTTATGGAAGAAAGAGGACTAGTAGATATATATAGGACACTCCATCCCAAAAAACCTGGATACACATTCTTTTCCAATGTACATGAGTCATTCTCCAGAATAGACTACATGCTGACACATAAAACATACCTCCATAAAATCAAGAGGATAGAAATCTTGCAGGCTACCTTTGCTGACCACAAGGCTCTGAAATTAGATGTGAACTACAAAGCCACACAAAAGAAAAACTTTAAAAATTGGAAATTAAACACCCTGCTACTGAACAACCAGTGGGTCCGAGATGAAATTAAAAAGGAAATCAAAACTTTCCTGGAAACAAATGATAATGAAGACACAAACTGCCAGAATCTATGGGACACAGCAAAAGTGGTCCTGAGAGGAAAATTTATAGCTCTACAAGCACACATAAGGAAGGAAGAAGGAGCATACCTGAATAACTTAATGATGCAGCTCAAAAATTTAGAAAATTACCAACAAAAGGAACCAAAAATATGGAGACAGAAGGAAATAACAAAGCTGAAAGAGAAACTTTATGCTACAAAACATGAGAACCTAGAAGAAATGGAAAAATTCTTGTACACTTATAACCTTCCATATTTAAGTAAGGAGGATGTAGCATATCTTAACACCCCCATCACTACTGAGGAAATTGAAACTGTAATCAAACATCTGCCCAAAAAGAAAAGTCCAGGCCCAGATGGTTTTCCTAATGAATTTTTTTTTCAAATCTTTCAAGAGGAGCTACTACCAATCCTAGCCAAGCTCTTCCATGAAATTGAAAAAACGGGAACACTCCCAAACAGCTTTTATGAAGCCAACATCACCTTGATACCAAAACCAGACAGAAATGCTGCCAAAAAAGAAAATTACAAACCAATATCCCTGATGAATGCTGATGCAAAGATCTTCAGCAAAATCTTGGCAAATAGGATCCAATGCATCATCAAGAAAATCATACACTACAACCAAGTAGGTTTCATCCCAGGAATGCAAGGATGGTTTAACATTCGTAAATCTATCAACATCATACACAACATCAACAACAAGAAAAATAAAAATCACATGATCATATCAATAGATGCAGAAAAAGCATTTGATAAGGTCCAATACCATTCTTGATCAAAACTCTCAGCAAGATGGGAATGGAAGGAACCTTTCTCAATCTAGTTGAAGCCATCTACCACAAGCCAATGGCAAATATCCTCAATGGAGAAAAACTAAAAGCCTTTCCTCTAAATTCTGGTACAAGACAAGGCTGTCCACTCTCACCATTCCTCTTCAACATAATACTGGAGGTCCTTGCTATAGCAATCAGACAAGAAAAAGTTATCAAGGGAATCCAGATAGGAAAGGAAGAAGTCAAGCTCTCATTGTTTGCAGATGACATGATACTCTACTTAGAAAACCCTAAAGACTCTACCAAAAAGCTTCTAGAAACAATAGATTCATATAGCAAGGTGGCAGGCTACAAAATTAGCACAGAGAAATCAATGGCCTTTTTATACACCAATAATGATAGGGAAAAGATGGAAGTCAGGAAGGCAATCGCATTCACAATAGTGCCAAACAAACTCAAATATCTTGGCGTCAACTTGACCAAAGATGTGAAGGACCTATACAAAGAAAAATATAAAGCCCTGCTCCAAGAAATAAGAGAGGACACATGGAAATGGAAACACATACCCTGCTCATGGATTGGCAGGATTAACAGCATTAAAATGGCAATACTCCCCAAAGCATTGTACAGATTTAATGTGATCCCCTTAAAAATACCCATGACATTCTTCAAAGAAGTGGATCAAAAACTCATAAAGTTTATCTGGAACAATAAGCACCCTCTAATAGCTAAAGCACTCCTAGGGAAAAGGAAAATGGGAGACATTACTTTCCCCAACTTTAAACTGTACTACAAAGCAATAGTTATCAAAACATCATGGTATTGGAATAAAGACAGACCCTCAGATCAGTGGAATAGGCTTGAGTTCTCAGAGAACGTTCCCCAGACATTCAATTACCTAATTTTTGACAAAGGAGCAAGAAATTCTAATCTCTTCAACAAGTGGTGCTGGAAGAACTGGTTAGCAACTTGCAAAAAAGCAAACATAGACCCCCAGTTAACATCATGTACGAAGGTAAAATTCAAATGGATTAAAGACCTTGATATCAGACCGGAGTATAGAGAATAACACGTAAAATACTACATGACATTGAGACTAAAGGCATCTTCAAAGAGGAAACTGCACTTTCAAAACAAGTGGAAGCAGAGATCAACAGATGGGAATACATTAAACTGAGAAGCTTGTGCACCTCAAAAAAATAGTGCCCAGTATACAAGAGTCACCCACCAAGTGAGAGAAACTATTCACCCAACACCCTTCAGATAAGGGGCTAATATCCAAAATATACAGGGTACTGACAGAACTTTACTAGAAAAAAACATCTAATCCCATAAAAAATGGAGAGAAGAAATGAACAGACACTTTGATAAAAAAGAAATACAAATAGCCAAAAGACACATAAAAAAATGCTCCTCGTCACTAATCATCAGGGAGATGCAAATCAAAGCAATGATGAGAAACCACCTCACACCACAGAGATTGGCACACATCACAAAGAATGAAAACAATCAGTGCTGGTGGGGATGTGGAGAGAAAGGAACTCTTATCCACTGCTGGTGGGAATACCATCTAGTACAGTCTCTATGGAAAGCGATATGGAGATTCCTCCAAAAACTGAAAATCGAGTTCCCATACGACCCAGCTATACCACTTCTAGAAATATACCCTAGGAACACAAAAATACAACACAAAAATCCCTTCCTTACACCTATATTCATTGCAGCACTATTTACCATAGCAAAACTCTGGAAACAGCCAAGATACCCTTCAACAGATGAATGGCTAAAGAAACTGTGGTACATATACACAATGGAATATTATGCAGCCGTCAGGAGAGATGAAGTCATGAAATTTTCCTATACATGGATGTACATGGAATCTATCATGCTGAGTGAAATAAGTCAGAGGGAGAGAGAGACACAGAATAGTCTCACTCATCTATGGGTTTTAAGAAAAATAAAAGTCATTTTTGTAACAATCCTCAGAGATAATGATACTTTTCAAGTATCATTATATTAATTCCCATATTTAGATAATTGGGTATTTAGATGTCCAACTAAATGAGCTTCAACTAAGTTACATTTGAAATAATTGATATAAAAATCAGATAAAGGGTCCTTATTAGTCTTCAAGCATGTGCACAGGAAACAATCTCATTTTCAAGGCATCAAACTGGAGAAAGATACAGAATTTAGAACCAAAACTCTTAAATTTAAATTTAATGTCATTAACATATTTCTCAAATACCTTTTTGATAATCTGTCATAATAAATAAAAGACTAATAAAATAATAATAATAGTAGTAGTAGTAGTGCTAATAATAGTAATGAAATTGGCATGCATTAACCTGTGGTATGATCTTTGATGCTCTTTTTTTTGTAATATCTTTATTTAAGCACCATGATTACAAACATGTTTGTAGTTAGTTTTAGGTTGAAAAAAAAAACACTCTTTCTTCACCAATGCAATCTTCCCACAGCCATTATCCCTTACCTCACCTCCCTTCTCCTGCACCCCTGCCCGTATTTGAGGCAGGCATTCTATTTCTCTCACTCACCACCATTCTCATGATAGTTGTTAGTGTAGGTATTTCTTTAACTGCACTCATCATTCCTTGTGGTAAGCGTCATATTGTGGCTGGTACATCCAGCCCTCATCTCTATTGTCTCTGGGAGTTATTACAACAATGCCTTTTATTTTTCTTAAAACCCATATATGAATGAGACTACTCTGTGACTATCTCTCTCCCTCTGACGTATTTCACTCAGCATAATAGTCTCCATTTCCATCCATGTATAGGAAAATTTCATGAGTTCATCTCTCCTGACAACTGTTGTACATATACACAATGGAATATTATGCAGTTGTCATCTGTTGTAGAGCATCTAGGTTGTTTTCAAATTCTGGCTATTGTAAATAATGCTGAAGTTTTTTTTCTTGTAATGTTTCTCCTTTACTTTGGGATCAGTATAATACTGACCTCATTTAATGAGTTTGAAAGTATATCCTCTCTTCAATTATTTGAAAGAGTTTAATGGTGTTAATGGTATTAATTCTTAGATATTCAGTAGAATTTGTTCATCAATCCATTTAGCTTTGGAATTTTCTTTGTTGAGAGGTTTTCATTAATAAATCAAGTTCTTCAGTTACAGGTCATATTATATTTTTATTAATTCAGTTTGGTGGGTTATTTTAATATAGTCAGTATCCAATTTATACTAATGAAATTGTTCATAATATTCTTTCATGATACTTTTATTGCTTCAGCTTCGATTTTAATGTTTCATTTTGCTTTCTGGTTTAGTTTATTTAAAGATTTTCTTCTTACTTTAATAATTGGATTGTCAATTTTGTTTACCCTGTAAAATAACAAAACCTGAGACAAGAGAGTTCAAATAACTGGAGAAAACATTTTGTATGTGAAAACCTAAATTTTATCCCTAGAATAACATGCCTGAAAGGACAGCCATGTGTAGCCCTAGTGCTAAGTAGCACGGAGAGATCACATTTGAGCACTGCTTTTGGAAACTCTATAAAAAGAATCCAATGTGCACTTTGGGATTTTTTTATTATTGTTTTCTTTCTTATATTGTTTTATATTTGTTCATTTTTACTATTTATTTTCTCACTAATTCTGGGCTATATTTGTTATATTATCAGTTATTAAAAGTATAATTTTCTTAGATATTTTAAATGTAAACATTTAATTGATCTAAATTTTTCTCTTGGTATAATGCTTTTTCTGCACCCTATATGTGTTTTATTGAGTTCTAGCTTTATTTCACTGTGACTAAAAAAGATACATGATATAAAAAAAATTGTTCTTCAAACACCACATTTACACAAATTCAGTTTCCACAGACTTGCTTTTTTTCCCCAAAAGATATATAATCCAAGTCATAAAAAATTATGGGTGCACCAGCACACAGCAGAAATCTGGCAGTCTTAGGAGAGAAAAGGCCAAGCCCCCATCCTGCCAAAGCCACACCTGCTGCATCCATCACCCATTGCTGCTTTGCCTATGGCCCTTCTTCACCACTCCTCTAAAATCAAAGAGACACAAATCTGACCAGACTTCAAATATGCCACAATTTGGGCTAATAATATCGCCAGAGCTTTTAGGGAGTGTTAGCATCCCCCTCTCCCACATTCTCCTATTTCCAGGAGACTTGAAAGCTGAAAACATGCCCCCAAAATATAACAGTCCAAAATTGTGTTCTGAATTCCTGGAAAACTTCACTTGTTTGATCCTGTCATCCCCATAAGAACACACCAATTTCGATACCACTGTGTAGATTAAGTCATTTAATTTTTGGAAACAAATTAATTAACATAATAGCTAGCAACAAGAACTTACTTAACCTTCTGACAATGTCTTAACGAACTCATTGGAGATGTAATAATATTCACAAATTTACTTGTCACTGAAATCTTTTTAATTTTTTCTTGTTTTCCACTTTAATTTTTTCTTTTTCTTTCATTCTTTCTTTCTTTTTTTCTTTCTTTTTTTGTTTGTTTGTTTGTTTTTGGATCACACCTAGTGGAGCTCACAGGTTACTCCTGTACTCCTGGCTCTGCACTCAGTCACTCCTGGTAGGATCTGGGGACCATATGGGGTGCCATATACAAGGCAAACGTCTTACCACTGTGTTGTCTTACCACTGTCCAGCCCCATCTTTCTATTCTTTTTTAATAACTTTGCTCTCACATTCTAGAAACAAATGTGTTACAGTCAACTATGTGACACATTTTCTTTAAATAAACTAATATTCTATTAAATAATATGTTATTTAAAGATTGAGAATGTTCTTTTTGGCTTATTTCTTTTTTATTTCCTTTATTTAAACATCTTGATTACATATATGATTGTGATTAGGTTTCAGTCATATAAAGAACACCCCCTTCACCAGTGCAACATTCCCACCACCAATGTCCCAAATCTCCCTCCATCCCACCCCACTCCCACCTGTACTCCAGACAGGCTTTCCAGTTCCCTCATTCATTCACATGATTGTGGTAGTTCTCTGTGTTGTTATTTCTATAACTGCACTCACCATTCTTTGTGGTGAGCTTCATGAAGTGAGCTGGAAGTTCCAGCCCTCCTCTCATTGTCTCTGAGGATTAGAAGCATTGCTTCTTAACTTTAAAATATGAGTATAACAAGGAAAAAAGAAAATAATTGCCGTTGATACTTACCAAGTTATCGTGTCCTGGCTGACACCTCTGTTGGCATTCTCAGAAAGAGATGGGGACAAATTCCTCTTTCTGCATGAACTACAATAGCCAAACACCACCCACTACACACTCTGGCAGAAGCATAATAACTCTACAATGGAAATAAAATAGCATGAGCAGCTAAATCCTCTCAGGTGAGATTGGACTACAAGGCAGAAAACTCTGGGTCCTTCTTGGTGAAATGGAATTGGGCCACACTCCCATTACCAAAAACACCAGCATCCCCTACCTCCTGCTTCAATCTTTCTGGTAGAAAAACAGACCAGCTCCTTCAACGAGCTCTAAAAGAAAATAATGGTCACCAATACTTGCAGTCATTGGTCCAGCTGATACCTTTGTGGCATTCTCAGAAATGGCGGGATGGAAAATCCCCTTTCTGCATGAACTACAGAAGCTCAATGCCACAACCTACACTCCCCAATAAAAATGGACCAGATTTGTGACTTAATCTTATCAAAGAGTCAAGCCACCAACTTTGTTTCAGAACTATTAATTCTGAACAACTCACTGTGTTATAGTTGTATTAGCCCAACAGTATTACAGGAAATCTGATGGATACGTAGTAATCTACCAAGCTCAGTGAGTCTAAGCAGTAACACAGAAGGCTCACTAGCACCAACCACAAACCAATAACTCCTTATACACTAACTTTAATAACACCATGGGAAGATATAGTATTCACTTCCAATTGACGTGTGTTGATCTGCTCTGATAATTCAATTTATCTTTGTTTTGTAACACTGGGGACACTGGTAAAAAGAAGGTCGCACTGGTGACAGAATTGGTGTTTGAATATTTTATGCCTGAAATGACTGTATTATGAACAACTTGATGTTATAATAAAAATTAGAAAAAATAAAAGTAGCCCCCACTGAGTGGGAGAAACTATTCACCCAACCTATCAGACAAGGGGCTAATCTCCAAAATATACAAGGCGGGCCCAGAGAGATAGCACAGCGGTGTTTGCCTTGCAAGCAGCCGATCCAGGACCTAAGGTGGTTGGTTCGAATCCCGGTGTCCCATATGGTCCCCGTGCCTGCCAGGAGCTATTTCTGAGCAGATAGCCAGGAGTAACCCCTGAGCGCCGCCGGGTGTGACCCAAAAACAAACAAAAAAAACCAAACAAACAAAATATAGAAGGCACTGACAGAACTTTACAAGAAAAAAACATCTAATCCCATCAAAAAATGGGGAGAAGAAATGGACTGACACTTTGACAAAGAAGAAATACAAATGGTCAAAAGACTCATGAAAAAATGCTCCACATCACTAATCATCAGGGAGATGCAAATCAAAACAACTATGAGGTACCACCTCACACCCCAGAGATTGGCACACATCACAAAGAATGAGAACAAGCAGTGTTGGCGGGGATGTGGAGAGAAAGGAACTCTTATCCACTGATGGGAATGCCGTCTAGTTCAACCTTTATGGAAAGCAATATGGAAATTCCTCCAAAAACTGAAAATCGAGTTCCCATACGACCCAGCTATACCACTTCTAGAAATATACCCTAGGAACACAAAAATACAACACAAAAATCCCTTCTTTACACCTATATTCATTGCAGCACTATTTACCATAGCAAAACTCTGGAAACAGCCAAGATACCCTTCAACAGATGAATGGCTAAAGAAACTGTGGTACATATACACAATGGAATATTATGCAGCTGTCAGGAGAGATGAAGTCATGGAATTTTCCTATACATGGATGTACATGGAATCTATTATGCTGAGTGAAATAAGTCAGAGAGAGAGAGAAAGACGCAGAATGGTCTCACTCATCTATGGGTTTTAAGAAAAATGAAAGATATTCTTGCATTAATAACTTTCAGACACAAAAGAGAAAAGAGCTGGAAGTTACAGCTCACCTCATGAAGCTCACCACAAACAGGGATGAGTTTAGTTAGAGAAATAACTAAGTTTCGAACTATCCTAATAATGAGAATGTACGAGGGAAATAGAAAGCCTGTCTAGAATACAGGCGGGGGTTGGGTGGGGAGGAGGGAGATTTGGGACATTGGTGATGGAAATGTTGCACTGGTGATGGGTGGTGTTCTTTACATGACTGAAACCCAAACACAATCATGTATGTAATAAATTTGTTTAAATAAAAAATTTAAAAAAAGAATAGACACAGACATCAACCTAAGCCAAGTTACACTTACGTAATAGCCAAGGAGCATTAACTTTAGAATAAAGCGCTGGAAAATTAAAAAAAAGAAAAGAAAAGAAAAAAGAAAAGCAATAAAGAAGAAAAATTATAGAAAAAAAGAGTAGCTGGGAACACATTTCCATAATACTACTTCCCAAAATATGGCTTTGAAAACCAAATTAGTTTTAAATATTCATGTACCCATTTCAACATTCATTAGAAAAATGAAATTTTCTAATAATGGCCATGACTTCAATTTTCTTTTTCAATAAATGCATTTAGTTTTGAATTTTTTTCATTAAAGTATTACATACACATGAGCACATCTGATATAAATATCATGAAAGTAGAAATAGTGCAGTAAAAATATATTGACAATGAATTTTCAACTATAACTATTAAAATTACAACTGATACTATAAGAAAATTACTATTAAAAAAGTGACTATAAAAATTGAACCCAAATGAGCCAGAGTGAGTAGCATGTTTGCCTTGCATGATGACAACCTGGCTTCAGTCCAAGCACCACATATGGTCCCCTGAGGTCCCCTGAGCTCACTACAAGTGATCCCTGGCACAGAGTCAAGCAAGCTCTGAGGCCAAAGAACAAGTGATCTCAGGTGCATTGGAAGTGGTTAAAAAAAAAAAAGACAGAATCAATTATCCAAGACAAAATCAACAACAATGAAATCGTGAGACCCAACCTTTAACAATCAAATCTTAAAATGGGCCTATGCTAGCAGGCTGAGGTCAGGGGTGGTGGCACTCTAGGAACATTGGCGGAGGGAGGTTGGCACTG
Source organism: Suncus etruscus (assembly GCF_024139225.1). NCBI lineage: Eukaryota > Metazoa > Chordata > Mammalia > Eulipotyphla > Soricidae > Suncus > Suncus etruscus. Next base: position 20,951,728 of record NC_064867.1, on the reverse strand, counting down.
ATGGTGGGATTGGCCCTGAAACATTGTATGTCTGAAACCAAACTATGAAGAACTTTGTAAATCACAATGGTTTTAGTAAGATACTAATTCAATTTTAAAATAGATGATGGCCTGACTATTTAAATGACATCATTACTTAATAGAATGCTGAGTAGTTGCCAGATATGGTACTGGTGGTCAATCCTAGTTATATTTATTTATATTTATATCCTAGTTATATTTATTTCATAAATAATAGTGAGTTGTGTCTCTTTTCTTAATCTATCATTATAAGTCTGAAGTAGGTGGTTCTCGGTGATAATAATGTTTCTATAAACTGCCATTTATCTACTTATTATTGTTACCAAAATTTTAATAATGTTTAAATATCCTTTAGTCTTAATTTCCAAAAAATAAATGCAGAATAAAAGGCATCTAAGAAGATTAACTTGTTGTTAAATAGAAATCGATGACATTGTTGTATCCTGGGAAAATGAAAATGTCTGTTGGCATTGGTGATACAAAATATAATTATCTAAACTATTCTAGATAGGAGCTTTTTTTTTTTACTATAATCTTCCATCATAGCTCTAATGACATAATTTTTTTAAAAGGGGGATGCAATTTCAACTTCAACCTAAGAGAGTAGTAGAAAAAATATAAAGGAGAACAGGGGCCAGAGTGATTGCACAGTGATAGGGCAAGCAGCTGATCTGGGACGGACCTAAATTTAATCCTCAGCATCCCTGAGCTTGCCAGTAGCAATCTATTTCTGAGCACAGAGCCAGGAGCAACCCTTGAACACTGCCAGGTGTGGCCCCAAAACAGCAACGAAAAAGGAGAACAAAAATGTGACAGGTGAGACTTATTAGGGATCCACAATAAGAGAGGTAGAAGCTAAAGGAAACACAACTACATCCTCAGGGGAATTCTATGTCAGGAAAAGTTCTTATATGGAACTAAAGGTTTATTCACTAACTCAGTTATACTTCAGATGTTCAGTAATTATTTCCTGCGCTTTTCAATAAAGAAATTCAGTAGGAAATTGGCTATGAGTGCCTTTAGCCTGAATGTTTATTCTACTCTGGAAAATGCCAAGTTATATGACAAACACTAAGGATAACAAATGTGTCTTTGAGTTTGACATTTTCAAAAATTTGAAAGGAAAAGATGGGCCATAGAATTAAAAGTTCCCCTTATCTCCAATATAGAGATGGAAAAGGGTACCAAAAAAAAAAAAAGCAAGGTCAGAGAGAAATGGGTAAATGATCCATTTGAATTTAACTATTCTTATATGAGATGTCTTGTATCACAGAAGTTTTGCTTTAAAATGGATTTAAAGGAGCCAGAGCAGTGGTGCAGGGGTAGGGCATTTGCCTTGCATGTGGCTGACCTAGGACAGACTGCAGTTCGATCCCCTGGCATCTCATATCATCCCCCAAGCCAGGAGAAATTTCTGAGCACACAGCCAGGAGTAACCCCTGAGCATCACCAGGTGTGACTCAAAAAGACAAAATAAATAAATAAATAAAATGGAATTTAAACATTCTAACACAATTCCTCTTCCCTGAGTCAGCACTGATTCAAACACTAGCTGTGTTTTGGCCAAGGAGTTGACCAAACAATTTAATTTCCAGGTTAAGAAAATAATAATTTCCTTGTCCCTAAGACTCCTAGAAAATTTCTCTCTTTAATTCCTTGTCAAGCCCAGTTTCCTTTTTCTATTCAACTCTTCTATAAGTTTTTTCAAATTATTAATCTCACTTCTCCTTTCATCTCCCGTCAGGGTCCTACCTATTTGTTTTAAGTGAGGATTTCTACAGAAGTAGACTCAGAACAGAGATTCAAGAGCAAGTAGTTACAGGCAATATAATTTAAAATTCAGGGAACACCTACAAAGGCCCAGAGAAGGGGGTAGAAAGAGATAGACAATGAGAGGTATGCATCAGACCTATTAATACTAAGAGAAACTGGAATTTAATTCTACACAAAAAAAAAAAATAGGAGAATTTGGGGCTGGAGAGATAGCATGAAGGTAATGCATTTGCCTTGCATGCAGAAGAACGATGGTTTGAATCCCGGCATCCCATATGGTCCCCCAAGCCTGCCAGGTGCAATTTCTGAGCGTAGAGCCAGGAGTAACCCCTGAGTACTGCCGGGTGTGACCAAAAAATAAATAAATAAATAAATAAATAAATAAATAAATAAATAAATAAATAAATAAATAAATAAATAAAATTAGGAGAATTTGTGTAAAAATTACACACCTCAGGCTTATCCCTGCTGAGGGATGGGGAGCTGAAATTCATGTGAACTGACTGCCTTTCTGCAGTATTGAGGTAGTGCAATTAAGGAAGTCAATATTTCATTATTTAAGGCCTACCATGTACTCAGACAGAGGAATACAAAGAGAGGCAGAGACATTGAAGAGATATAACTGAAGGTGCAATACTACAGACTCCTCACTCTTAACCATGCAACACAAAAATGATTTCTCATTGCTGAGAACATGATGATATTGTTTTAGCTGGTAAAATGAATCAGGAGAGGCCTCTCATTCTAAGATGCAGTTATTAGAAGCCAATAAAAATATGTACATATCCCAAATCTAAAGATCTATGGTTCAGAATGTTCTCAGAAAAAAAAAAATAAGAACATAGTACATAGTAGCAGAGGTAGACAAGCAATTAAGTCACTGTCAACACCATAAAGTCCTCTATCAGGCTTTGAGATCATTGGCAAGCAACAATGCACATTCTCTTCCTTTGTTTTATGGTTAGATATATCAAAAATGTACCAATTTGGCAAATGTAGCACTGTTGCTGTTTTTAAATAGTATCTGTCTTATTTTCTGTGGTCTTTGGCCAAGAAGGTTGTTTTGCATAAGCATGAAAAGTATAGATTGGGGGCTGGAGTGGTAGCACAGAGGTAGGGCATTTGCCTTGCACACAAAAAAGTAAGGTCAGAGAAAAATGGGTAAGTGATCCATTTGAATTTGACTACTGTATCCTTATATGAGATGTCTTGTATCACAAAAGCTTTGCTTTAAAATGGAATTAAAGGGGCCAGAGCAGTGGCGCAGCGGTAGGGCTTTTGCCTTGCACACAGCTGACCTAGGACAGACTGTGGTTTGATCCCCAGCATCCCATATGGTCCCCAAGCCAGGAGCAATTTCTGAGTGCATAACAAGTAGTAACCCCTTTGTGCTGCTGGGTGTGGCTCAAAAAATGTAAGTAGGGAATTATTCTAAACACATATAAATGTGATAATTTTTTTGGTAGAGCAAAGTATTCAGTCTCTTTTCTATCTATAAAATAAAGACAATAATATATACATATACATGTTGCTTACCAGAATGCTTAGTCATCCTATGAATCTTCAAAATATGATGCAGGATAGTTTTGACTAGCATCAACTTCATAGAATTAGAACTAAGCTTTCCAAAATTCCTTCTGTGCAGGACTCTATGTTAGTTTTGGTCAGAAAAAACGTGCACAGGACCAAAGCCATAGTACAGGGGACAAGGAGGGCAATTGCCTTGCATGCAGCCAACCTACATTCAATCCTCATCCCACATGATCTCCTGAGCCCTCCATGAATGATTCTTGAATGCAGAACCAGGAATAACCCCTGAGTATCATTGGGGTGCCCTCAAAAAGGAAATGCACAGAGGATTTGGAAGATAAAAGTGAAGCAGTAGTCATTACATCTGGGTCATTGGAGAACAGTAGGAACAAAACAGGTGTCACCCATTGTCACTTTCTGCTGCTTTTTTCTGTTCATAAAGAAGTGAAGCCCCCACTAGCTCTCCTCTTTCAGCTGTTCTGGGTCTGGAGCATTGAAGCATTCTGCTTCTTAAACTGACACACAACGTCAAGATTAGAAGTGCTGGTAGTGTCATGAAATTTACTATGTGTACGAATGTTGACTCACCATAATTTACACCTGCCACTACTGTAAGTTTGTCCATTGTGTTTCAAATTTTAAAAAAATAGAAGTATTAAAAGACACATATCATCAGATTGCACAGCCTGTTTCACCATCTCCACATTTCTGTAAGGTGTAAACCAATAATAAAGTCTTATCCTATAACCTAACAGTAAGATGAAATCAGAAGACATGTGGTCCTTTGATCTGTGCAAAAACCAACATCGCTAACTACAGAAGACTGACTTTGACAACCATGACTGAGCAGAATGTATCCTGGGACCAAAAAGAAAGATCCTAGCCTAGGCATTGGCCTAGGATATGTACAGTAACCAAGATCTCTAATTCCAGAAGTCTGGCTTTGACAACTGGGAAGGAGCAGAATTTCTGGAACCATAAAGAAAGACTCCGTTCTAGGCTTCGTAGTAGGATCTATGCAAAAACCAAGACCACTAATTACAGAAGACCGATTACAACAACAGTGATAGAACAGAACTTCTAGAACCATAAAGAAAGATTCTATCCTAGGCTTCGTCCTATGACCTGTGCAAATTCCAAGATCTCTAGCTGCAGAGACCTGATCTTATCATCCACAACTGAGCAGAAAGTTTCCTGGCACCATAGAAAGACCTTGAGGTGTGAAAATGAGCGTGTACAGAACCTGTAGTTGTTCCTATGACAGTATGTTTCAAGGGCGGAGAAACCCTGTATCTCTTAGGCCAAGGAATTTCCTTTCTAATTTCCCCAATACTTACTGTGCCTATGCAAGAAGGAGGAGGAGGGGGAGGGGGAGGAGGAGGAGGAGGAGGAGGAGGAAGAAGAAGAAGAAGAAGAAGAAGAAGAAGAAGAAGAAAAAGAAGAAAAAGAAGAAGAAGAAAAGAAGAAGGAAGAAGAAGGAAGAATAAGAAGTAGAAGAAGAAGAAGAAGAAGAAGAAGAATAGAATGAAGAAGAAGAAGAAGAAGAAGAAGAAGAAGAAGAAGAAGAAGAAGAAGAAGAAGAAGAAGAAGAAGAAGAAAAGGAGGAGGAGGAAGAGGGAAGGGGTGGATGAGGAGGGAGGAGGAGTAGGGAGGAGGAGAGAGGAGAGGAGGGAGAAGGAGAGGGAGGAAAAGAGGGAGGGGAAGAGGAAAGGGAAGGGGAAGGGGAACGGGGAGGGGACGAAGGAGGAGGAGGAGGAGGAGACGAAGAAAGAAGAAAAGAAGAAGAGAAGAAGAGAGAAGGAAGAAGAAGAAGAAGAAGAAGAAGAAGAAGAAGAAGAAGAAGAAGAAGAAGAAGAAGAAGAAGAAGAAGAAGAAGAAGAAGAAGAAGAAGAAGAAGAAGAAGAAGAAGAAGAAAAGAACAACCATCACGAAACCTTGCCACACCATCCTTCTTTCCTTTTTTTTTTCCCCCTCAGGTTGTTTTTTGTTGTTGTTGTGCTTTTTTGTAGTTGCTGGTTTTGGGTTTTTGTTTGGTTTTTTTTGTTTGTTTGTTTTTGTCTCTACTTTGTTTTTGGGGTTTTTTTATGTTTTCATTTTTTTTTGCAAACAGAATCACATAATTTGAATCATCTTTTTCTGCCTCATAAATTGAGAGGGGGTGGAAATGGATGGTACCAGGATCAAATAGTCATAGGAACACTGAATAAAAATAAAAAATGATCAGATTTAAACACCAAACCCAAAGTCAGTGACAACAGAATCGAAACCCAATCTACAAGCTAGACACCAAGAGGACCAGTTACACTAGCAATCTGGGGGCAAAGGAGGAAGATAAGATATGGGATGCATGCTGGATAAGGGTGGAGGGAGGACAACACTGGTCATGGGAATGCCCCGATACATTGTCACTATGTACCTTAAATATTAATGTAAAAGATTTGTAATTTTCTTTGTTCACAATAAAAATTTTAAAAATAAAGTTTGTTAACAATCCTATTTACTTCAACATATTTAATATTTTTTATAAATTGGTTTTACTTTTCTGTTAGATTTAACACATATGACTCAACATTTAAGTATTATTTTATCACATATTCTAGTGACTGTTGTATACACAAGACTGAATAACATACATTGATTTTATAAACAGTATTAGCCAGCCATGTGTGTATCACATGCCATCCAACTCAGAGATGTGATCTTAAAGAAGTCAATACTTGAAAGACAGTATTCCACTTAGTTTTACAACATATACAACTTGAGATGGATCACTACACATCATATTCACCACATAAATAAATAAACTGTCTCCTGTGGTATGCCATTAGAAAATAATACTTCTACCTTGATTTTTTTGAGACTTCTACTTGATTTTAATATTCATGAGATGTGAATTTTTTGGTTCATTATATTGTTCAGAATTGATGAATTTGGCATTTGAGGCAAATCATAAAATTAAGTACCAATTTATTTTTTTAGTAAAACAGTCTCACCAAAGTTCACTCCAAAATGGCAGTAATAATATTTCCATTGTTCATGCTATGTTCCATCTCATTGAAATTGTGTGATATGAGATTCTTTTCATAGAATAAGGTGGCAGTCACATTCTAGACTTCTGAGACAGTTTATAAATTGTGTTGCATCTTCTGATTTATTCATCAACACATTCATATTGAATGCTCTGAGTCACTCTCAAAGACCTTTAACTACCTGAAAGTCTCCTTGTAAGGAGGAAGCAAAACTTTAGAGGACTGCACTCAGATGCTCCATCTGACATGCCCAGTCAAGACTCAGACAATATAAACAATATACAACAACATACAATATACAACAATATAATACAATATGATATACAACAATATGCAATATACAACAATATAATACAATACGATACACAACAATATACAACAACAAAAAGTCATCTATGGAAATAAGTTCTGTAATTCATCACTAATTCACCACTATTTTATTTTTCCCATAGTATGGCCCAGAAACAGAGACCAGAAAGATAATATGCTAAGGCTTTTGCCTTGACATATCTGATCTAAGATGTATTATCAGAGCTCCAGCTGGTACCCCAAACTCATCAGAAGGGATCACTGTGTGCAGAGCTATGAGCAATCCCAGAACACAGCTGAGTATGACCCAAAAACAAACAAACAAAAAAAACCACAAAGCGACAACAGCAGAAAGGAATGTCCATAGCTCACAAAAAAATGAAACAAAAAATACCCACAATATCCTTTTTAATTCCAACTCAAAGTAAATGTGCAGTTCAAGTAGCGAAGGGTTCACTATGACAATGATAGTTGGAACTGATCACTCTAGACAAGAACGTGGATAAAGCAGATAAATTATCAGGCAAGGCACTCCTCCATTAACAATACTGCAAACCACCTCAACAAAAAAGAATAGAAAGAGAGAAGGGGGGGGGGCAAAATACCTGCCTCATGAACAGGCAGGTGGTGGTGTTGGGAAGGGAACTGGGAACACTGGTGGAGGGAAAAGTGCACTGGTGAAGGCTGATGTACTGAAATTCAAGTATGAACAATTTTGTAACCATAGTACTTAAATAAGGTAATTATTATTTTTAAATAATGATAATAATATAATATATTACTTTTATATATACATATAGACAAAATAGTAAATAGAATAAGTATTGACCAAATCCTTCTAAAACTTCCAGTAATTGAGGTCCAGAGTCTTATTTCTAAATTCTATTGTAAACTAGATATTGTCATAAGAGCAAGACTATAGAAACTATAGGGGCGGAGTACAATAGGTAGGGCACTTCCCTTTTACATATCCAACCTGGGTTTGCTCCCTGGCATCTCATAGGATCCCCTGAACATCAACAACACTAATTCATGAGTGCAGACCCAGGAGTAAGCCCCAAGCATTGCCAGTGTGGTCCAAAATTAAAAAGACTATAGAGAATAATAGTCTCTAAATCCCACCCTTTTTGTTTAAGCTTAAGAGAATTCATTAGTTCTCAAAAATAATTGATAATTCCAAATCAGGGCCTTCTTATTGGGATTTGTCACTAAGAGGATCTCTGTCTTTTGTTTGTTTGTTTGTTTTTTGTTTGTTTTTGTTTTGGGGCCACACCTGGCATTGCTCAGAGGTTACTCCTGGCTGTCTGCTCAGAAATAGTTCCTGGCAGGCACGGGGGACCATATGGGACACCGGGATTCGAACCAACCATCTTTGGTCCTGGATTGGCTGCTTGCAAGGCAAATGCCACTGTGCTATCTCTCCGGGCCCGATCTCTGTCTTTTCTAATCAAAGTCATAACACCAATCTATCTAGTATGGAAGGGCATAATCAAGGAGCCCTATGAAAACAACAAGACGTGCTTCCCCCAACAAACCTGAGGCTAAGTCGAATTCCGTTACCTTAGCTTCATTTTGTGTTTTCTGAAATTATGCTTTGCTCAGCTACTTTTGTCATTTTGATCATCATCAGAACAACTTCAGAAAGAAACACACAAGGGAAGGGGAAAAGCTGCTTAAAACACTCATTGTGTTTAATAGTTAATTACTCTATAAAAAACGTCAGCTGACAGATGCTGAACTGAACTCAAACTCTCTATGGCCTTTCAGATTCTTTTGTTGACTGTTCCTTTTGGGACCCTAAAGCAGCATTCCTCTAACATTCTCCTTTGATGGCAATGAAGAGAAAAACATCTACAAGCCTCCGTATTACATTTTCCCTTTTTCAATAGAATTGCTTAGAATATTACCCTAGTATATTCAGATTTTTCTTTAAAGTGTTATTTCTTACTTCCAACATAAGTGATTCAACAACTATAAAAAAAAAATCTAACTCCCCACAGAAGATGATTATGTTTGGAAAAGACATTATTTGTTTGTAAAAAATTTCAAGTTGCTGAGTAGATTGTGGAGGGGTGCCAAAGGAATATTTTAAAGGAAAATGTCTTTCCTATCTTTTACCAAAATCTCTTGTGTTTTTTTTTTCCTTTGGATAGAAGAAACAGACTTTACCTTAGAGAAAAAAATTCTAGTTGTCAAAATTTCAGGACAGTAACACAAATCAAAAGGTCTCTAATAAATAACAAAATTATTTATTTTCCATCTTCCATACATGTGATGTGTTCACTCTATGTTTCTCAGTTGTTTGTGCTCACCATATTTTGTGTGCAGAGTTTCAAAAAACTACTACTATTTTATCAACCTATTAGTATATATAATATCACTACATACATAATAATATTATATATCATGTATGTCATATATCTCTACTATTACTATTATATCATCTTAAATCTTCCAGGTACAAAACCATATTCCTACTTCCTCTCTTAGAATCTTATTCTATAACTGATGCTGTTAAACATCCCAACTTAAGTTGTTTCCTTGCCAATATTTTTGTTTTTGTTTCACCATTGTTGGTTTTGGGTTTTTTTTGCTGTTGTTATGAGGATATTTTGTTGTTTTTTGTTTTGGGGGGGGTTTTTTGTGGGTTTTTTTTTTTTTTGGCTTCTTCCAGCAGAACCACACAACTTGAATCATCTTGTTCATTGAGGGGAGGAAAATGGATGGTACCAGGACCAAACAGTCTTATAAGCATTGAGTGGAAATAAAAAATGATCTGGCTTAAACACCAAACCCAAAGTCAACAATAACAGAATCGATACCTAATCTACAACAAGCTATACACAGAGGGAAACAGTTACACTAGCAGTCTGGGGGGGGGGGGGCAAAGGACGGAGATATGGGACACATACTGGGAAAAGGGGGATGGAGGGAGGACAACCCTAGTGGTGGGAATGGCCCTGATTCATTGTCACTATGTACCTTAAATATTACTGTGAAAGATTTGTTATTCACTTTTGGTCACAATAAAAATTATTTTTTAAAAAAAGGCCCACTTTTCTCCAATATTGTTCCTCTGTTTTTGAGATGAAAGTGGTATATGCTACAAGGACTTAGGAAAGTTCAGTCACGATTTTTTCCTATTAGTTTTATTTTTATTATTATTTATTTTTATTAGTTTTAGTGATGTCACCCAGGTTTAGGTGACATTTTACAGTTATTTTCCTGCCACTTTATAAATTCAAATATCCACTCCAAAATATAAAAATCTGTCAAATATTGTCTTTCTTACAAGATAATTCTAGAGAGCTTCCATGAACTGCCAAGGAAAAAGGCAAAAGGTATGGCAACCAGAAAGCTTTCAGTATATAATGGTTTCCTTGGTTACAGGTGCTGGAAAAGTGGGGAGGGGCAAAAACATTTGAAGCACAAATCTTGGAAACAAGAGACCAGACAAAGGATTCAAAACTCAGAATAATATTTAGGTCACTAGGCAAAGCAAAATGGAAAATGAGGCATTTATGCTGATGGTCTATGGCAACGTGAAATCTTAAATCTAAAATCTGTCATTTGAAGTTAATTTTGGGTTATTATTTTCTGTTAAGTTAATAGTTGCCAGGATTTATTTTTTTCAATGCACCACTTGACAGAGTCACAAGTAAGAAAAACGAGGTCTGTAGCAATAGTATAGCCAGAAGGCATTTGCCTTGCAGACACCCAATATAGATTTAATCCCAGACATCCCAGAACCCCAAGCACAGCAGATGTGATTCGTGAGTGCAGGACAAGGTGTATCCCCTGAGTACTGCTGTGTGTGCTCAAAAATCAAAAAGAAAAAAGGAAAATGGAAAGAGATCTAGTAAAAGCTGAAGTTGGCTTGGGAGGAATATGATGAAGCACAACTCCTTGGAAGAGCTATATCAAGATTAAAACGAGAAGTAAAAAAGAATAAATACCCCATTCTGAAGCCTCAAAGATTCTAGCTTATCATCATTGTTATTTTTTGTTTTCTAGTTTTCACGGATGTTTCATAAACCAGTTGTTATCACTGGTTTAAAAAGGCATTAGTTGGAAGAGAGGAAGTTGTCATTTAGGGGCGGGAGAAGTGGTGCAAGCGGTAGGCCATTTGCCTTGCATTTGGCTGACCCAGAACAGACCGAAGTTCAATTCCCTGGCGTCCCATATGGTCCCCCAAGCCAGGAGTGATTTCTGAGCTCATAGCCAGGAGTAACTCCTGATCGTCACCGGTGTGGCCCAAAAATCAAAAAAAAAAAAAAAAAAAGGAAGTTGTCATTCTAAGAGAAGTACAGAGCTCCATCCACACTATTGTTTTGCTTTCTGTTAGTTGGCACCAGTAAACTGTTCTGTCATGACTTGTCCTATTTCTCTCACAGTAGGCCTGTAAGGGAAAGCCTCACTAGAATCTGAAAAACATGCCTATGGTTACCCTGATGCAGGCTAATGACAAGTTGGGAAGCAGGAATAACAAACCAATCAAAAAGTAAACTTCAAAATTCAGTTGTATGTGTCACCTTGGATTCTAAATGCCTCTTGGCCAAGAGACAGTAGATCTAGAAAATCAAGAGTAGATTCTCAAATGTATGATACTTTGTACAACTCTCAAAGGATGAATTAATGCCAGCACAGGACTTGAGCTGAAACAGGCTCTGCCTACTAGTAGGTTAAATAGACAGATAGATCAAGGAGATCTAAAGTGGCATTATTCACAAAGAGTCCCCCTCACTGTTCACCACATTGTGCTGGAGCAGTCAGATTTCCAAAAATAGATTTCCCTATACCCCCCTTTTTTTTTTATTTCCCAGAGCTGAACCTGAACTTTCAAGGGGCATGACTTGACTTTCATTTTTCATTCTTCTTTTCATAGATGATTAAGTTTCCTAGTGTTGCTTTCAGATCAAATGCTATTTTGGGCGCTACTCAAAGAAAGCCATCCATATACATTGAGAAACAGTGGGTGGCAGGAAAGTTCAGTTTCAATTCCTGATTAAGCAAAGAGACGCATCAGGGGGTATAGGAGAAGTGAGGAAACTCTACAGGCTCCAAGGTCATTGAAAAGTACAAGCATTTCACTACCTAGCATGATGCTGACTGCTACTCAAAAAGTCTATTGCATTTCAAAAAAGGATTTGCAATTTTTAGAACTCCAGAGCTATCATTGACATTTGTTCTCATCACAAACAATACATTTAAATCATTGCACCTTGAATTGAATTGAAAATATTAACAGTAGAAAGTGGTACAAACTCACAAAGAAATAGTATCACTGGATATAATGAAGGATTTTTTGCATTTTAGAATGACTAACCTTCTCTCAATAGCATAACCATCATCCTTCAGTCCTAGGTCATAATTTACTCTCAGAACATCTTGTTCATCTCCTTTTTCATTCCCTCCTTCTCCCCTACCAGAAGATATTTATTGGTTTGACACTGCAAATCTATTTGACTAATTTTCTTATTTGATTTTCTTCATCACCTATAAGGGAAAGTTGGCACTCAGGCAGCTATAGAACTTATCCAAAATAAATAGATATTAGCTAGATAGTCTAATTACAACTTTTAGACTCAAAAACTTTCTTTCTGTTTGACCACAATGAGAGAAACATTTTTTAACTTAAGATTTGAAGAGTTTATTATAATCACCGAGGAAGAAAATTCTGATATTTCCAGGATATGTACACTAAGACTTCCCAAATTATCATTTTCTTTTTACTGATGCCAAGGCACTTTGAAGAAACAATATAATCTTGATTTGCAGCCCAGGACTAAATAGCAAAATATGCCGACATCTTGAACCTGCCAACATGGATTTGAAGCAATTTTTTATATCCATTCCTCTGGAAGTCTAATTCCCTGGCAGCCACCTGGGCTTACACTCCCACACACATTAACATCACTTCTCAGCTGGACTCTGCCCTCCTAGCTCTCAAGTTGGGTCCTAGGCAAAGAAATGTGTCTGTGCATGAAGGAAAAAAATAACAACAGAAAACAAAACAAACAAAAAGAACTTAACAACATAGCAGTCCACCCACACATCTGTTTAGCAGAACTAAAATAAAATGAGGTGAATAAGTAAAAATAAATAAATAAATAAAAAGGAGTTTTATATATTCAGAAACCTGGAGCTTAAAATATTCTATTCTCCTCTTTTTTATATATTCAAACGAATAAAATAAAATAAAATATAGGATTAGATAGTAGAGAATAACAAATGCACAAAGGTGAGGATGGGAGTGGGGAGGAGAAAGAAGCACAGAAGAACAAAGAGGGGAAGAAAATGGTGCAGAAAAGTGGCCACTTAGAAGGAGGAGTGTGCTGGAAGGTGGTAAAGAGTAATGCATGAAAACATATGAATAACAGTATTGTATACCACAAAAAATAATAAAGCTCCTACCATAAATGCAGGGTTGGGGTGAGAGAGAAACTGGAGACATTAGTGGGGGAAATTGGCAAAAGGAAACTGGAAATTGATAGACACTGCTGAAGAAACCTTTTAGTGTTGGAGTGATGTGCTGTATGCCTGAAACTCCATCATAAACAAGTTTATAATTATGGTGGTGCCTCAATAAAATGAAATTTTAAAATAAGAATACTTTTTTATAAATCCATAGGATTAAGTATGTAAGCCTAAAATATGTCTCTACTTTGTTGCTATAACATGTCTTAGCTTCCAGAAACTCTCCTAGAGAGTTTTACAAGAAAGCTTTACAAGAAGCTTGAGTTTTACACAACTCTTTGATAATTTTAGGCAGCAAGGTGTATTCTCATGCTTATAGAAGATAATTCTCTTTATATGAATCATCCTTAAGAATGAAATAGGGCATTAAATTTTTTCATTCCAGAAATGGCCAAAGACATCCTATCTGGGGATTTTGTCTATTAAATTTAGTTTACTTGAGAAAGGGATGGCTGGGAAGAAACCATGGGACACTGGTAGAAAGAAGTAGATACTCTAGTGATAGGTATGGTATTAGAATTATGTATGCATGAAAAGTATAATTAACATCATCATAAGTCCTGGTAACAATAAAATGGTTAAAAATAAAGTGTTAATATTCAACACATAAGAAGAGTATAGTATAAGTTCTGGAGTGGAAGCCAGACTATCTGGGCTTTAAAATCTCAGCAATTTTATCCAATGATAAGATGACCTTGGGAAGATCATTTAACTTTTCCATTTCTTGACTTGATTATTGGAAAAGGGATAGATACACTGGATATACTCCAAATAACTCTGACAGTCCGATCTGTGCTCAAAATTCAATGCAATATGCCATATTTAAACTGTAATGAATGCTGCTGCTAGACGTAATTAGGTATCTGTTGGGATTGCAAGATGGTAAATGAATGCCTGTTTATCTCAAAGGATATTATTCCCCCATCTGCCAATTCCCTTGAGCCAAGATAATGATCATTAGTCCTTTCCTGAATTTGTTCTTGTCTCTTTTATTGCACATATTGTTTGAAAATGATGTATACTCTCCTATTCTTTGCTGGTAATAATACACATAGTGTTTACTATCTTCTCACAGTATCTACAGTCCGATAGTTTTTGAGCTTAACCTACTGTCAAACACCAAAAATAAAACATAAAATCCTCAAAATACATTTTTGGATGTATTGTCATTTACATGTGACAGCAAATACCTGGGAAGGTGATTTCTATATTGGATGGCTAGAAGAGAACTCTTTATGGAAGAGATTAGAGCTCCATTAAGTATATTTAGGTTAGAGACTCAGACATAAAAAACTAGTAAAATATTTCCCAAGAGGCAAAAACATCACATACACATTCAAGTCCTGATGTGGGAAAGAATTGCCATGTTCTAAGAACTCAAAGGCCACCATGACCAACTAAGAATAAAAGCACACAAAATGGCCTTCAGGAGTTAAGAAGTCTTGTCTAATAATACATTGTAGGCAATGTCAGGGTAAGTTGCTGAGTGCACAGAGGTGTGTTTACACGTTCTTTTTTTCTTTTATATAAGTCTTTTACAGTAAGTAGAGGGTAGTGTGAGTGTTTGGCTGGTTTGTTTTCCAGGGGAAGCTGCCTGCAGCCTGCTTCTAGCCACCTGTAGTTCATGGTATTAGCCTTGTTTTTGTTTGTGCTGCCCCTGGGACCAAGGGTCGGCAGCAAAGGGCATTTCATGAGAAAGAAATAAACAGAGTCACAAGAAAGGGTACAAATAAGCTTAGGGGGTTAAGCTGCCTTCAGGATCTAGCTGTCTTCTTGCTCTTGCTCTGCTTTTCCATGCTATTCTCATTCAACATGCTGTCCTGTTTTTATTGCTATTCTGTTTTCTATTCTTTGTTCTTGTTTGGAGAGTGAAGGGAAGATTTGGGGAGTGAAGGGAAGATTCCAAACAGTGCTCAGGCAGAGAATGTAGGGGTCACTCCCAGGGATACTATCCTAATCTGGCCAGTTGGCTCAATGCCAGGGCCAGCAGTGCTACACATGGGTCAGTGCTGCACATTGGGTTGATAGGACCACCCAACTTGTGCTCAGGACCGCCATATATACTCCTAGAAATACTGGGGTAGATGGTAGAGAATGAGGTAAGAGAGATAGACCTTGGGGCCTGATACATGCAAGACATATGTCCCTGATCCATGAACTATCTCACAGTCACTTCATTTACTTATAACTTCTGTGTATTTCTTTTATTTTATTTAAAGAAAATGCATCACATAATGACATAGTTTACCAAACACATTTTCCCAGATAAGTGAGACCAAAGTTATTTACAAAAAGAAGGAAAAAGAGAAAGAATAAAGAAAAAGAAAGAGAAAAAAGAAATAAGAAAAGGAAGTACAGTGGAAAGCAAATTTATGAAAATGATTGTATCTCCAATGAGGTCATTGAGACAAAGAAAGGTCTAGTAAGCTCTTGTTAGCTCTCCATTCTTTGTTATTTCATTTGTTTCCAACTACACATTGGCATCTAAATTGGTGTTTTTATATAGGGACAATAGCATCAAACAAATGAAATTGTCCAGGAATTCAAAGCAATATTACTGATACTGTGGCTATTGTGGGTTGTGTTCTCAGCTACCAGGCCTCCTGTAAAAAAAAAAAAAAAAAAAAAAAAGATGAGAGGGAAGAGTGTCTGCACTCACTCCAATAAAAACCCTGGTGATATCAGCTGGCATACCTAAAGTTTGGTCAAATTGGTGTCTTCAGAGCATTGCAAAGGAGAGGTAAAGCAGGGCCATAGGCAAAGAGGCAATTATGGGTGATGGATGCAGCAGCTGTGGCTTTAGCAAGGCAAGGACTTGGCTGAACCCCTCCTCCAACATTGACAACTTTCAGCTGTGTGAGCAGTGTACCCATGATTTTTTTACTGCTTGGATTACATTTCTTTTGATAAAAGAGTGAGTCTATGGAGCTGGCCCAGTGCACACCTATTTAACTTTTTATCTAACTTTGGTTTACATACAAGCGTATAAATGTTTTGTTTTAAGAGGAGAATGTTGCCATGCCACAACTTCACCAAAGTGCCAGTGTGCCTTTATTATAATTCACTGGACCCTTTCCACTCACCCAAACCTCCTTGTTAGCCTTAATTCTGGAGGCCAAGTCTAAGATTTTATTTTTACTTAGACATTGTCTATTCCCTTGCTCTGTTACCTTATAAACCATGTAAGATAACCCTTAAAATTTTTCTCTCACAGTGTGAAAAATAAAAGTGTAATGGCATTACAGACAATGACTTGGATTGGACAAACTAGTTTGCCTGGAGCCTAGAGTTGGTCTTATGCCAGGAAACTTCAGGGGAAGGGTCTCCTTGTATTTAGGCCAAGGCTTTTCCTTTCCATGTCTCTCATATTTTGGTGGGCCTATGCAAACAATAATTGCCACTCTAACACCGTTTTTACTATGCTCCTTTGACTCTAATTCTTAAGAAAAACAACCCACTTAAACTTTTGAGGTTAACTTAAACTAATATGCATGTGCATGGAAGTGTAAAAAAGTACTTTGCCTTCAATGTTTAAGGAGTCACATAAGTTTTATGGCTTTAGATTGCTTTGTGTGCTGCTAAGAAATATGTATTACAATCTGGGGACTTGTAGGACAAAGTAATTGTCCATGGGTTCTGTTTTATTTTTCTGAATGTTCTTTGGTTGAAAGTTCAAAGTTCAGATATCAGCAAGGGGATTTCTGAGAATTCTGTTTTTGGGTGATTGTCCTTCCACTGTAACTTTACCTTGTCCTCTTTCTTTGCATCTTTGTTCTCATAATTAAAAAGAAAAAAAGAAAAAAGAAAAAAAGAAAAAAGAAAAAATTTTTTCTCTCAATATATCAGTAAAACTACTTTGAAAAAAAAGGGATAAAACTTTGTTCCAGGCTATGGGATTAGAGAGATAGTAATGGGTCTAAGGTACTTCTTATATCTGACCAATGCTGACTAAATCCCCTGAATCAAATCCTGTAATAAGCTCTGGGCATCACTGGGTGTGGTCCCAAAAAGCTATGCTCCAGGCCAGAGAAAAAAATTAGAGGGGGCAGGGAGTTGGCCACACTCAGCTATGCTCAAGCATTATCCCGGGCTCTGCATCTAGGACTCACTCCTGATAGTGCTAGGGCAACCCTAGAGGACGCTGGTACAAGGCAAGCTTCCTACCCACTCTCCTCTCTCTCCAGTCCTGAAGGGAAAAGGGTATGACTTATGATGTACTTTAATCAATTTATTATGTATTTTCTAAAACTTTTTTTTATAATGTCTTTATTTAAACACCATGATTAAAAACATGATTGTAGTTGGGTTTCAGTCATACAAAAAACACCTCCCTTCACCAGCACAACATTCCCACCACCAGTGCCTCCCATCTCCCTCCTCCCCCACCCCCTGCCTGTATTCCAGACAGGCATTCTACTTCTCTCACTCATTCACATTGTCATGGTAGCTGTTAGTGTAGTTATTTCTCTAACCACACTCACCACACTTTGTGGAGAGTTTCATATTGTGAGCCGGTCCTTCCAGCCCTCAACAGAGATAAACTTTATAAAAACCTCAGTCTAAAGTTTTTCCTCAATCCTCTCTCCTAACACTAACAATTTTCTGCAAATACAGATATTCTCTATAACATGCTTCACTAAGTGCAAACTTCACTTTAAGAACCATTCGCATAAAAAATATTTTTTTTTGCTGCTTCTACAACAGGTTCCCTTGTTTAAATTAAAGATTTAGATTTTGAACTTCATTAAAAAAAAAAAACTTCTGAGTTTGGAAGAGATCCAGAGCAAACGGTAACTTGAATCCACTATCAGCCTTGTTCTCTCTTTTTTTTAAATCACTATTGTGATACAGCTCTTCCACCCAATTGTGTTTAATGTTTCTATTGTTTTCTAACATGTGCTTTATCCTCCCTTTTGGAAACAGTTAAGGGTGTTTCCTAAAAGGAATGATGCTACTAACCCAACCGGAAAAGTAGATAACTCTTGACAAACTCTTTAAAAATCAGTTTGACTGAAAGAAAACTTGAAAAGGAAACATGACTAGAGGAAAGTGTTTTAGTCTATGAAATCACTGTATTTAACAAGAAACTCCAATGACGGTTGGGTGGTTGATGAGAATATTTGAACAAGATTAAGAGAATCAAAATATGGGAGGAGGTAGGAGTCAAAAAAGAAAAGAAAATCTTTGAGAAATTCAGGTTCCTTCAGAGATAATGGGCCAGAAGATGCACATATGACTATTGAGCTGGTGGAAAATATATGGTTACTTACCAAAAGAATAATTGCCATTTTAAATGTAAATAGGAGTTGTGGACATCTACTAAAAAAGATGTGTTGGAAACAGAGGGAGAAATGGAAAGGGGAAATGGTAGATAAAGTTTTGTTCCCTAAAGTTCTTAACATGCAGATTGCTAAAGTAACCTGATCAAAATATTAATGATATGCTTAAAATATCTTTTTAATTGTTGCTAAAATGCCAAGAAATATAATGGCATCTGCCACTCACCTTATAAAGAAAATGTGAGTTTCCCCACATTGCATTTGTTAGAACTGCCAAATTAATTACTACAATTAATATTTTATCTTTATTTTTAACATGACTTGATTTGCAAAATTCTATCTAAATTCCATTAGATTTTAAATGATTTTTATGGGAAAAAATTATTTATTAAATTTTAACCAGAAGTTCTATTAATTACACATCTCCAAACAGACCCTTGATAGCCTGATTAAAAGGTTTCTTGCTTTGTGTTGTGATTTGCTTCATTTGTGGATTCCTGTTTTAATGTCAGGGAGCTCTTTTATATTACTAGTTGCTAGAGAGGGCATTTGGGGTGAGAACTTAAATGTCCAAGGATTTATTTCAAACACTTTTAGAACATTTGTATTGTGAATGATTAATATATAAAAGTGTCAAACTAAGAACAAAGCACAATTCTTGATTTGCAAAAAAAAAACAAAAACAAAAACTAATAAATCCTGTTTTACCTCCTAAGTTATTTAAAGCCTTTTCAGTGTAAAAGCTCCAAAGTACATGATTATCTCTAACAAAAGAGCTTAAGCCCCCTAATAATTTTTATTTTCTTTATGATAAATTTTGTGTTATTAAATGTAAGTGCCATGAAGTAGAATATTTAAACTTATTTTTGTGCCAGCCTTTATATTTTGATTCTGCCATCATAACCAAAAATAAAAGATTTAATATTTTACTGCTTTAAATTTTTTTACAACTAAAATACTTCCTTATACTATATGTAAGAACATTTATTAAATTAATTGGTCTACCAAGAAAGAGCTAATTTTGCTGTTTCCGAATATCTTTATAGATCTGTATATAATTACCTGTATATATTAAATATACATTTAAATACATATATGGAGTGAATTTTACTATCAAAATAATTCATCTTACACAAAACAGCTCTGCTTATCATATAAGAAAATAAATTTGAAAGTTAACACTCCTATGGTTTCATGACTAATTAACCATCTTTGCAGATTTTGTTATTATCTTTGTTTTTCTTCTCTACTCAAATAATACCTATATTCATTCAATAATTACCAAGTGCCTTCCATGAATAATGAACAATTCTAGATGCAAGAAAATTAGAGGGCAAAAATTTGACAAAAATTTTTACTTCTAGGAATCCCAGGCAAGGTCCATAACATAATTTAGTAAAATATATAATAAATAATTTAAAATATTATAATTAAATCTACAAAATAAACATGTTTGATAACATTCAGTGATGTCAAAAAATTTTAAGAAAAATAAGCCTTCCATTAAAATTGTTGGTACTTTAAATCTTGATTTTTTCATACTTAAATTTAATATAATTAAATTATTAACATAAAGAAAGCCAATATACAATATCTCATATTTACTCAGTTATTTACCTATTTTAAACATTTACATTGCCTCTGGCTAGTCTCTTTTTAAAGTTTGTCATTGTTTTTCACTATTCCAAGTAAAATTGGTCTTTATAGCTAGATTTTGATCAACCCAAATACAAAGATGATGTCTCTGTAAGTCACCATGTTCCAAAAGTAACCCCAATTCCTCTACACTTGACAAATATTTTCTAAATAATTAACACAACCTTATTGAAATTATACATTAATTTAAGAAGCATAAATCTTCAGAGAATACTAAAATGAACATTAAGAGCAGACTTTCCCACATTTGACAAGGCTCACTAGAATGATGAATTAACTGGGTTTGATAATGCTTTGATTAGAGTGTAGATCTAGAAAGCATTAGTTTTCCATTATGCCATCACTAGAGAAATAGAATATTATTTGATATTTCAAATTACCATTCAACTGATTTATGAAAGCTCTTTAATGAGTAAATAGGGCTGGAAAAAACTTACAATGTTAAATTGATAGAAACACTAGAAATGAAAGGAATAATGTGAAGTTGACAGGGAAGGGTCTACAGACATTTCTATGGAGAAAATTACTTAAATAGTTTTAATATCATGTGTCCAAGACACTTGCCTCTATGGATTTCTGAAAGCAATTCAAGGGAGCTGAAGAAATAGAATAGTGTGTAAGACATTCACTTGGCATGTAAATAACCCAGTTCAATCCTTGGCACCCCACATGATTCCCCTAAACTTGCCAGGAGTGATTCCTGAACACAAAGCAGAGTAAACCCTAGGCACTGCAGTGTGTGAAAAAGGGAGGGAGGGAGGAAGGGAGGGAAGGGAGGGAGGGAGGAAGGGAGGGAGGGAGGGAGGAAGGAAGGAAGGAAGGAAGGAAGGAAGGAAGGAAGGAAGGAAGGAAGGAAGGAAGGAAGGAAGGAAGGAAGGAAGGAAGGAAGGAAGGAAGGAAGGAAGGAAGGAAGGAAGGAAGGAAGGAAGCAAGGAAGCAAGGAAGCAAGGAAGCAAGGAAGGAAGCAAAGAAGCAAGGAAGCAAGGAAGCAGGGAAGCAGGGAAGCAAGGAAAAAGGAAGAGGAAGGAAGGAAGGGGAAGGAAGGAAGGAAGGAAAAAGGAAGGTAAAAGGAAGGAAGGGGAAAAAGGAAGGAAGGAAAAAGGGAAGGAAGAAAAAAGGAAGGAAGGAAAAAAGGAAGGAAGGAAAAGGAAGGAAGGAAGAAAAGAAAAAAGGAAGGAAGGAAAGAAAAAAGGAAGGAAGGAAAGAAAAAAGAAGGAAGGAAAGAAAAAGGAAGGAAGGAAAGAAGGAAGAAAGGAAGGAAGAAAAAAGGAAGGAAGGAAGAAAAAGGAAGGAAGGAAGGAAGGGAAAATGGAAAGGAAGAAAAAAGGAAGGAGGGAGAGAAGGGAGGAAGAGAGGGAGGGAGGGAGGAAGGAAGGAAAAGAGGGAGGGATTGAGGGAGGAAGAGAGGGAGGAAGGGAGGGAGGTAGGAAGAGAGGGAGGGAGGGAGGGAGGGAGGGAGGAAGAGAGGGAGGAAGGAAGAGAGGGAGGTAGGAAGAGAGGGAGGGAGGGAGGAAGGAAGAGAGGGAGGAAGGAAGAGAGGGAGGTAGGAAGAGAGGGAGGGAGGAAGGAGGGAAGGAAGAGAAGGAAGAAAGGAAGGAAGGAAGGAAGGAGGGAAGGAAGAGAAGGAGGGAAAAGAGGGAGGGATTGAGGGAGGAAGAGAGGGAGGAAGGGAGGGAGGTAGGAAGAGAGGGAGGGAGGGAGGAAGGAAGAGAGGGAGGGAGGTAGGAAGAGAGGGAGGGAGGAAGGAGGGAAGGAAGAGAAGGAAAGAAGGAAGGAAGGAAGGAAGGAAGGAGGGAAGGAAGAGAAGGAGGGAAAAGAGGGAGGGATTGAGGGAGGAAGAGAGGGAGGAAGGGAGGGAGGTAGGAAGAGAGAGAGGGAGGGAGGAAGGAAGAGAGGGAGGGAGGAAGAGAGGGAGGGAGGGAGGAGGGAAGGAAGAGAAGGAAGAAAGGAAGGAAGGAGGGAAGGAAGAGAAGGAGGGAAAAGAGGGAGAGAAGGGTGGGAGGGAGGGGTGATGGACAGGAGGGAAGGAGGGAAGGGAGGGAGGAAAGGTGGAAGGATTGATGGACAAGAGGGAAGGAGGGGTGATGGACAGGAGGGAAGAAGGGAGGGAGGGAAAGAAGAAAAGGAGGGAGGGAGGGAAGAGGGAAGAGAAAGGGAGGGAGGGAAGAGGAAGGGAGGGAAGGAGAGAGAGAGGGAAGAGGAAGGGAGGGAGGAGGGAAGAAGTGAGGGAGGAAGGCAGGGAGGGAAGGAGGGAGGGAGGGAGGGAGGAAATTCAATAGAGCAGAGCTTTATTGAGTATCTATGTGTGCCAGACACTAGGGGTTAATGCGACAGACAACAGTTGCCCACAGAGTTTAGAGCCTAGAAAGGGAATGGAGGTGGCCAAGAGGGAAGCCAATACAAAGTAAGCATGCAAATAGATGACTGGAAATATAGGAACATAACATCACAGAAACGAACGAGATTCTGAGACTCATATCATAAAGACAGTTAAAGACATAAAATAAGCATTTTTGAGAATTTAAATCTGAGACAGATTTACAGGGGGAAATTTAAGGGGGAAATTCATCATTATAAAGACTGAGGAAAGGATGAGGAGAGGCAGGAGGAAACAGACGGTTCAAAGTTAATACCACAGCATGTGCTGACTGTGAAGAAGCCAATTTAACCTACAAATTTTCCGCACTATCCTTTTTCATTTTCACAACCCAGGTGCTCCCATACTGACTTCCTGCCTCAGCCTATTTTCAACAGCCTGTTTCCCAATTAAATTTTAACTTGTGTTTCAGGGCCTTAGCATCCTGCTCTCTAACAATGCAATTTATTTTGATACAGTAAGACTAGAATGAGTCTCAAGTCACTCAGTCTCTTTTTTATGTTTTAATTTTTATTTTAATTCCAATCACATGTGTTCTACTTATTTGTGTTCACATATATTTTTTAAAATCTAAGCAATATTTCCAAAGTGCAACCACAGGCAAAAATTATGTATTTACAATTCAACCAAAGAAAACACAATTATTCAATTATTACAGTAAAATATATCTAAGCTTATAAATATTGTTGGTTCTACAAAAATTATATTCTACATTTTTTAACTTATAGCATTACTTATTTAAAAACTAAATATATTTATGAAGTAGAATATCTTGGGCCCTTAATGTATGGGGAAATAGCCTCATACTCTCCTAGAATAGTTGAATATGAGACCATTGCTTGTTCCTTAATTTTTCAAATCATGCCAACCTGCTGGCTGATACCCCTGAAGTCTTTTTATAACAAAAGCCGATTCCATTTCTTTTCCTTCCACCTGGGTCCTGGTAGCCTCTTCTGTCTCTGCAGACCTATGTTCATACCCCAAGCCCTCTGTTTGATCCTTAATTCTCCAGAATCTCACTATAATTTCAGTCTTCACTAAAAAAAATCCTTCCAGGAGATTTCACAACCAACTTCTACAATTGCCTCCTTTACCTAACCTTCCTAAAAAATAAAAAAATAAAAAATAAATAAAAGACAGAGATGAGAGCCACAAATCAAGAGAGGAATGTATAATGGTCTGATTTAGTGAAAAGCATACTAACTCACTGCTTGTATCATCTGGAATTTGAAGTTCCACCCCTATCACCGATGAATTATTAGTAATGATGAGAAAACAAAAAATTACACTTGACATATGGGATGGAAGCCCATATATGTGCTTAATCAAAATCTTGATTCTGCTTGAAAACGACCTAAGAACAATAGTCTGCTCACTAGTAACTGAAATGAAGACAACATTGGCTAAGAGATCCACTCAGCTCAAAAGAAAATTGGTCCAAAACATTAAGTCATCCCATTAGAATTAAAGGAACTGAGAGTTATAGTAGTGATCCTCAGAAGTAGAACTGGGAAAGTAGAAAATGAAATCAGTGGCTTTGGGACAATGCACAAAATTAAAACAAAAAAGATGCAATAGAAAGTAGAGTTTGAAAAATAAGGGCCAGAGAGATAGCATGGAGGGGGGGCATTTGCCTTTCATGCAGAGGGACAGTGGTTCAGATCAAGCATCCCATGTGGTCCCCTGTGCCTGCCAGAAGCGATTTCTTGGCATAGAACCAGTAGTGGCCCCTGAATGCTTCCGGTGTGACCCAAAAACCAAAAATAAAGAAAATTTAAAAAAGAAAAAAGAAGAAAGAATAAGAAAAGAAGAAACCACATGGTGATTAGCAGACTATAGCAGATGGAGTTATCTCAAACACAAAGAAGAAAGATAAAGATAGAATAACAGCTCATGGAAAAGTTAATAGCTACAAACTTCTCCAGTTACTGGAAGGAGGCAAGTACACAGATCTAGGAAAGTCAGAGTACAAAAGTATCTAGAGTAAAGCCAAGATACATTCTAATCAAAGTGGCAAGAACCAAAGCTGGCAGTACTTGGAGGAATATAAGCTGTTCCAGGGTCTGAACCTATGTCAACCACATTCAAAGCAAATAGCTCTCTTGCACAATGTTGATATGAAGGAAAGAAATTGTATGCTCATCTTAGACACAGATGAAATATTTAACAGAATTTTAAATTTATAAAACATTTTAGAAAATTATGAAAATAGAGGGTCCTTAACATGAGATAAGATATATGTGAAATGTGCTAGTACCACAAAGAAAGACTCCAACATAAGCTCCATTCCTTGAGCTACACAGTCACCAAGATCTCTGATTTTACCATCCAAGATGAAGCAGAAGTCTTTCATACACCACAAATGCACCAAGGGGAGAGTAAATGATCATACAAGGAGTCTACAGTTAATCCCATGACAGTATACTTCAGGGGTGGAAAATCATGTAACTCATAGGCAGGGGAATTCCCTCTATAATATCCCCAATTCTTAATGTGCCTATGAAGGGGGAAAAAGAAAAAAACACAAAATAATCATCTTTCCCCACATTTATTTATTGATTTATCGATTTTTTGACATCTTTATTTTGGTATAGATACTGAAGTTGATATCTCCAATTTTATTTTATTTTATCTTACCTTTCTCTTTCTTTTTGCACTCCGGCATGATCTGATTTCAGAACCAAGACTATTGTGTGTTGCTTGTCTTTATTGCTGTAGTACTCACTGGATATTTAATTTGATATTTCTTTTTTTTATTTAAACAAATTTATTACATACATGATTGTCTTTGGGTTCCAGTCATGTAAAGAACACCACCCATCACCAGTGCAACATTCCCATCACCAATGTCCCAAGTCTCCCTCCTCCCCACCCAACCCCCGCCTGTACTCTAGACAGGCTTTCTATTTCCATCATACATTCTCATTATTAGGATAGTTCGAAACTTAGTTATTTCTCTAACTAAACTCATCCCTGTTTGTGGTGAGCTTCATGAGGTGAGCTGTAACTTCCAACTCTTTTCTCTTTTATGTCTGAAAGTTATTATTGCAAGAATGTCTTTCATTTTTCTTAAAACCCATAGATGAGTGAGACCATTCTGCATCTTTCTCTCTCTCTCTCTCTGACTTATTTCACTCAGCATAATAGATTCCGTGTACATCCATGTATAATAAAATTTCATGACTTCATCTCTCCTGATGGCTGCAAAATATTCCATTGTGTATATGTACCACAGTTTCTTTAGCCATTCATCTGTTGAAGGGTATCTTGGCTATTTCCAGAGTCTTGCTATGGTAAATAGTGCTGCAATGAATATAGGTATAAGGAAGGGAATTTGTATTGTATTTTTGTGTTCCTAGGGTATATTTCCAGGAGTGGAATAGCTGGGTCGTATCGGAGCTCGATTTCCAGTTTTTGGACTAATTTCCATATTGCTTTCCATAAAGATTGAACTAGACGGCATTCCTACCAGCAGTGGATAAGAGTTCCTGTGTCTCCACATCCCCGCCAACACTGCTTGTTCTCATTCTTTGTGATGTGTGCCATTCTCTGTGGTGTGAGGTAGTACCTCATCGTTGCTTTGATTTGCATCTCCCTGATGATTAGTGATGTGGAGCATTTTTTCATGTGTCTTTTGGCCATTTGTATTTCTTCTTTGTCAAAGTGTCTGTCCATTTCTTCTCCCCATTTTTTGATGGGATTAGATGTTTTATTCTTGTAAATTTCTGTCAGTGCCTTGTATATTTTGGAGATTATCCCCTTGTTGGGTGAATAGTTTCTCCCACTCAGTGGAGGGCTCTTGTATCCTGGGTGCTATTTCTTTTGAGGTGCAGAAGCTTCTCAGTATAATATATTCCCATCTGTTAATCTCTGCTTTCACTTGCTTGGAGAGTGCAGTTTCCTCCTTGAAGATGCCTGTAGTCTCAATGTCCTGAAGTGTTTTACCTACGTGTTGTTCTATATATCTTATGGTTTCGGGTCTGATATCGAGGTCTTTCATCCATTTGGATTTAACCTTCGTACAAGATGTTAGCTGAGGGTCTAAGTTCAAATTTTTGCAAGTGACTAGCCAGTTGTGCCAAAACCACTTGTTGAAAAAGCTTTCTTTGCTCCATTTAGTATTTCTTGCTCCTTTATCAAAAATTAGGTGATTGTATGTCTGGGGAACATTCTCTGAGTATTCAAGCCTATTCCACTGATCTGAGGGCCTGTCTTTATTCCAATACCATGCTGTTTTGATAACTATTGCTTTGTAGTTTAGTTTAAAGTTGGGGAAAGTAATTCCTCCCATATTTTTTCCCAATAATTGCTTTAGCTATTCTAGGGTGTTTATTGTTTCAAATGAATTTCAAAAGTGCCTGATCCACTTCTTTGCAGAATGTCATGGGTATATTTAGAGTAATCACATTAAATCTGTACAATGCTTTGGGAGTATTGCCATTTTAATCATGTTAATCCTGCCAATCCATGAGCAGGGTATGTATCTCCATTTCCACGAGTTCTCTCTTATTTCTTGGAGCAGAGTTTTATAGTTTTCTTTGTATAGGTCCTTCACATTTTTGGTCAAGTTGATTCCAAGATATTTGAGTTTGTGTGGCACTATTGTGAATGGGGTTGTTTTCTTTATGTCCATTTCTTCCATATTACTATTGGTGTATAGAAAGGCCATTGAATTTTGTGTGTTAATTTTGTAGCCTGCCACCTTGCTATATGAGTCTATTGTTTCTAGAAGCTTTTGGTAGAGTCTTTAGGGTTTTCTAAGTAGAGCATCATGTCATCTGCAAACAATGAGAGCTTGACTTCTTCCTTTCCTATCTGGATTCCCTTGATATCTTTTTCTTGCCTAATCACTATAGCGAGTACTTCCAGTGCTATGTTGAATAGGAGTGGTGAGAGAGAACAGCCTTGTCTTGTGCCAGAATTTAGAGGAAAGGCTTTCAGTTTTTCTTCATTGAGGACAATATTTGCCACTGGCTTGTGGTAGATGGCCTTAACTATATTGAGAAAGGTTTCTTCCATTCCCATCTTGCTGAGAGTTTTGATCAAGAATGGGTGTTGGACCTTATCAAATGCTTTCTCTGCGTCTATTGATAAGATCATGTGATTTCTATTTTTCTTGTGTTGATATTGTGTATTATGTTGATATATTTATGGATGTTAAACCATCCTTGCATTCCTGGGATGAAAGCTACTTGATTGTAGTGGATGATTTTCTTAATGAGGCATTGAATCCTATTTGCCAGGATTTTGTTTAGGATCTTTGCATCTGTATTCATCAGCGATATTGGTCTGTAATTTTCTTTTTTGGTAGCATCTCTGTCTGGTTTAAGTATCAAGGTGATGTTGGCTTTATAAAAGCTATTTGGAAGTGTTCCTGTTTTTTCGATTTCATGAAAGAGTCTTGCCAGGATTGGTAGAAGTTCCTCTTGAAAAGTTTGAAAGAGTTCATTAGTAAACCTGTCTGGGCCTGGACTTTTGTTTTTGTGCAGACATTTGATTACTGTCTTAATTTCCTCAATAGTGATTGGTGTGTTTAGATATGCTACATCCTCTTCATTCAACCATGGAAGATTATAAGACTCCAAAAATTTATCCATTTCTTCCAGATTTTCATTTTTAGTGGCATAGAGTTTCTCAAAGTAGTTTCTGATTACCCTTTGGATCTCTACCATATCAGTAGTGATCTCTCCTTTTTTATTCCTAATACAAGTTATCAAGTTTCTCTCTCTCTTTCTTTGTTAATTTTGCCAGTGGTCTATCAATCTTTTTTATTTTTTCAAAGAACCAACTTCTGCTTTCATTGATCTTTTGGATTGTTTTTCGGGTTTCCACTTCATTGATTTCTGCTCTCAGCTTTGTTATTTCCTTCTGTCTCCCTATTTTTGGGTCCTTTTGTTGAGTACTTTCTAATTCTATGAGCTGCGTCATTGAGCTATTCAGGTATGCCCCTTCTTTCCTGATGTGTGCTTACAAAGCTATAAATTTTCCTTTCAGTACCGCTTTTGCTGTGTCCCATAGGTTCTGATAGTTTGTGTCTCCATTGTCATTTTGTTTTCTAGGAAGGTTTTGATTTCCTGTTTGAGTTCATCTCGGACCCACTGGTTATTCAGTATTAGGCTGTTTGACTTCCAGGTATTAAAGTTTTTCTTCTGAGTCCCTTTGCAGTTCACATATAATTTCAGGGCCTTGTGGTCAGCGAAGGTAGCCTGCAAAATTTCTATCCTCTTGATATTACGGAGGTATGTTTTATGTGCTAGCATGTAGCCTATTCTGGAGAATGTCCCATGTACATTAGAGAAGAATGTGTATCCGGGCTTCTGGGGGTGGAGTGTCCTGTATATATCTACTAGGCCTCTTTTTTCCATTTCTCTTTTCAAGTATAGTATATTCTTGTTGGGTTTCAGTCTGGTTGACCTGTCAAGTGTTGACAATGCCATGTTGAGGTCTCCCACAATTATTGTGTTGTTATTGATATTATTTTTCAGATTTGTCAACAATTTTATTAAATATTTTGCTGGCCCCTCATTCAGTGCATATATGTTTAGGAGAGTGATTTCTTCCTGCTGTACATATCCCTTGATTAATACAAAATGTTCATCTTTGTCCCTTACAACTTTCCTAAGTATAAAGTTTGCATCATCTGATATTAGTATGGCCACTCCAGTTTTTATGGGTGTTATTTGCTTGGATGATTTTCCTCCATCCTTTTATTTTGAGTCTATGTTTGTTCTGACTATTCAGGTGCATTTCTTGTAGGCAGCAGAAGGTTGGATTGAGTTTTTGATCCATTTAGCCACTCTATGTCTCTTAACTGATGCATTTAGTCCATTGACATTGAGAGAAAGAATTGTCCTGGGAGTTAGTGCCATCTTTATATCAAAGTTTGATGTGTCTGTTGGTCAGTCTTGTCTTAAGGTAGGCCATTCAGTTTTTCTTTTAAGAATGGTTTTGAGTCTGTAAGGTTTCTGAGCTGTTGTTTGTCTGTGAAACCATGTATTGTTCCTTCAAACCTGAAAGTGAGTTTTGCTGGGTGCAGTATTCTAGGCGAAGCATTTTATTTCATTGAGTTTTGTCATTATGTCCCACCACTGCCTTCTGGCCTTGAGTGTTTCTGGTGACAGGTCTGCAGTAAATCTCAAGGATATTCCCTTGAATGTAATTTCTCTTTTCGATCTTGCTGCTTTCAGAATTCTGTCTCTATCTGTGGGATTCGTCATTGTGACTAGGATGTGTCTTGGGGTGGTTTTTCTGGGGTCTCTTTTAGTTGGTACTCTTCGGGCATGCAGGATTTGATCACATGTATTCATTAGCTCTGGTAGTTTCTCTTTAATTATGTTCTTGACCATTGATTCTTCCTGGAGATTTTCTTCCTGGGTCTCTGGGACTCCAATGATTCTTTTTTTTTTTTTTTGGTTTTTGGGCCACACCCGGCCAATGATTCTTAAGTTGTTTCTGTTGAGCTTATCATAGGCTTCTATTTTCATCTGTTCCCATTCTTTGAGTAATTTTTTCATTGTTTGATTGTTTGCTTTAAGGCTTTTTTCCTATTTCTTCTGCTATATGGAATTGTTATTCATCTCATCTTCCAGTGTACTAATTCTATTCTCAGCTGCTCTTAACCCGTGGGAAAGTTCACTTCAATTCATCTACTGAGTTTTTCAGACCTGTTATTTGACCTGAAATTTCAGTTTGGAGTTTTCTGATTTCTATCTTCATATTCTCTTGATCCTTATTAGTGTTCTCTTCTATACTTTCTTTGAATTATTTGAACATCTTCCATATTGCGATTCTAAACTCCTTATCTGAGAGACTGACTAGTTGGCTGGTCATGTTCAAGTCATCAGAGTTGCCATCGTCATTCTCTATGTCTGGTGCTGGCCTGCATTGTTTCCCCATTGTCAGACTTGTATTGTGGATTTTTCTACGTGTTGTGGTTGTATTTATTGGCTAAATGATATGCATGGCTGGGAAGTGAAGCGGAGCAGCCATGCTCCTCTGGTTCCACCCTTTCTGGGCTTGTAAACTCACCTCCAGGGAAGGCTCCAGGGAAAGCGAGCCATCCGCAGATGGGCCACACACAGGATGAAATCAGGCCGAAGATGGAGCACAGCACAGAAGACAGGCAGAGAGGGGTGCTGGCATCTGAGTTCCAGCAGAGTTCAGCGGCTTCCCCTTTCTGGGCTTGTAAAGTCAGCCATTTGTTATTCACTCACTCGCTCACTGATAGCTTCAGAATGCAGTTTTTTGGGGATTTGCTTCCCAGGGCTCTGAGGAGAGCTTCAAGGATTCAGAAAATACAGAGAAGCATAGGACAGCGTTCTCTTTAGGTCCTCAGTTTCCTCAGAAGAAGCACAGCAGGGCGGAGACTCCACAGGTGAAGCAATCAGCACTTCACCCAGCAGACCTCACAGTCATCCATTTCTTACTCACTCGCTAGCTGGGTAGCTTCAGAATGCAATTTTTTGAGGGGTCACTTCCCAGGGCTCTGAGGGGAGCTTGAAGGATTCAGGAAAGACCAATTTGATATTTCTTTCTGTATTATTGTGGTGTTTCAATTACTTTTTTCATGTCCTCTCTCAAACTGAGGTTGAAAGCTTCTAGAAGGTCTTCGCCCATTTTCCGCGTATTTGACTTCATTTTTTGTTGTTGTTTTTTGTTTTGTTTGTTTTCTTATTTTGTACCCCATTATATTGCTTTTCTTTCCTTCAAACAAAACCACATAATTTGATTTATCTAGCTCTGCCTCTTAAATAGAGGGAGAAACAAGGGAGGGTACCAAGACCAAACAGATATGACAACTAATAGTAAGCTAGACAAAGAGGGAACCACCTACTCTAGCAGCCCGGGGGATGATGATGGGGTATATGGGTTGCAGAAAGGGAACTGGGATGGGGGGAGGACAAATTTGGTGATGGGTATTCCCATGATTCAATGTTAATATGTACCTAAAATACTACTGTGAAAGATATGTAACCCATTATGATCACAATAAAAATTTAAAAAAAAAACTGAAAAACAAATAAAAAATATATGTGAAATGGGAAAAAAGAAAACCTTCTCTCTAAAATCAGGCACATGACAAAGTTGCCCACTCTCTCTATTTCTATTCAATATAGTACTGAAAATACTTACCATAGCAATTAAGCAGGCAAAGTATATTGAGGGCATTCAGATAAGAAAAGAAGTCAAGTTCTCACTATTTGTGGATGATATGATACTATATTTAGAAAATCATAGATTACCAAAAAAGGTTTTAGAAGTAATAGATTTGTATTGTAAAGTAGCATGCTACAAAATTAATCTGCAAAAGTCATTTGCTTTCCTATATGAAAATAATAAAAGAGAGAAAAATGTTTTAATTTCATTCACAATTGTTCTTGAGAAAATTAAGTACCTCAAAATCCACTTAACAAAAGAGGCAAAAAATTTATACAAATAAAACTACAAAACACTACTTCAAGAAATAAAAGAAGGCAAGAGGAAATGAAAACACATCTCCTGTTCACCAATTGGAATAATTAATTTTATAAAAATGACACTACTTCCCCCAAATCATTGTACATATTCATTGAAGTTACAATAAAAATACCAATAACATTTTTCAAAGAAATATATTAAACACTCCTGAAATACATATAAACCAACAACCACCCCAATAGATAAAGCAATCCTTGGAAAAATGCAGATGGGAGGCATTATTTTCTCCAACTTCAAACTGTATTATCAAGCAGTAGTAATTAAGACAGCATAGTAGTAAAGACAGACCTTCAGATTAATGGAGCAGAGTCAAATATCCTGAGACAGACACTCAGTTATATGATAATTTAATCTTCAGTAAAGAAGAAGAAACTACGAAGTAGAGCAAGAAGGCTTCTCCAATAAGTGATGTTGGGGAAACTTGTCATTTATATGAAAAATAATGAGCTCAGACCACTTTATAATGTTATGTACAAAATTCAAATAAAAATGGATTAAATACCTGGATATCAGACCTGAATCTATAAGGAACACAGAAGAAAAGGTAGGTAGAACTTTCCATAACAACAACAAAAACAACAACAACAACAACAACAACGAAAGGCATATTCAAGGATGAAACACCACTGCTCAAGCAAGTGGAGCAAACAACCAAATGGGACTACATTAAATTAAGAATCTTTTACACCTCAAAGTAAATGATGGCCAAAATACAGACTGCCTTTGGAGTGGAAGAAATGATTTACACATAACCATCTGATATGGTGTTAATATCCAACCCCATCAAGTAATGGGGAGAACCAGATGGACAGAAAATTCCTTTAAAAAGAAATACAAGGGCCCGGAGAGATAGCGCAGTGGCGTTTGCCTTGCAAGCAGCCGATCCAGGACCAAAGGTGGTTGGTTCGAATCCCGGTGTCCCATGTGGTCCCCCGTTCCTGCCAGGAGCTATGTCTGAGCAGACAGCCAGGAGTAACCCCTGAGCACCGCCGGGTGTGGCCCAAAAACCAAAAAAAAAAAAAAAAAAAAAGAAATACAAATGGCAAAAAAGGCACATAAAAAAATACTCCACATCACTAATCATCAAGAAGAAACAAATAAAAGCAATGATATATCATATCATATTACAAAGACTATACACTCAACAAGAACAACCAGTGAGGGCATGAGTTCAGGGAGAAATTCATTGACTGTGGGAATGCCAATTGGCCTAGCCTTTCTGGAAAACAAAGTAGACAGTCCTTAAAATTTTTGGAATCGGGGCCGGGAAGGTGGCGCTAGAGGTAAGGTGTCTGCCTTACAAGCGCTAGCCAAGGAACGGACCGCGGTTCGATCCCCCGGCGTCCCATATGGTCCCCCCAAGCCAGGGGCGATTTCTGAGCACATAGCCAGGAGTAACCCCTGAGCGTCAAACGGGTGTGGCCCAAAAACCAAAAAAAAAAAAAAATTTTTGGAATCGATCTTCCATTTAACCTAGCAACTTCACATTTTAGAATAAACCTAAGGGTCCCCCCAAAAAATGGATAAGTCATTTGAAATCCTGTGTTCCTTTCTGTAGCACTATCAATTACAGCCAAAATCTGGAAACAAGAACAAATGGCTGATGAAAGAACTATGCTACATATCCACAATGGAGTATTACTTGGCCATAAGAAAGTATAAAGTAAGGAAATTGACTGCTGTATACACGGAGAAACATGGAGAGTATTGTGTTGAATGACATTAGTCAGAGGGAGTGAGCTTGTCACAAAATTATCTTCCTCTTGGGCAGAATAGAAAAGAACATAAAGATAGAATAATGAATATTCAAAGACAATGAAAAAACATGAGAACTGATATTCAGTAAGAAACATGGTACTTGAGGAGGCAGAGAGGAAAATAGGAAGGGAGCAACATCGAAGATGGGGAAAAGTGTTCAACAATTATGTTATTAATGTACATAAATTTAAGGAGTAATACTTAGATCTGAGAGATGACTCAGTGAACTGGGGTACATAACTTGCATGCAGGGCCCCAAGTTTGATCTCCAGAATTGCCTTATCCTGAGGGATATCCTGTAGGGAGTAGCAAAAATTTAATAGCAATAATTTTCTTAAGCACATGAATAAGAAAGTAATATGCATTAAAATCTTATTTGCATCAAAAGCCTCTAGAATGTGTGCAGCTAATCCTTTCTTGACCTTTTTTTTTTTATTTTCTCCAACTTCCAAAAGTTTTATCAGGGAAATGACCCTGAATTTTTTGGGGGGAGGTTTTGGGCCACACCCATTTGACGCTCAAGGGTTACTCCTGGCTATGCGCTCAGAAATCGCCCCTGGCTTGGGGGGACTATATGGGACGCCGGGGTATCGAACCATGGTCCATCCTACGCTAGTGCTTGCAAGGCAGACACCTTACCTCTAGTGCCACCTTCCCGGCCCCGACCCTGAATTATTTTAAACTTTATTTATTATTTATTGATTGATTGGTTTGGGGGCACACCCAGCAGTGCCCAGAGGTTACTCTTGGCACTGCACTCAGAAATCACCCCTGACAGGCTGGGGGACCATAGCGGATGCCAGGAATCAAACCGGGTCCCTCCCAAGTCAACCACAGGCAAGGCAAATGCCCTACCGCTGTGCTATCTCTCTGGCCTCTAAATTTTTAATTATTGTATCTCAAAAATGCCCAGCCTTGCGTCTGGCACAGGAAGATGTTTATTAAGCATTTGCTAACTGACTATGAATAAATTTACTCTCCTTTTAGATATATATTCCAATAGGTAATATATTACACTTAAACTTTAATGTTTTCCAAACTTTTTAAGTTTCACGTCTCTTTACTAATACAAGTTCACTTTTACAATATTTTAAGATACTTCTTATCATAGTACAATTAATAATTGATTTCATTTTTAAACAAAAGCATATTAATCCCCATCAGGATGCCCTTAAATTCTATACCAGCTAAAATGAGGGGCCATGATAATATAACAAACCTCTGCTGCCTAATCACCAAAGAATTTCCTTTAGACTCTGAAATATTGAGAATACTTCAAACTCCCCAGCAAGCTCCCTTTCTCAGCTAAATTTAAATTAATCCCTTTTGCTTACATGTCAGCTACAACCTTCAAAATTGCCTTCAATCCTATTCATATGGAAAAAATTCTCTTCACATTTCATAGAAGACAATAAAATAATTATTCCGTGCTGCCTTTTCGTCCTCACCCCTGAGACCTCATACTGATAAATCTGCCCAAAAGACAAAGAAAATACTATTGTCTCATGGGCCCTGTTATGAGGGAAATGTTAATGCTTTAAGAGGATGGCCTTTCGAATATAAAACTATTCCAAAACTTCAATTTTGCAAATTCTCATGAAACATGAAACTTCATTTACTTTGTTTATGTGTCTGCTGGTCCTCAATTTTTTTCTCATAATATATTTGACAGACAGTCTCCAGGCTATGCAACTTTTCACAAATATGCATTCTTCTCATCTCTGAAACTGATTTATAGACTTATCAAATAAACTTATTTTTCCTAATAAGTCAGCTTGGAAGACATACAGGGAGAGAAATCAGACTCTCTTTTTTAAAAAGCAAACAAATATTTGCTGAGGATAGGTCTACTGTGAATTAGTTTACAGTCTGTGATTTCTGAGACTTTATGTACTGTGTTGACATCTGTGAAGATCTTGCTTCTTTAGAAGCTATATCCCCTTCCTACAAATTCTTCGCTTCCGTCATTTGTCTTCTTTCTAGCGACCCCCATAACCAGAGTTTTAATTCACTCTCCATAAGAATTTATTCTCCCCTTGGAATTTCAGAAGTTATAGATGTCCCCAGTCTGGCTCCAGATTGACAGTTCAGAAAACATCTACCTCTTAAAGAAATCATAAGAGCACCAGCTCTGATGTAGGGTTTCTCTTTTAAGTGTCAGTGAATTTTGTGTGATATTCAATTGGGTCTGGTTACAATTCAAGCTATCCTCTTTAGAAGACTACAGGGAGATTAAGGAAATAAATAAAGCAAATATTACTGATATCCTATCAATTTGTTACCAGGAATAGTGCCAAAACCAGCAGATGAGAATCAATTAGAAAGTTGTTAAATCTATGTAACTTCAGACCCTATCCTCAGTTTTACTGAATTTGCAATTGCACCCATGTAAAATTTCAGGTGATTACTATTTACAGTAAATTTTGAGAGGCAAAATCTTAACGGGCATAATTCATCAGCCCCAACAGCACTGAGAAACATTTAATAAATCTACCAACAACCATCTCTCTAACCTTTTTTTATGTGACCTCTTTATACAAATAGTGTGAATGAATAATTCTTAAAATATAAGCTTTGGACCAGGAAATGATAACATAGAAGAAACCCTTGCCTTGCTTACAGGCAACCTGAGTTGAATTTTTACACTGTATTTGGTCCCCTAACCCCATCAGAAGTAAACCCTATGTACAGCTGTGTGTGCAACCCTGCCTCTTCCCCCCAAAAAAATAAAATTTTGGTTTTGCATTTTATATATAATAGTACTAATAAATTTTAATGAAGAAAATTAATATTGAAAAAATATTTCATAGCTCATTTTTACAAGCTAGATTTCCTACATTTAAAATGGAATTCTAACTCACATGTTAATGCACGAATATTCATTACTCTGGATTCATGTTATGATGAACAAAATGAAAGTTGAAATATATAAGCTATTGTGTTATTCTGAGGATTAAACAAAAGCACATAAATGAGCACCCGACATTGAAAAGCTTTTCTTTTTGAAGACTTGATCACTTTCTTCCCACTAGAAAATAACTCTGCATGCATTCAGGGAACAAAAATCAATAGAATCATGTACCTAAGAGCTCCAATATCAAAAAGTATTGATAAAAGGAGTTGAGAAAATAGTTCAAAGGGTTGAAATACATGTCTAGCATAAACAAGGTATTAGATTAGATTCCTGACTCTGCATGGCCCCTGGAGCATTACCAAACCAGCTCTGCTAGGCCCAGCATATGTGGATCTGAGCCTTCACACTACTCAACATGCTGAGTATAGCCAGAAGGGTCCCTTAGGCCTGACAACACAACTGAAGAGGCAAAAACCAAGTTTCAGAACAGATGCTGATTAGTTCTGTTGAAGTTCTCTAAATAGAAAACCCTTAGGAAAAAATATGGAGAAAACCTAGAGTGAACTAAAGAACCAAGAGATCAGCAAAAACACAATGTGAAATACATGAGTCATCCAAGTGGAAATACAAAGTTGGAACCAAGTAAAAGACCTGAATCATAGACTTAAGTCTAGGGATCATAAGAATATGGACAGTATTTTTAGTTATGAGCATACAAAAATCTCAGCAAAAATAGGGAGAAGAATAAGAATACTATTGCGTTTTAGCCCAGAAGTAGGCAAAAAGTTTTGATGGCTGCAGATGATATAAATCTATGTATTTTCTGTCTCCCAGGTGATAAGAAACTGATTAAAAACTATAGTTTTACTGTATTTTTAAGCTAAACTTTTTGGTGAAAAAAACAAACTCTTTCCCCCCTGGTTTCAAATAAATCCAAGAAAGCTGGGAATGGGGATATATGTTTCAAAGCAGTGCTGGGGAACTTCTGAGATAAAATCATTTTAACAAAAAAAGGAAAAGATTAGCAGAAGGTAAATGTGATTTATAATCAGGTTTCTTTAAAAAAATATTTAACATCATAAATATCCTCATTTCTCCTACCCATCATTGGAAACCAAATAAACAAATATCCTCCACAAAATTTTGTTCCAGAAGCTTGTACCAAACTTCTTAAATCCTGTTAGTGTCAAAAGGAATGAAAAGGTAGACGGAAGCTCTAAAATGGAACAGTAATTACAGTAAAAGAACATAACTATTACTTATAATTACATGCTTCTCAAAAAATTCTTTCCTTCCAGTTCTAGAGGTTTGCCCCATTTGAGGTAAAGTAATTGTAAATAGTAGGGAAGTGAGAGATTTAAAGGTTATCTGTCAGGAGGGGTAGGGTGTATAAACTTTGAAACATTTTTGTAATTTGATGTAAGAAGACTAAAAAATAAAGTGAATGTCATCTAAAGAAATGGTACCTAAAGTGAGGATGAATATAAATTAATTATTGGAGTGTTAGACTTCAGAGCAATTTATTTCTTATCATTTCTAGAGGGTAATAAAAAACTAGGTGGATTACAAGTTAACGTCTAAAATTAAAGGATATTCACAGGAAAAAGGAAAGGCAGAAAGCAAAATCAGAATATCCAGATAATATATGATTTTATAAGAATCATTTCTCCACTTCAACCAAAACAAGGCTTCTCCAAATGAAGATGTCTCCCTGAAAATCCTTTTCTCTTTCAACAGAACATTGATAAAGGGACACAACCACCCACCAAAATTCAAGCATTTTCCCAATCTCAGTGACCTACTACATTGTTGTACCTACATAATCTCCAATTAACTATGGTCAAAATTGCTTGCTTATTTCTCTGAAACCCATTCTTGACCTGTATCATCATTTTTTATTTAAGTCCTAATACCCTTCAGATCCATCTTTGTGGGTCACACCCTGCAGCACTGAGGGGTTACTTCTGGATCTGTGTTCAGAAACTACTCCTGGTTGGCTCAGGGGACTACATGGAACTCCACTGATTGAACCCAGGCCAACAGCACGCAAGGTAAACACCCTACCTGCTGGCTATCTTCTGCGCCATCTTTGAATCATTTTTTCTTTACTCCTTGTAGATTGTGTGTGTATATACACACAAATGTGTGTGTGTGTGTGTGTGAGAGAGAGAGAGAGAGAGAGAGAGAGAGAGAGAGAGAGAGAGAGAGAGAGAGAGAGAGAGAGAAAATTCTGGCTTTTGACTTTCTCCCTTTTCCACTTTCCTGCTCCACCTCCACTGCTTCTACATACACTCCTTGTTATCTTGTCAAGACTATAGTTTATTAATCAATAAATAGTAATTTAATAAAACTGATATAATCAGACAGATTACCTAATAAATTACCAATTAATAAAAAATTAATAAGAAATGTTAGGGTATTAAAAGACTGAAATATGTGCATCTTCTGAATAAAAGTAATAAAATAAATAGTATGAGTCAAATTCTCAGAAATTAAAATATGTGAACATTTTATTTATAAACATTTGGAGTGGGCTTGGGATAGTAGCAGGGTAAGGGCCTTGCCTTGCTTGTGACTGGCTCCTGTCTGCTCAGCAGCACTGCATGTATTCCCCTAAGCACCACCAGACGTGACCCCTTTTGGTATTAGTGGAAAGGTTTGGTATTAGTCAGAAAAGTTGACCTCAAATGCTGACATGACCAGAAAAGTAAACAATACATACCTAAGGTTCTATTTGGAGCTCACAGGTTCTGAAATATTTTACAAGCATAAGAGTGGTTTCTGATATGTTAGATACACTGCATCTCAGTACGACCCTCCAGATGGAACTTAAACTTCAACAGATCCCTTGCTGCCAGTCTTCCTTTGACTATATATAAATCCTTATTTTAATTATGTTGTCATATAGCATGTAATCATATATATTATAACATCATTTCTTTAAAATAAACTATAGGTTTGGAAAGATTGTTACGTGGAGTACTATGATTCTTTTTTGACAGTTATAACCTGCAGGAAAGTGATAGCAATTAAAAATAGAAGGAAATCATGATACAAATTTTTCCTGTATCTTTATGGGGTCAAAGCTGCATATATGCTTTTTTTTTTTTTTTTTTTTTTTTTGGTTTTTGGGCCATATCCGGTGGTGCTCAGGGGTTACTCCTGGCTGTCTGCTCAGAAATAGCTCCTGGCAGGCACGGGGGACCATATGGGACACCGAGATTCGAACCAACCACCTATGGTCCTGGATCGGCTGCTTGCAAGGCAAACACCGCTGTGCTATCTCTCCGGGCCCCGCATATATGCTTTCTTACTTCTGTTGTGCTGATTATTTTATTTGCTTGTGCTCTTCATCTGATTGTTTACTTAATTTTACCTTTATTCTTAGCTTGAGTTTTCTTCCTTTGAGGCTAGAGAGATAGTAATTGAATAGCTCCAGAAATGATCCCTAAGCACAGAATTAGAAGTAAGTCCTGAGCGCAGCCAGGTGTAGGCCCTCCCCCCAAATAATGTTTAGATTTAAAATAAAATCAGGAACTGGAGTGATAGCCAAGTGGACAGGGCATTTGTCTTGCATGGAGTTGACCAGTTTGATCCCAGCATCCCAAATGGTCCTCCAATCTTTCTAGGAGTAATATTTGAATGCAGAGCCAAGAATAACCACTGAGCATCACTGGATGTGGCCCAAAAAAAATCCGTTTATTTTTTAAATTTTCACTTACTGCAAAGTTATGAGTCTCATACAATGAATGGAAACTAAGTCACTTTTCTCTTTGCATTGCACATACTCATCTAGGGTGAACTTATATTGTTGATTCAAAGTCCCTGCCCAAGTAAAAATCAGAGAAATATAATAAATCCAGCTTAGTCTCTGAGCCAGGGAGGCTTTTTCACTTGCTATTGCTAAAGTTAACTCCCAAATCCCTATAGGTTCACATATTTCTATTATCTTAGAACCACAATGTACACTTTCTATGTCATATCCAGAGAAGAACATTAAATAGTGAACTCCATACAGTCCCTAAGTGCATGTTCACTGAAAGCCCACATCTACACCTTGAACTTCTATTTCAGCTTTGATATTCTATCCACAGAAATGTTCTCTTACATTTGAACCTACCTATGTCTTTTCTATTTAATCTAACATTCTAAGGGGTTTGGAACAAAAATTAGATCTCTGTCTTGACCAGAAATTTATGGTGATACACAAATATTTTTATTTCTCCTCTATATTGAAAGATACATTGCATATTTCATATACATAGTTTATTATCTATAACTGTATTCTAAAGAAAATGATCTCAAACTGTGGCCAGGAACAAAAAAGTAGCCTTTAGAAATATTGAATAAATTTCCTTTAATAGTCTCAATCGAAAATTTAGCCAGAATTTCTATCACCACTGCAGATTTTAATAATCCCAGTTACTCACCAGGCAATCTTTCCATGTAACAAAAGATGGCTGACACCATTCGAACTGAAGTTCTGAGTGTAGTGTTTTGATTAAAAACTGAATTGCTAAATATTGTACAATAAAAATCAGGCTGCTGTAATTATGGGTTTAAGTAGGTGAGAGCATCTGAAAGAATGGGCTCTCATCCCTTCTTTCATTATATAGGCAAGAGGATTATAGTTGAAAGACTTTCTGAGGGCTGATTTCTGAAAGAATGCATAGAGGGAGTGCACCGTGAAGAGACTTTATGATCAAACTGAGACCCAGTTTAAGAGTATTGGAGAGCCAAGTCATTAGTACCTAAGGAGGCTCTGCGCTTCAGCTAAACCTTTGGAGAGCCATTGTTCTCCCATAGTAATGGAGTAGAGAAAATTATATTTACTTTTTAAGGGAAATCTCTAGCTTCGTTTGCAAATAATTCCTTGATAACCCTCCTAAGTAAGTCTCTGAGACCCACAGAGAACCTGAGAGTATCTGGAAGTGACCTGAAGTAATCTTGCCAGATAGAGAAAAAAAGAAAGAGGGAAAAAAACTGAAACAAGATAAAAATGTGTACAAATGCTCTAAGATCACTTTGAAGTCCCCCTAAATATTAGTAAAGATCTTTAAAAATGTATAAGGAATTGACTAAATGTTGGTTTTCAATGAGTGTATGAAGAGATATGCCTATTATATCCAATGTTTCCAAAGACCATTTGTGAATATCACAAATACTGGAGCAGAAAGAAACTCTAGATCCAAATTCAGAAATATGTTCTATAAAGATCCATACAGTAAGCACTTTAAACTTTCTAGTACATATACTCTTACCCAACTATTAACTTAGCAATAGTATAGAAGATAGGGTGCTTGGCTTGCATGTAACTGATCCAGGTTTAATCTTCAGCATCATATATAATCCTCTGAGCACTTCGAGAAGTGATGCCTGAGCACAAAGCCAGAAGTACTTCTTTTTTTTTCTTTTTTTTCTTTTTTTTGGTTTTTGGGCCACACCCGGTAACGCTCAGGGGTTACTCCTGGCTATGCGCTCAGAAGTTGCTCCTGGCTTAGGGGACCATATGGGACACCGGGGGATCGAACCGCGGTCTGTCCAAGCTAGCACAGGCAAGGCAGGCACCTTACCTTTAGCGCCACCGCCCGGCCCCAGAAGTACTTCTTGATCATCACTAGTATCTCCCAAAAAAAGAAACCAAAGCAAAAATAAATAAATAAATAAAAAGCAAATTTAAAAATAACTTTATCCTTTTTCTTGTTGCGTGCAAGTGACTAAACAATGATTTTTGTTGTTTTTCATTTTCTATTTTTATTTTATTTTGCTCATTTTGGGGAAGGACCCACACCTGGGAATCACTTCTGGTGAGGTTCAGTGGCCCATACAGGAAGCTGGGGATTGAACTCATGTTGACTCTATGCAAGTCTAGCACCTTCCCTGCTATGCTATTACTGGCCCTTAAACCGTATGTTTTGTTTTCGGTTTCAATAAAATTGTATTTACAGTTACTGAAATTGGAATTTTACATTATTTTTGTACATCACAAAATAGTATTCTTTTAACTCTTGGTAAAACATTTAAAATTATTCAAGCCATTCAAAGGACTGACTATTTCCTTTTGGTCCAAGATGTTCCTAATTTATTCCATTGATTCCTTTTATTGTACTCTTTATTTAGGTCTTTTTATCTTTTTTTTTTTTTTTGGTTTTTCAGGCCACACCCATTTGATGCTCAGGGGTTACTCCTGGCTAAGCGCTCTGAAATTATCCCTGGCTTGGGAGGACCATATGGGACACCAGGGAATCGAACCACGGTCCTTCCTTGGCTAGCGCTCACAAGGCAGACACCTTACCTCTAGCGCCACCTCGCCGGCCCCAGGTCTTTTTATCTTTAAAAAGATTTTAGCCCCCTGGGCTGACCACTTAGTCCAGGGGAACAAGATTCCCCCCACACCAGGCGGGTCTTCAGGGCCACGCCTGGTTAATCGGGCCCTGGAGGGAGGGGAAATTCCTCCCTAGGCATCCAAAAACTACAGAACCGCTCAGGGGGCACGCGCCCCCGCGCATACTTCATATATTGAGAGTATTCCTTATTCTAATGTTGTTTTGCGTATCCAGAATGTTCATTTTTTTTATTCTGCCCTTTCACACACCCCTACAAAGCTCTTTTTTACTCCTTAACTCTCTAACCTCCCCAAACATCACTAACCTACATTACTCTTTTTAACTTTAGTAGTGTATAATCCTAATCACAGACCAAAGCCGTGCATTGTGTGTAACAACACCAAACTGTTTCAAGATACATGAAATGGACACGTATTTCTTTAGAATATTTTGTGTTTTTTCTCTGACAGCTATAATTCTTACTAAATGTTGTCTTATACAGTGACGATTCTAACCACTTTTTATCTTCTCTTTTTGAGCTGTTTAACAAGGAATTTTGGTGAAAGAGTCCCCCAGTTTAATGTTTATGATTGAACCATATCATGGGAATTATTGGAATTGTTCTTATGACCCCCATATGCGCCAATAACATCACGTGGCATTGCTCCTTTTTTGCATAGGCACATTAAAATGGGAAAATACTATACATACAAGTAAGATCCTATCTAATAGAGATTGGAACACACAAATCTTGTAGTGCAAAGGGACCTTACACCCTGAACATTGACATAACGACCTGGCACAGACCTCAGAAGAAAGGGCATTTTCCATTCACCCCTGAACCAGGGAAGCCATCCACAAAACATCCAGGCTGGTCTATAACATCACCTGGAAGCAATCCTCTACCACGGAAAACCCTACCACTGCTCAGACATCGACCTGCTCAAAAGAGACTCCCCTTAATAATGAGGAGACTTAACAACAACGACCTGCTTACAGGACAGGGCTCCCTGCATTGCCCTTTAATGGTGAGGTGAAACGAGAGGACGCTCCACATCCTGACTTCAATGTAGGATATGCAGATTCCAGGATCTTTAATACAGAAACATGATACCAACAACAGAGACTGTGTGAAAAGTGTGTTGGTACTACGGACAATGTCTTGGATTGGACGATCTAGCTTGCCTGGAGCCTAGAGTTGGTCTTGTGCCAGGAAACTTCAGGGGTCGGGTCTCTTTGTATTTAGGCCAAGGTTATTTCTTTCCATGTCCCTCATATTTTGGTGGGCCTATGCAAACAACAATTGCCACTCTAACACCATTTTTACTGTGCTCCTTTGACTCTAATCCTTAAAAAGAACCCACTTAAAATTTGAGGTTAACTTAAGCTAATATGCATGTATATAGAAATGTAAAAAAATACTATGCCTGTAATGTTTAAGGAGTTATGTAAGTTTTATGGCTTTAGATTGCCTTGTGTGCTGTTAAGAAATATTATAATGTGTTACAATCTGGGGACTTGAGGGACAAAGTAATTGTACATGGATTCTGTCTTATTTATCTTAATGTTTTTTGGCTGAAATTTCAAAGTTAAGATATCAGCAAGGTGACTTCTGAGAATTATGTTATGGGTGATTGTCCTTCCACTGTAACTTTACCTTGTCCTCTTTCTTTGCATCCTTGTTCTCATAATTAAAAATTAAAAAATTAAAAAAATTAAAAAAACATTTTAGATTAGAATATAAACAACCCAAATGTATAAGAACAGATGACTAAATAAAGAAACTGTGGTTAGGGTCAGAAAAACAGTACAGTAGATAATATCTCACTTTGAATAAAGTCAACTTGAATTCAATCCCTAACACCCCATATGGTCTCTCCAACCCTACCAAGATTTACCCTTAAGTGAAGAGCCAGGAACAACTCTCAAACACTACTGGGTAGGA
The DNA here is from genome assembly GCF_024139225.1 of Suncus etruscus. Lineage (NCBI taxonomy): Eukaryota > Metazoa > Chordata > Mammalia > Eulipotyphla > Soricidae > Suncus > Suncus etruscus. The sequence continues at coordinate 20,906,917 of NC_064867.1, read as the reverse complement.
CCCCAAATCAAACAAACAAAAATATGGTATATGTACATAATGGAACACTATTTGGCTATAAAAGACAAGACCATGCAATTTGGTGCTATGTGTATGAATCTAGTTTATCACGTGAATGACTTCAGAAGGGGAGAGAGACAGAAACAAAATATATGTGGGATAGAGAGAAACAAAGTAAGGGAATAACAAGCTGCCAAAAGCAACAAAGACTTAGAACTCGTCATCAGAACTACCATATTTTCCAACATATAAAACGACTGAGCATATAAGGCAACCCCCTACTTTTCCTGTTAAAATATAGGATTTGGAAAAAAAATATATATAGGGTTTGGGCTATATTCGCCATATAAGACTACCTCTCTTTTAATGCACACCAAATAAAAATTTAAAAACATAAGAGAAAAAAAGTAGAACCCTCAAAGTTTAACAGTATATATATATATATTGCTATTTATTCGTGATATTATATATATTTTATTTTTAAAAAAAACCTTCATCAGTACAACATTCCTATCACCAATGTGCCAAGTTTCCCTCCTCCCCACCCTCATTCTAGACAGGCTTTCTACTTCCCTCATTGAGTCACATTTTGTTATGATGGTTCTCAGTGTAATTATTTCTCTAACTGCACCCATCACTCTCTGTGGTAAGCTTCATGTAGTGAGCTGGACCTTCCAGTCCTCCTCTCTTTTGTCTCTGAAAATCATTGTACAAATGTCTTTTATTTTTCTCAAAACCCATAGATGAGTGAGACTATTCTGTGTCTATCTCTCTCTTTGACTTGTTTCACTCAGCATAATAGATTCCATATACATCCATGTATAAAAATATTTCATGATTTTATCTCTTCTGATGGCTACATAATATCCCATTGTATATATGTACCACAGTTTCTATAGCCATTCATCTATTGAGGGGCATCTAGGCCGTTTCCAGAGTCTGGCTATTGTAAACAGTGCTGCAATGAATATAGGTGTGAGGAAGGGATTTTTGTACTGTATTTTTGTGTTCCTAGGGTATATCCCTAGGAGTGGTATAGCTGATTGTATGGGAGCTCGATTTCCAGCTTTTGAAGGAATCTCCATATCACTTTCCATAAAGGTTGGAACAGTATATATATAACAGTATATATTTAATAAAGCTAGACTTTGGAGTGCCAACAATCATTTTTTTCTTTGTCATTTGTAGTGAGTGACTGTAATTTTTTTAATTGTGATCTACATTGAGAGCAGGGAGAGAGAGCTCCTCCAAGAGCAGCTGATTTGGGTGCAGTGACTAAGAGGACAGCAATTAATTAATAGGACAGTGATTAATTAATAGAACAGTGATTAATAGAGAGACAGAGTGCCTCCTCTGTGTCCCATAAAAGATGAACAGAGAACTGAGCACTGGAAAGCCGCATACCAGCGATGACACCCAGCAGCTGGATGGGATGCTTCGCTTGGTAACTCAGCTCCTCTATATGCCTTGAAAGACGAATTAGGACAAGCAGATGACTGTGTGATGATGCCTGGCAGCTGGATGGTTATGTGGCCATAAGAGGGGCGTGAATCACTTGTTCCTGAAGTTGAGTAAGTTTTAGCATGCCATATATCAGCATATAAGACCACCCCAACTTTTGAGAAGTTTTTCATGGGTTAAAAAGTCATCTTATAATGACCTGGCACAGGCCTCAGAAGAATGGGCATTTTCCATTCACCCCTGAACCAGGGAAGCCATCTATGAAACATCCAAAGTTGTCTATAACATCACCTGGAAGCAATCCTCTACCAGAGAAGACCATACTGCTGCTCTAACATCAATCTACTCAAAAGAGTCTTCCCTTAACACTGAGAAGACTTTACAACAATGACCTGCTTACTGGACAGGGCTTTCTGCATTGCCCTTTAATTGTGAGTTGAAATTAGAGGATGCTCCGCACCATTCTGACTTCAATGTAGGATATGCAGATTCCAGGATCTTCAATACAGAAACATGATACCAACAACTGAGACTGTGTGAAAAATAAAACTGTATTGGCACTACAGACAATGACCTGGATTGGACAAACTAGTTTGCCTGGAGCCTAGAGTTGGTCTTATACCAGGAAACTTCAGGGGTAGGGTCTCCTTGTATTTAGGCCAAGGCTTTTCCTTTCCATGTCCCCCATATTTTGGTGGACCTATGCAAACGATAATTGCCACTCTAACACTGTGCTCCTTTGACTCTAAACCTTAAAAAAAAAAAAAACACTTAAACTTTTGAGGTTAACTTAAACTAATGTGCATGGAAATGAAAAAAAACTACTATGCCTTCAAGTTTAAGGAGTTACATTTATGGTTTTAGACTACTTTGTGTACCGCTAAGAAATGTTATAATGTACTACAATCTGTTGTCTTGAGGGAAAAGTAATTGTACATGGGTTCTGTTTTATTTTTCTTAATGTTCTTTGACTGTAAGTTCAAAATTAAGATGTCAGCAGGGAAAAAAAATAATGTAACTAAGCTACAATTTCTCAAGTGACAAAATTTTATTAAAAGGTCATTTAAAAAAAAAAAAGATGTCAGCAGGGGGATTTCTTTTGAGAACTCTGTTTTTTGGGTGATTGTCCTTCCACTGTAACTTTACCTTGTCCTCTTTCTTTGCATCATTATTCACATAATTAAAAATAAATATATATATCTTGCAAATAAAAAAAGTCATCTTATGTGCAGGAATATACAGTAAGCTTATCAGAGTGGGAACTGAAGGGAAAGGCAGGAACCTCTGATAGAGAATGTGGGTTAGAAGATTGTATGCTTGAAATCCCATCATTAACATTATTGTAAACTGTGGTATTTAAAATGTACTAAATTAAATTTTTTTAATTAAAAAATTAATTTGAGCCTGGGAAAGTAGCTCAGTGGTAGAACATGTCTCTCCTTAGGTTTAATTTGCTTCATCTTACTCCCATACAAAGAAAAATAATGGATTGCTCACAATAAAAACACAGACAGAACATGATCAAAGATAATGAAAATAGGACCAAGGACAAACACAGGCAAACAGAAATATCAGGAAGTTATGAAAATGTTGATCAGAAATTTTGCTCTAAATTTCTGACAGTAAAACAAGGGAATAGATTATGTAATTTTCTTTGTTATTATAAGTGTTATATATCATTTTTAAATAAAACCCTTTGTTTCACTCTAAACTCTGAAATGAATTTTACTACTTAGAATTAATATATTGCTTATCATTCTACCCATGTGTCAGCTCTATATAAAGCAATAAAGAAATATAGTACCAAGATATATTAGGGGAGGTTAAGGTATTACATTACCAACCACAGTACCAACCCAGTACTGTATGTGGTCCCCAAGCACAAAAGTAGGAATAAGCCCTGAGTACAGCCAAATGTGGCCCCAACCCCAACCATCAAAGAAATTATAATAGATGTTATTTCCAGTCCTTTGAGTATTTATAATAAAGTTAGAAAAACATAATTCTAAGCAAATTACTAATCTGAGTTAAGTTAAGAATATACATATATATGCATATACATATACAAGTTGCTAATGTAATAGAGAAAAAGTCAATTTAATTTGCCCCTGGTTTGGTAGCAAAACTTCATGAAATTTCATGAAATGGATTCAAATGCAAAAATATTATGAAATAATATTTTGATAATATATTATTTATTGTTTGAAATTAAAATATTTATCATAATGCTTTTGAAAATTATCCATGTTATTACATGTATCTGTTCTTTTTCACTATATAAAAATGGTTCTTTTTTTGTTGAAAAAACATGATTTACATTAATGTTAAAGATAGAGTTTCCAGTCCTCTGTAAATTGCGTTTTTGGCTTCTGGACCTACCAGCGGGTGACAAGTCTTCTGATTTTGTCTTATTGGTGGCTGGTAGGGCAGGATAACCTGCTCTTAAATCAAGTTGTTTCCCTTTTCCTCGGTGTCAGGATATCGTATTAGAACTGGCACTCGTTGGTGTTCCAGCAGTAATAAGGTTGTTCCGGATGGGGTTTGTTACCTGCAGCTGTTGTGAAGGACTGTGCCATTTCTGTGACTGGGATCCAGGGTTCAAGGTTGGATGGATGGGATCTAATCTCCTGAGGTCTAAGTTGATTCCACATGACATATTTTCAAGGTAGGAGTTATCCCTGTATTGTAAACAACTCTGAGTTTCTTTTTTTTTTTTTGTTTGTTTGTTTGTTTTTGGCTTTTGGGCCACACCCCGCGGTGCTCAGGGGTTACTCCTGGCTATCTGCTCAGAAATAGCTCCTGGCAGGCACGGGGGACCATATGGGACACCAGGATTCGAACCAACCACCTTTGGTCCTGGATCGGCTGTTTGCAAGGCAAACACCGCTGTGCTATCTCTCCGGGCCCAACTCTGAGTTTCTATCTCTAGTAGATAAAAGCTCTTTTTTTATGTGAAAGCTTTCCCCTTTTTTTAGTGTGCCTTTGCAGAGAGAAATGGTGCTACGTTATATTGCTGGTGCCTTTGGGGGTGGACAGAGAGGAAAACAAAAACAGGTCACATACCCAAAAAAGATTAGAAAAAAATAGGATTAAAAATGTATGTGCGCAAAAGCAGTACTGAGAGGAAAATTTATAGCTTTGCAAGCACACATCAGGAAGGAAGAAGGAGCTTACCTGAGTAGCCTAATGACACAGCTAATAGAACTAGAAAATGCTCAACAAAAGGACCCAAAAATAGGAAGACAGAAGGAAATAGCAAAGCTGAGAGCAGAAATCAATGAAGTGGAAACCCAAAAAACAATCCGAAAGATCAACGAAAGCAGAAGTTGGTTCTTTGAAAAAATAAACAAGATTGATAGACCACTGGCAAACCTAACAAAGAAAGAGAGAGAGAGAAACTTGATAACTCGTATTAGGAATGAAAAAGGAGAGATCACTACTGATATGACTGAGATTCAAAGGGTAATCAGAAACTACTTTGAGAAACTCTACGCCACTAAAAATGAGAACCTGGAAGAAATGGATAAATTCTTGGACTCTTATAATCTTCCACGGTTGAAGGAAGAGGATGTAGCATATCTAAACACCCCCATCACCATAGATGAAATTAAAATGGTAATCAAAGGTCTGCCGAAAAACAAAAGCCCAGGCCCAGATGGATTCACTAATGAATTCTTTCAAACTTTCCAAGAGGAACTACTACCAATCCTGGCAAGACTCTTTCATGAAATTGAACAAACGGAAACACTTCCAAATAGCTTTTATGAAGCCAACATCACCTTGATACCTAAACCAGACAGAGATGCTACAAAAAAAGAAAATTACAGACCAATATCGCTGATGAATGCAGATGCAAAGATCCTCAACAAAATCCTGGCAAATAGGATTCAATGCCTCATTAAGAAGATCATCCACTATGATCAAGTAGGTTTCATCCCAGGAATGCAAGGCTGGTTTAACATCCGTAAATCTATCAACATCATACACAACATCAATAACAAGAGAAATAAAAACCACATGATCATATCAATAGATGCAGAGAAAGCATTTGATAAGGTCCAACACCCATTCTTGATCAAAACTCTCAGCAAGATGGGAATGGAAGGAACCTTTCTCAATCTAGTTGAAGCCATCTACCACAAGCCAACGGCAAATATTATCCTCAATGGAGAAAAACTAAAAGCCTTCCCTCTAAATTCTGGTACAAGACAAGGCTGTCCTCTCTCACCACTCCTATTCAACATAGCACTGGAAGTACTTGCTATAGCGATTAGGCAAGAAAAAGATATCAAGGGAATCCAGATAGGAAAGGAAGAAGTCAAGCTCTCACTGTTTGCAGATGACATGATACTCTACTTAGAAAACTCCAAAGACTCTACCAAAAAGCTTCTAGAAACAATAGACTCATATAGCAAGGTGGCAGGCTACAAAATTAACACACAAAAATCAATGGCCTTTCTATACACCAACAGTAATAAGGAAGAAATGGACATTAAGAAAACAACCCCATTCACAATAGTGCCACACAAACTCAAATATCTTGGAATCAACTTGACTAAAAATGTGAAGGACCTATACAGAGAAAACTATAAAACTCTGCTCCAAGAAATAAGAGAGGACACGCGGAAATGGAAATGCATACCCTGCTCGTGGATTGGCAGGATTAACATCATCAAAATGGCAATACTCCCCAAGGCATTATACAGATTTAATGCTATCCCTCTAAAGATACCCATGACATTCTTCAAAGAAGTGGATCAGACACTTTTGAAATTCATTTGGAACAATAAACACCCTCGAATAGCCAAAGCAATCATTGGGAAAAAGAATATGGGAGGAATTACTTTCCCCAACTTTAAACTTTACTACAAAGCAATAGTTATCAAAACAGCATGGTATTGGAATAAGGACAGACCCTCAGATCAGTGGAATAGGCTTGAATACTCAGAAAATGTTCCCCAGACATACAATCAACTAATTTTTGATAAAGGAGCAGGAAACCCTAAATGGAGCAGGGAAAGCCTCTTCAACAAGTGGTGTTGGCACAATTGGATAGCTGCTTGCAAAAAATTGAACTTAGACCCCCAGCTATCATCATGTACGAAGGTAAAATCCAAATGGATTAAAGACCTCGATATCAGCCCCAAAACCATAAGATATATAGAACAGCACATAGGCAAGACACTCCAGGACATTACAGGCATCTTCAAGGAGGAAACTGCACTCTCCAAGCAAGTGAAAGCAGAGATTAACTGATGGGAATATATTAAGCTGAGAAGCTTCTGCACCTCAAAGGAAATAGTGCCCAGGATACAAGAGCCACCCACTGAGTGGGAGAAACTATTCACCCAATACCCATCAGATAAGGGGCTAATCTCCATAATATACAAGGCACTAACAGAACTTTACAAGAAAAAAACATCTAATCCCATCAAAAATTGGGGAGAAGAAATGAACAGACACTTTGACAAAGAAGAAATACAAATGGCCAAAAGACACATGAAAAAGTGCTCCACATCACTAATCATCAGGGAGATGCAAATCAAAACAACAATGAGATACCACCTCACACCACAGAGAACGGCACACATCACAAAGAATGAGAATAAACAGTGTTGGCGGGGATGTGGAGAGAAAGGAACTCTTATCCACTGCTGGTGGAATGCCGTCTAGTTCAACCTTTATGGAAAGCGATATGGAGATTCCTCCAAAAACTTGAAATCGAGCTCCCATATGATCCAGCTATACCACTCCTAGGAATATACCCTAAGAACACAAAAATACAGTACAATAACCCCTTCCTTACACCCATATTCATTGCAGCACTATTTACCATAGCAAGACTCTGGAAACAACCAAGATGCCCTTCAACAGATGAATGGCTAAAGAAACTGTGGTACATATACACAATGGAATATTATGCAGCTGTCAGGAGAGATGAAGTCATGAAATTTTCCTATACATGGATGTACACGGAATCTATTATGCTGAGTGAAATAAACCAGAGAGAGAGAGAAAAACACAGAATGGTCTCACTCATCTATGGGTTTTAAGAAAAATGAAAGACATTCTTGCAATAATAATTTTTAGACACAAAAGAGAAAAGAGCTGGAAGTTCCAGCTCACCACAGGAAGCTCACCACAAAGAGTGATGAGTTTAACTAGAGAAATAACTACATTCTGAACTTTCCTAATAATGAGAATGTATGAGGGAAATGGAGAGCCTGTTTAGAGTACAGGCAGGGGTTAGGTGGGGAGGAGGGAGACTTGGGACATTGGTGGTGGGAATGTTGCACTGGTGATGGGTGGCGTTCTTTACATGACTGAAACCCAAACACAATCATGTATGTAATCAAGGTGTTTAAATAAAAAAAAAAGAAAAAAAGGAAAAAAAATGTATGTGCTCACTGGCTGCTAGAACCATGACCAGACTGTATATATCTTGGGTCCAATAAAAAAGCCCTAGCCTAGGGTTTGAGCTACGACCTGCACAACAACCATGATCCCCAGTTCCAAAGGTCTGGCAGAGACAACTGTAATGGAATGGGGCTTCTGGAAACGCAAGGAAAGGCGTTATCCTAGGTGCCATCCCAGGGTTAGTGCCAAGACCAAGACCACCAACCACAGAAGATGGACTGGAGTGACACGGAGGGAACAGAACTTCTACAACCACAAAGACTGACTTCATCATAAGTCCCACCCCTGTAACTGTGCAGATACTGAGATCTCTAGATACAGAGGTCTCACTATAACACCCAGGATGGAGCAGAAGCCTCCCAAACTCCACAAATGCACCACCGGGAGAATAAAGGATCATGAACAGAGTCTATAGTTGATCCCATGACAATATACTCCAAGGGCAGAGAAATCCCATATCTCTTAGGCCATGTGAATCCCTTTTTGAATGACCCCAATATTTACTGTGCCTGGGCAGGAGGGAAAAAAAACACATTGTTTATTTTTCATATATTACGTTTTATCTTCATGTACTACTATTATTATTTTTATTTACCTATCTATTTTTGGTCGATTTCTTTGTTTTAGTGTGGTTATTGAAGTTATTGCCCCTCACTTATCTTTTTTTCTCCTTTTTTTTTCACTTTTTTTTTCTTCTTTTCAGATTTCTGGGTGGCACCCGGCAGTGCTCAGGGATTATGCCTGGCTCCGGGCTCAGAGATTGCCCCTGGCGGGCACGAGGGACCATGTGGGGCGCAGAGATTCGAGCCGATGACCTCCTGCATGAAAGGCAGACGCCTTGCCTCCATGTGATCTCTCAGGCCCCTTCTTTTCCCTCTTCATGGGCACTGCCATGATGCCTTTCTCAAGACCACGACATTTTTTGTTTGTTTGTTTTGTTCTGTTTTTGGGGTGCTTAGCGTTATTGTTGGAACTCTTTTTTTTTTTTTTGTTGGAACTCTTAATAGATATTTGACACTTCATTTCGTAGGGGTGGACTGTTTCACCTTCTTTTTCTCCTTCGTCTCTCAAACCGATGGCGAGAGCCTCTAAAAGAATTCTGTTTATTCCCGGCGTATTAGACTTTTACCCCAGTTTATTATTTTTCTCCTCTTCAAACAAAACCATATAACTTGAACTAGCTAGTCCTGCCCCCCAATTAGAGGGGGAAATAAAGGAGGCATCAGGACCAAACAGGTGTAAGACTACGAAGTAATAGGATAGGTACAGAGGGGACCACATATTCTAGCAGCCCTGGGGGTGAGGGAAGAGGATATGGAAGGTAGGACAAAAACGGAGGAGTAGAGAAGACAAACCGGTGATGGGAATCCCCCCTGATTTTATGTAAATATGTACCTAAAATATTATTGTCAACAATATGTAAGCCACTATGATCAAAATAAAAAATTATGTAAAAAAAAAAAGAAAGAAATAACTACACTGAGAACTACCATAATCATGTGAATGAATGAGGGAACTGGAAAGCCTGTCTAAAGTACAGGTGGGGGTGGGGTGGGATGGAGGGAGATTTGGGACATTGGTGGTGGGAGTGTTGCACTGGTGAAGGGGGGTGTTCTTTACATGACTGAAACCTAATCACAATCATATTTGTATTCAAGATGTTTAAATAAAGAAAAAATATAAAAAAAAAGAGTTTCCAGAATTGCGCTTCCATATAACTCAGCAATACCCCTTTTGGGTACCTATCCCCAGGACAGAGAAAACATTCATCCAAAAGGATGTGTGTGCACTACTTTTCATTGCAGCATTCAGTAAGATATCTAAGGTTTGGAATCAACCTAGATGTCCAGAAGAGTGGATCAAGAAGATGTGGCACATATATACAATGGAATACTACATAACTGTAAGGAATGATGCCATCATGCAATTTGCAGCATCATGGATGGAACTAGAATATATTATGTTAAATGAAATAAGCAATAAAAGGATGAATATATAATGATATCACTTATATGTGGTATTTAGAATAACTGCAAGAAGAAACACAGTAGGCTAAATGGCTAATTGTCTCAAACACCACTCAGTCCAGACTACAGCAAAGAGAAAGAAGGAGCTGAGTGGAAGAGGAGAAACACAAAAGTTCATATTCTCTTCTATACTTCAAAGAGAACTTCAGCAACAAATACAGGTTTATTGAGCAGGTGGTGGCCAATCAATGTCTCTTCATAGATGTCTATAATAATGCTCTAATGTTTTATCCACAGAAACAAGTGCAGAATGCATTTGAAAGCCATGGACTCCCATTACAGTGTTTGCTGTAAGAAGTTTTAGTGTCTTAATTTTAATATGTCTATACTAACTCCTTGATTTTTTTGTCCACAGTGGTACTTGGATATATAGGTTGATCATCCTAGTTTTGCATTGCAGTGCTATATTAGACTCAAAAGACAGTTCTTATTAAGATGTCTTGATAAAATTCTAATCTGTTTATTTTCCATTTGATTATGTCTGCTAATACAAACTAATATTTATTTCCACAGATAGCAATGGAATACACAACTGCATGCTATAAACTCCTGCAACAGTGCTCATTTATTGAGTATATTGTTATTATTTTCAATTTAAAGTAGTTTACCATTATATCACAATGCACATTATTTCAGTTTGCTTTTAGGAAAAAAACTTAGATGCCCAAGACCCACTAGACAATACATCATGGTGTAGACTCCTCTAAGAGTGCACATTACCATACACTTAGACTTCTAAACTTAAAAATTATGATAATTTTAAGAATTCATCACATACAATATAACCCAGAAAACCTTTCTTCAGTAATGCTTACCCTCACCAATGATGATTTGCCTAGAAAATAGAAAACCTTTTTTTTTTTTTTTTTTTTTTTTTGGTTTTTCGGCCACACCCGACGGTGCTCAGGGGTTACTCCTGGCTGTCTGCTCAGAAATAGCTCCTGACGGGGCCGGGTAGGTAGCGCTGGAGGTAAGGTGTCTGCCTTGCAAGCGCTAGCCAAGGAAGGACCGCGGTTCGATCCCCCGGCGTCCCATATGGTCCCCCCAAGCCAGGGGCGATTTCTGAGCACATAGTCAGGAGTAACCCCTGAGCGTCAAACGGGTGTGGCCCAAAAACCAAAAAAAAAAAAAAAAGAAAAAAAAAAAAGAAATAGCTCCTGGCAGGCACGGGGACCATATGGGACACCGGATTCGAACCAACCACCTTTGGTCCTGGATTGGCTGCTTGCAAGGCAAACACCACTGTGCTATTTCTCCGGGCCCAGAAAACCTTTTTATCTGACTTGCCAGTTTTATATTTTTTGTTTGTTTGGATGATTTTCCTCCAGCCTTTTTTAAACACTTTGATTACAAATATTATTGTAGTTGAGCTTCAGTCCTGTAAAGAACACCCCCCTTCACTAGTGCAACATTCCCATCACCTATGTTCCAAATCTCCCTCCTACCCACCCCACCCCTACCTGTACTCTAGACAGCCTTTCTACTTTCTTCATTTATTCACATTGTTATGATAGTTCTCAATGTAGCTATTTCTCTAATTGCACTCACCACTCCTCCGTGGTGATCTTTATGTCTTGAACTGGACCTTCCAGTCCTCCTGTCTTTTGTCTCTGAGAATTATTGCAATAATGTCTTTTATTTTTATTAAAACCCATAGATAAGTGACACTATTCTGAGTCGATCTCTCTCCCTCTGATTTATTTCACTCAGCATAACAGATTCTATGTACATCCATGTATAGGAAAATTTCATGACTTCATCTCTCCTGATGGCTGCATAATATTCCATTGTGTATATTACCACAGTTCATCTATAGAAGGGAATCTTGGTTGTTACCAGAATATGGCTATTGTAAATAGTGCTGCAATAAATATAGATGTGAGGAAGGGATTTTTGTATTGTATTTTTGTGTTCCTAGGGAATATCCCTAGGAGTGGTATAGCTGGATATTATGGGAGCTCAATTTTCAGTTTTTGGAGAAATCTCCCTATTACTTTCCATAAAGGTTGAACTAGATGGCATTCCCACCAGCAGTGAAAGAGAATTCCTTTCTCTCCACATCCCATCCAGCACTGTTTGTTTTCATTTTTTGTGATGTGTGCCAATCTCTGTAGTGTGAGATGGTACCTCACAGTCGTGTTGATTTGCATCTCTCTGGTAATTGGTGATGTGGAGCATTTTTTTATGTGGTTTTTGGCCATTTGTATTTCTTCTTTGTCAAAGTGTCTGTTCATTTCTTCTCCCCATTCTTTGATAGGATTAGATGTTTTTTTCTTGTAAAGTTCCATCAGTGCCTTGTATATATTGGATATTAGCCCCTTACCTGATGGGTATTGGGTGAATAGTTTCTCCCACTCAGTGGGTGACTCTTGAATCTTGCGCACTGTTTCCTTTGAGGCACAGAAGTTTCTCAGCTTAATATGTTCCCATCTATTTATCTCTGCTTCCACATGTTTGGAGAGTGCTGTTTCCTTCTTTAGATGCCTTTAGTCTCAATGTCATGAAGTGTTTTACCTATGTATTGTTCTATATACATTATGGTTTCAGGTCTGGTATCAAGGTCTTTAATCTATTTGGATTTGACTTTTATACATGGTGTTAGCTGGGGGTCTGAGTTTGCTTTTTTGCAAGTGGTTAATCAGTTGTGCCAATACCACTTGTTAAAGAGGCTCTCCCTGCTCCATTTAGGATTTCTTACTCCTTTATAAAAAAAAAAAAAAAAAAACTAGGTGATTGTATGTCTGGGGAGCATTCTCTGTGTACTCAAGCCTATTCCACTGATCTGATGGTGTGTCTTTATTCCAATACCATGCTGTTTTGGTAACTATTGCTTTGTAGTACAGTTTAAAATTGAGGAAAGTAATACCTCCCATATTCTTTTTCCCCAGGATTGCTTTAGATATTCGAGGGTGTTGATTGTTCCAAATAAATTTCAGAAGTGTTTGATCTACTTCTTTGAAGAATGTCATGGGTATCTTTAGAAGTATCGCATTAAATCTATACAATGCTCTGGGGAGTATTGCCATTTTAATCATGTTAATCATGCCAATCCATGAGCAGGGTATGTATCTCCATTTCCACGAGTACCCTCTTATTTCTTGGAGCAGTGTTTTCTAGTTTTCTTTGTATAGGTCCTTCAGGTCTTTAATCAAGTTGACTTCAAGATACTTGAGTTTGTGTGGCACTAATGTAAATGGGGTTGTTTTCTTTTTGTTGTTGTTGTTTGTTTGTTTGTTTTTGGGCCACACCCAGCGATGCTCAGGGGTTACTCCTGACTGTCTGCTCAGAAATAGCTCCTGGTAGGCACAGGGGACCATATGGGACACCGGGATTCGAACCAACCACCTTTGGTCCTGGATCGGCTGCTTACAAGGCAAATGCCGCTGTGCTATCTCTCCAGGCCCGGGGTTGTTTTCTTACTGTCCATTTCTTCCCTATCATTATTGGTGTATAAAAAGGCCATTGATTTTTGTGTGTTAATTTTTATAGCCTGCCACCTTGCTATATAAATCTATTGTTTCTAGAAGTTCTTTGGTAGAGTCTTTAGGGTATTCTAAGTAGAGTGTCATGTCATCTGCAAACAGTGAGAGCTTGACATCTTCCTTTCCTATCTGGATTCCCTTGATACCTTTTTCTTGCCTAATCACTACAACAAGTACTTCCAGGGCTATGATGAATAGGAGTGATGAGAGAGGACAGCCTTGTCTTGTACCATAATTTAGAGGGAAGGCTTTTAGTTTTTCTCCACTGAAGATAATATTTGCCATTGCTTTGTGGTAGATGGCCTTAACTATATTCTCTTCATTCCCATCTTGCTGAGAGTTTTTATCAAGAATGGGTGTTGAACCTTATCAAATGCTTTCTCTGTGTCTATTGATATGATCATGTGATTTTTATTTTTCTTCTTGTTGATTTTGTGTATTATGTTGATAGATTTATGGATATTAAACCATCCTTGCATTCCTGGGATGAAACCTACTTGATCGTTGTGGATGATCTTCTTGATGAGGCAATGGATCCTATTTGCCAGGATTTTGTTGAGGATCTTTGCATCTGTATTCGTCAGGGATATTGTTCTGTAATTTTCTTTTTTGGCATCTCTGTCTGGTTTAGGTATCAAGGTGATGTTGGCTTCATAAAAGCTATTTGGAAGTGTTCCTGTTTTTTCAATTTCATGAAAGAGTCTTGCCAGAATTGATAGTAGTTCCTCTTAAAAGGTTTGAAAGAATTCATTAGTGAATCCATCTGTGCCTGGGCTTTTGTTTTGGGGCAGACATTTGATTACTGTTGTAATTCCCTCAATAATGATGGGGGTATTTAGATATGCTACATCCTCTTTATTCAACCATGGAAGGTTATTAACAGTCCAAGAATTTATCCATTTCTTCCAGGTTCTCGTGTTTAGTGGCATAGAATTTCTCAAAGTAGTTTCTGATTACCCTTTGAATCTCTGCGATATCAGTAGTGATCTCCCCCTTTTCATTTCTGATACAGGTTATCAAGTTTTTCTCTTTCTTTGTTGGTTTTGCCAATGGTCTATCAATCTTGTTTATTTTTTCGAAGAACCAACTTTTGCTTTTATTGATCTTTCAGATTGTTTTTTGGGTTTCCACTTCATTGATTTCTGCTCTTAGCTTTGTTATTTCCATCTGTCTCCCTATTTTCGTTCTTTTTGTTGAACATTTTCTAATTCTATGAGCTGCGTCATTAAAATATTCAGGTATGCCCCTTCTTCCTGCCTGATGTGTGCTCCATAGATTTATTTAACTCTCCAAAAAGTGGTAAGCCTCGCTGAAAAAACTTATGTATACATCTGTCTCACAACTAATAGTTCTGGGGCAACTCAAAGGGCACAGAGCAAGTTCCTGCATTGCTGAAGACATGCAGCTGCATACACACCCCACAACCACTGCCATACCAATGGCATGACTGACATTTGCAGAGACATCTAACCACCAAAACTCCAGGTATGCCAATTTGGAGGCAGCCTATCATATGACTTCATATTTCCAGAAGCCCCAACAGCCAAACTCATGACCCACAATTGCAGCCATGTCAACTCATCAGCCCAGCTCTACAGATCCTTAAAGTCCTGGAGAGCACAGCCACAGATAGTGCTGCACAACATCTTTATATCTTTCAATAAAGACATACCAGTAGGAATCCACCAATTTAGATATAAAATTATCGTAGTTTTAGTAACCGAAGTTTAATAAACAAAATCAACAACAGAATGCTCAACTAGAAACAGTTTAGTAAACCTTCAGACTTAATGATCTCATTGTGAGAGATGACAATTTTCACAAATTTTCTTTTCAAAAAAGTTTTTTAATAATTTTATTACCATTTAGTTATAGCAAACATTACTAGGCAAATTATTCATCCCTGCCAAAAGACAGACTTGGGAGAGGGTGGGAAACTGGGTACAATGATGGAGAGAATATAACATTGATGTTTGGTATAGGATATTGAACTTCAGAAATAATTATTATGAATAACTTTGTAAACCATGGTCTTTAAATGAAGAAACCTTAAAGAAGAAAGTGAAGGAGAACAGCCAAAAATGAAATAATAGAGCCAGAGAAATTAGGTCAGTGGGTGGGGTGCTTTCCTTGCATTGAACCTACCAAGTTTCAATCCCCTGACCCTATGTGATTCCCCCTGGCCTATTGCCTCCCTCCTTGTTTCTAATATCATGCCCATTGGGGAAAAATTACTAAACACAGCCTTACTAAAGAAGTGGAGGTTATGCTCCAGCTCCTTAAGAATAAAGTACCTACAAAAATCATTTGGAATTAGTATCCACGTGAAATTTGTCAATTATCTTCATTTATCGAGTCATATACATATACCATAAATATGCATCATATTTATGTATAATTAGATTTAATATGCATGTCTTGATATATGTTATCTATCAAATATAAAACAAAATGGCAGAGTAATCTTGTTTCTTTATATCAACATACCAAAGCAGTCTTTTTCCATTTTCTACTTTGCTTTGCTAAAACTACATTCTAGGAATTTTCCTATTTTGCTATTTTACTATACCTCCTCACATAAATCTAAGGACATCACCATATTGAATTTGAACTTAGAACCCTTAAAAGCCTCGATTTCAAATAACTCTTTTTGAATTTAAGAAAGATGTGCAGATACATTTATGTTTATCTGCATGCAGAATGTACCTGTTTTCATATATAACTGCTAGTTCACAACCAAATAAAAATTACTTAATTCTATATATGTATTATATATCAATGACTATCCTTTGACATACATGAATGCCTAATCTCTTTATATTAGTTTTCAACTCCAATTAATAAGGTGCCAAATTCTGATGAGCCAGCTCTCTTTAATGTTTTATGAATATTTTCTTTAATCTCTTTGATTCATTCTGTAGTCGAAATATAAATCTGCTACCTTGACCTAAAGAGCTTATTCCATGTTTTTAACCCATCTAAACTGTTTCTAATGGCAACCAAATAATCAGCTTGCCATTTCAGACTACTAACAACCTAAGAGTCCACTCGGATGATGTGCCCAGAGAACTAAGAGGTTTATGACATTTTAATCATTGATAATTTCAGTTGTGCTATTGAGAAGACTTTTTAATGTGAGACATTTGGAAAGAGTTCCAAGGGAAGTTGCCAAATTAATTAAAACAGCCTTGTAAATTGGTTTGAAGACTATGACAGCCTATCAAAAGGACTATCAGCCCCTCTGACCTTATCCTCCCCATACCAGCCCCATCTATTTAGCACAACTCCTGGCCGTAATTGAAATTGACAACGCAAGAATAACAAAATTGGGTCATGTTTCTGGCAGTATAGACTACTTTAAATTCTCTAGAGAAGATGATACTAAATAGTGAGATTAATCCTTTATACCCTGTTGACTTTTGGAAAGTGTCTCAGGCATTTAAAATTCAGTGAAAATAATGTGCAAAATTATCATCAAGACAACAGCTAGACTTTGAATCCAAAACTGTATAAGGGAGAACTGAAGGAGCATAAATTAAAAAAAAATAAAGCTCTAATGAGTGAACCTAAGAAACATGGATATAAATAAAAATAACTACATAAAATGGAGAATAGGCAGTAGGTAGGAAATCACACACTCATAATGCAATGAATGGGAGGTGGGAGGAAGGAAAGGTAGAGGCAAAATGCCAATATAATCCTGGATTCCAGTTTATATAAATGCAACTTTCTAAGACTATGAAATGCTCATTTAATTTTCACAGAATTAAGGAGAAAGTAGAGGCTCAGAACTCAAGTGACTTATCCAAAGTCTCACAGCCAACATGTGATGAAAAGAGGCAGCATATGACTCCAAATCTAGAGTTCCTGATTTCCAGTCATTCTTTTTATATTTTGTTTTATAATTTAGGTTTCTTCGGGGGGAACCACACCCAGTGATGCTCAGGGGTTACTCCTGGCTATGTGCTCAGAAATCGCTCCTTGCTTGGGGACCATATGGACACTGGGGATTGAACTGCAGTCTGTCCTGGGTCAACCATGTGCAAGGCAAACGCACCACTGCTGCACCATTGCTCCAGCCCCTAATTTAGGGAATTTTAGCCACACTGGACAGTAGTCATGCTCAGTCATGGCTCTGTTCTCAGTGTTTACTCCTTTAGATGCTAAAGGGACTGTATGAAGTGCCAGGAAGAACCAGTTGGGCCACAAGCAAGGCAAGCACTTTACCTGTCACTCCACCCCCATCTTCCCGAGTAACCTTACCTTATGGTAAGACCTGCCCAGTTCTGGGAGGGGTCTTTGGAAGGTAACAAAAGGATTGCCTGAGGGGTGTAAAAGGGGATTGATTCAGGTGATTCAGCAAGAGAGGTGGAGAGAGAAGCATGATGAAGAACGAAGAGACAGGCTTGAATGCAGGGCTACTTATGGAGTTTGCTTAAAAGCCCAGAGTCCGTCTTATGCCAATAAACTTCTGGGGTGAGGCCTTCTTGTAATCAGGCCAAGGATTTTTCCCCGTTTTCCCCATTTTTTCTGGGCCTATGCAAACAACAGCAATTGCCTCTGTCACACCTTTACTAATTTTTTTAACACTTATTCTTTAAGGAAAAAAAAAGTTTACTGAACTTAAAAACAAATAACTGTAGTAGAATGCCTGTCTTGAATACAGGCAGGGGATGGGAAAGGAGGAGATGGGTATTGAGATGGGGGAACATTACACTGGTGAAGGGGGATGTTCTGTTTGTGACTGTAACCCAATTATAATCATGTTTGTAGTCATGGTACTTAAATTTTAAAAAAGGCATATTTTGCTAGCTTGCTCCAGTGTTTCTCAAAGAATGCCTCAGTCTATGTTCCATATTCCATTTTTTTTATGTAATTTTAATGTAATTTGAACTTTTCTTTGTTTTTATCATTCTTTATTTAATCACCATGGTTACAAACATACTTATAGTTGGATCAAGCACTCCTGAAATTCATTTGGAACAATAACACATATGAATAGCTAAAGCAACCCTTAGGAAAAAGAAGATGGGAGGCATCACATTCTCCAACTTTAAGTTGTACTACAAAGCAATAATCAGTAAAATAGCATGGTATTGGAATAAAGACAGACTCTCAGATCAGTGGGATAGACTTGAGAATTCAAAGATTGTTTCCCATATACACAATCAATTAATCTTTGATTTAAAAAAAAAAGCAAGAAACACAAAATGGAACAAGGAAAGCCTCTTCACAAGTGGTGCTGGGACAACTGGTCAGCCACATGCAAAAAAAAGGGGGGGGGGGGAACTCAGACCTCCATCTAACACCATGCACAAAGGTCAAATCCAAATGGATTAAACAAACACCTTGATATCAGACCCCAAACTAAAATACTCCATGACATTGAGACTAAAGGCATATTCAAGGAGGAAATAGCACTTTCCAAACAAGTGGGAGCAGAGATAAACAGATGGGACTACATTAAGCTGAGAAGTTTCTGCACCTCAAAAGAAATAGTGACAACAATACAAAGGCCACCCACAGAATGGGAGAAACTATTCACCTCATACCCATCAGATAAGGAGCTAATATCTAAGATATACAAGGCACCAACAGAACTTAACAAGAAAACACTCTAACCCATCAAAAAAAAGGGGGGGGGAGAAGAAATGGACAGACAATTCCTCAAAGAAAAACTACAAATGGCCAAAAGACACATTTGCTCCATATCACTAATCATCAGGAAGATACAATCAAAACGACAATGAGGTACCATCTCACACCATAGAGATGGTACACATTACAAAGAACAAGAACAATCAGCACTGGCAGGGATGTGGGGAGGAAGAAGCTCTAGTCACTGCTGGTGGGAATGCTGTCTAGTCTAGTCTAACCTTTATGGAAAACAATATAGAGATTCCTCAAAAAAACTGTAAACTGAGTTCCCATATGATACAGCTATACCACTCCTGGGGATATACCCTAGGAACACAAAAACACAACACAAAAATGCCTTCTGCATATCTATATTCATTGCAGCACTATTTACAATAGCCAGAATCTGGAAACAACCCAGATGTCCTACAACAGATGAGTGACTAAAGAAACTATGGTATATATACACAATGGAATACTATGTAGCTGTCTGGAAAAAATGAAGTCATGAAATTTTTCTATACATGAATGAACATGGAAACTATTATGCTAAGTGAAATACATCAGAAGGAGAAAGATAGACACAGAATAGTCTCACTCATCTGTGGGTTTTAAGGAAAAGAAAAGACATTATTGTAATAATAGAGAAACTATAGAGAGGGCTGCAAGGACTGGTCCATGATATGAAGCATA
Organism: Suncus etruscus; assembly: GCF_024139225.1. Taxonomy (NCBI): domain Eukaryota; kingdom Metazoa; phylum Chordata; class Mammalia; order Eulipotyphla; family Soricidae; genus Suncus; species Suncus etruscus. The sequence continues at coordinate 20,887,200 of NC_064867.1, read as the reverse complement.
CCACAAAGAGTGATGAGTTCAGTTAGAGAAATAACTACACTGACAACTATCATAACAAATGTAGTTATAAAAATAGAATGCCTGTCTCAAATACAGCCAGGAATTAGTGGAGGATGAAAATGGAGGACTTTGGTAGGGGAATCCTGCACTGGTGAAGGGGGTGTCCTATTTTATAACTGAAACCCAGCTACAAACATGTTTGTAATCATGATGCTTAAATAAAGATATTTTTAAAAAATAAAACATGTTTGTAGTTGGGTTTTAGGCATGAAAAGTACACTCCCCTTTACCAGTACAACCTTCCCGAGACCAATCCTGCCCACCTCCCTCCTCCCCCATTCTCTGCCTGTCTTCAAGAAAGGCATTCTATTTCTCTCACTCATATACCAACACTTAACAAGACTCAATCAATCAGTTGATACAGGTTATTCTACACTCTACTTTCAAAATTACAAAACTATCTTTGATGAGATGAATGCCTTACAGTGGGTTAACCCCTAGGGATATATTTATCAACTGGAAAAAAAAATAAACATAGATCCTAGAATCAAAGTACCCAAGAGAAAATGGAAAACAACTGGTCTATTTCAGTCATAAGTATCATATAAAAATTAGGACTTTACCTTGTGAAAATCTCTTATGCCTCTTTTCTGAATTTAAATTCAAATATGAACGTTTAACCCCTTCACTGACTAATTTACCTCTTCTGCCATTGTTGCTACATAACCACTATGGAAACCCATTTTTTAAATGTAGAAGTTACTGCATCAAATTTATCATTAGCAATTTCTCACAGCATGAGTAATTATAGGACCAACATTTCAAGTTCTTAGCTGCAGCCAATAGACTAGTTCCATTATTTCAATTTATCCAAAATCTGTCATATACTCAATTATTCTCTTTGACACCTTGCATACGTAGTTTAGAGATATTTGTTTTCACCTGAATTATTTTTTGAAACTTGAAATTATCTTCAACATTCTCTGAAAAACCAGCAGCTAAATTACAAAGCTTTTTGAGTGAGTGTGGGTACCATAATCCATATCTTCCTTCTTCCAGAAAGCCTGGCAGCTGTAACTATGCCTACAAATGCGGTCACCACGTTCAAACTGGACAAGATTCACTCTTTTCTCAAACAATATGTAAACCAGGAGTGAGTAAGAAATGGCTGGATGTGGGGGTTTCCAGGCAGAGTGCTGATTGCTCTACCTGCAAAGTCTCCACCCGGCTGTGCTTCTTCTGAGGAAACTGAGCACCTGAAGGGAGCCCTGTCCTACTCTTCTCTGTCTTTCCTGAACTCTGGAAGCTCTCCTTAGAGCCCTGGGAAGCGAACCCCAAAGAAACTACATTCGGAAGCTACCCAGCGAGCCAGTGAGTGAGTAAGAAATGGCTGGATGTGGGGGTTTCCAGGCAGAGTGCTGATTGCTCTACCTGCAGAGTCTCCACCCGGCTGTGCTTCTTCTGAGGAAATTGAGCACCTGAAGGGAGCCCTGTCCTACCCTTCTCTGTCTTTCCTGAACTCTGGAAGCTCTCCTCAGAGCCCTGGGAAGCGAACCCCAAAGAAACTACATTTGGAAGCTACCCAGCGAGCCAGGGAGTGAGTAAGAAATGGCTGGATGTGGGGGTTTCCAGGCAGAGTGCTGATTGCTCTACCTGCAGAGTTTCCACCCGGCTGTGCTTCTTCTGAGGAAACTGAGCACCGGAAGGGAGCCCTGTCCTACTCTTCTCTGTCTTTCCTGAACTCTGGAAGCTCTCCTTAGAGCCCTGGGAAGCGAACCCCAAAGAAACTACATTCGGAAGCTACCCAGCGAGCCAGTGAGTGAGTAAGAAATGGCTGGATGTGGGGGTTTCCAGGCAGAGTGCTGATTGCTCTACCTGCAGAGTCTCCACCCAGCTGTGCTTCTTCTGAGGAAACTGAGCACCTGAAGGGAGCCCTGTCCTACCCTTCTCTGTCTTTCCTGAACTCTGGAAGCTCTCCTCAGAGCCCTGGGAAGCGAACCCCAAAGAAACTACATTCGGAAGCTACCCAGCGAGCCAGTGACTCTCCTCAGAGTCCTGGGAAGTGAACCCCAAAAATACAGCATTCTGAAGCTGCCCAGCGAGCGAATGAAAATTACGCCTGACCAGTGGGGCCCGACTGTGAAAAACTGTGAGTGCTGCCTGTGTATGTCTCCCTGCTATCCTGTTGCCTGAACCTCCTGAGAGTGGGCTAAAAAGAGGCTCCAGAAGGCACTTAGCTACACTTCGCTACACAGCCGTGCGCTCTTTCTAAAAAAAGAACACCATCACAAGAAGAAAAAAACCACACTAAGAACTGTGCTGGATCACAGAAGCAAGAATTTCTCTCCAGACTGTCTACTCTGCTGCGTGCTCGGGCCTAAGATTTGATCCTGTGTGAGGCTTCATCCACGGAGGAATCCCCTACCTTGGAGGCAAGTCGGACCATCCAGAAAGGGCGGAGCCAGAGAAGTGTGTTGCCTGCATCATATAACCAATGAATACCACCACAACACGTAGAAAAACCCACAATACAAGTGTGACAATGGGGAAACAACGCAGGCCAGCATCAGACATAGAGAATGAAGATGACAATTCTGATGACCAGTTAACGACCAACCAACTAATCAATCTCTCAGATAAGGACTTTAGAGTAGCAATATGGAATATACTCAAAGAACTCAAAGAAACCATGAATAGAATAGAACAGAACACTAATAAGAATCAAGAAAATATGAAGACAGAAATCACAAAACTCCAAACTGAAATAACATGTCAACTAACAGGCCTGAAAAAATCAGTAAACGAAGTGAATGACAAAATGGATAAGCTCTGGGACAGGGTATCAGAAGCTGAGAATAGACTTGGTGCTGTAGAAGATGAGATACAAAACAATTCCATACAACAGGAGAGATTGGAAAAAAAACTTAAAACAAATGAAAAGACAATGGAAAAATTAGTCAAAGAATGGGAACAGATGAAAATAGAGGTCTATGATAAGATCAACAGAAACAACTTAAGAATCATTGGAGTCCCAGAGACCCAGGAAGATAATTTCCAGGAAGAATCAACGGTCAAGAACATCATTAAAGAGAAACTCCCAGAGCTAAAGAATATATGTGATCAAATCCTGCATGCTCGAAGAGTACCAACCAAAAGAGACCCAAGAAAAACCACCCCAAGACACATCCTAGTCACAATGACAAATCCCACAGATAGAGACAGAATTCTGAAAACAGCAAGATCAAAAGGGGAAATTACATTCAAGCAAGCATCCTTGAGATTTACAGCAGACCTGTCACCAGAAACACTCAATGCCAGAAAGCAGTGGTGGGATATTGTGACAAGACTGAATGAAATGAATGCTTCACCTAGAATACTGTAACCAGCAAAACTCACTTTCCGGTTTGACGGAAGAATACATGGTTTCACAGACAAAAAACATCTCAGAAACTTTACAGACTCAAAACCAGTCTTAAGAGAAAAACTGAAAGACCTAATTTAAAACAAGACTAACTAAAAGACACACCAAATTTCGATATAAAGATGGCATTAAATCCCAGGACAATTCTTTCTCTCAACGTCAATGGACTAAATGCACCAGTTAAGAGACACAGAGTGGCTAAATGGATCAAAAAACTCAATCCAACCTTCTGCTGCCTACAAGAAACGCACCTGAATAGTCAGAACAAACATAGACTCAAAATAAAAGGCTGGAGAAAAGTTATCCAAGCAAACAACACCCATAAAAAAGCTGGAGTGGCCATACTAATATCAGATAATGCAAACTTTATACTCAGGAAGGTTGTAAGGGACAAAGATGGACATTTTATATTAATCAAGGGGTACGTAGAGCAGGAAGAAATAACTCTCCTAAACATATATGCACCAAATGAGGGGCCAGCAAAATATTTAAAACAACTGTTGACAAATCTGAAAAACAATATCAATAACAACACAATAATTGTGGGGGACCTCAACACTGCTTTGTCAACACTGGATAGGTCAACCAGACGAAACCCAACAGGAATATACTAGACCTGAGGAGAGAAATGGAAGAAAGAGGCCTAGTGGATATATATAGGACACTCCATCCCCAAAAACCTGGATACACATTCTTCTCCAATGTACATGGGACATTCTCCAGGATAGACTACATGCTGGCACATAAAACATACCTCCATAATATCAAGAGGATAGAAATTTTGCAGACTACCATCGCTGACCACAAGGCTCTGAAATTATTTGTGAATTCCAAAGGGACTCAGAAGAAAAACTTTAACACCTGGAAGTTAAACAGCCTCATACTCAATAACCAGTGGGTCCGAGATGAAATAAAGGAGGAAATCAAAAGGTTCCTGGAAACAAATGACAATAAAGACACAAACTATCAGAACTTATGGGACACAGCAAAAGCAGTACTGAGAGGAAAATTTATAGCTTTGCAAGCACACATCAGGAAGGAAGAAGGAGCTTACCTGAGTAGCTTAATGACACAGCTAAAAGAACTAGAAAGTACTCAACGAAAGGACCCAAAAATAGGAAGACAGAAGGAAATAACAAAGCTGAGAGCAGACATCAACGAAGTGGAAACCCAAAAAACAATCCGAAAGATCAACGAAAGCAGAAGTTGGTTCTTCGAAAAAATAAACAAGATTGAAAGACCACTGGCAAACCTAACAAAGAAAGAGAGAGAGAGAAACTTGATAACTCGTATTAGGAATGAAAAAGGAGAGATCACTACTGATATGACAGAGATTCAAAGGGTAATCAGAAACTACTTTGAAAAACTCTACGCCACTAAAAATGAGAACCTGGAAGAAATGGATAAATTCTTGAACTCTTATAATCTTCTACGGTTGAAGGAAGAGGATGTAGCATATCTAAACACCCCCATCACCATTGATGAAATAAAAATGGTAATCAAAAGTCTGCCCAAAAACAAAAGCCCAGGCACAGATGGATTCACTAATGAATTCTTTCAAACTTTCCAAGAGGAACTACTACCAATCCTGGCAAGACTCTTTCATGAAATTGAACAAACGGAAACACTCCCAAACAGCTTTTATGAAGCCAACATCACCCTAATACCTAAACCAGACAGAGATGCTACGAAAAAAGAAAATTACAGACCAATATCGCTGATGAATGCAGATGCAAAGATCCTCAACAAAATCCTGGCAAATAGGATTCAATACCTCATTAAGAAGATCATCCACTACTATCAAGTAGGTTTCATCCCAGGAATGCAAGGATGGTTTAACATCCGTAAGTCTATCAACATAATACACAACATCAACAACAAGAAAAATAAAAACCACATGATTATATCAATAGATGCAGGAAAAGCATTTGACAAGGTCCAACACCCATTCTTGATCAAAACTCTCAGCAAGATGGGAATGGAAGGAACCTTTCTCAATATAGTTAAGGCCATCTACCACAAGCCAGTGGCAAATATTATCCTCAATGGAGAAAAACTAAAAGCCTTCCCTCTAAATTCTGGCACAAGACAAGGCTGTCCTCTCTCACCACTCCTATTCAACATAGCACTGGAAGTACTTGCTATAGCGATTAGGCAAGAAAAAGATATCAAGGGAATCCAGATAGGAAAGGAAGAAGTCAAGCTCTCACTGTTTGCAGATGACATGATGCTCTACTTAGAAAACCCTAAAGACTCTACCAAAAAGCTTCTAGAAACAATAGACTCATATAGCAAGGTGGCAGGCTACAAAATTAACACACAAAAATCAATGGCCTTTCTATACACCAACAGTAATAAGGAAGAAATGGACATTAAGAAAACAACCCCATTCACAATAGTGCCACACAAACTCAAATATCTTGGAATCAACTTGACTAAAAATGTGAAGGACCTATACATAGAAAACAATAAAAGTCTGCTCCAAGAAATAAGAGAGGACACGCGGAAATGGAAACACATACCCTGCTCATGGATTGGCAGGATTAACATCATCAAAATGGCAATACTCCCCAAGGCGTTATACAGATTCAACGCTATCCCTCTAAAGATACCTATGATATTCTTCAAAGAAGTGATTCAGGCACTTTTGAAATATGTTTGGAACAATAAACACCCTAGAATAGCTAAAGCAATCATTGGGAAAAAGAATATGGGAGGAATTACTTTCCCCAACTTTAAACTTTACTACAAAGCAATAGTTATCAAAACAGCATGGTATTGGAATAAGGACAGACCCTCAGATCAGTGGAATAGGCTTGAATACTCAGAAAATGTTCCCCAGACATACAATCAACTAATTTTTGATAAAGGAGCAGGAAACCCTAAATGGAGCAGGGAAAGCCTCTTCAACAAGTGGTGTTGGCACAATTGGATAGCTGCTTGCAAAAAATTGAACTTAGACCCCCAGCTATCATCATGTACGAAGGTAAAATCCAAATGGATTAAAGACCTCGATATCAGCCCCAAAACCATAAGATATATAGAACAGCACATAGGCAAGACACTCCAGGACATTACAGGCATCTTCAAGGAGGAAACTGCACTCTCCAAGCAAGTGAAAACAGAGATTAACAGATGGGAATATATTAAGTTGAGAAGCTTCTGCACCTCAAAAGAAATAGTGCCCAGGATACAAGAGCCACCCACTGAGTGGGAGAATCTATTCACCCAATACCCATCAGACAAGGGGCTAATCTCCAAAATATACAAGGCACTGACAGAACTTTACAAGAAAAAAACATCTAATCCCATCAAAAATTGGGGAGAAGAAATGAACAGACACTTTGACAAAGAAGAAATACAAATGGCCAAAAGACACATGAAAAAATGCTCCACATCACTAACCATCAGGGAGATGCAAATCAAAACAACAATGAGATACCACCTCACACCACAGAGAATGGCACACATCACAAAGAATGAGAATAAACAGTTCTGGCGGGGATGTGGAGAGAAAGGAACCCTTATCCACTGCTGGTGGGAATGCCGTCTAGTTCAACCTTTATGGAAAGCAATATGGAGATTCCTCCAAAAACTGGAACTCGAGCTCCCATATGACCCAGCTATACCACTCCTAGGAATATACCCTAAGAACACAAAAATACAATACAAAAATCCCTTCCTTACACCTATATTCATTGCAGCACTATTTACCATAGCAAGACTCTGGAAACAACCAAGATGCCCTTCAACAGACGAATGGCTAAAGAAACTGTGGTACATATACACAATGGAATACTATGCAGCTGTCAGGAGAGATGAAGTCATGAAATTTTCCTATAGATGGATATACACAGAATCTATTATGCTGAGTGAAATAAGTCAGAGAGAGAGAGAGAAAAACACAGAATGGTCTCACTCGTCTATGGGTTTTAAGAAAAATGAAAGACATTCTTGCAATAATAAATTTCAGACACAAAAGAGAAAAGAGCTGGAATTTCCAGCTCACCTCAGGAAGCTCACCACAAAGAGTGATGAGTTTAGTTAGATAAATAACTACATTTTGAACTGTCCTAATAATGAGAATGTATGAGGGAAATGTAGAGCCTGTTTAGAGTACAGGCGGGGGTTGGGTGGGGAGGAGGGAGATTTGGGACTTGGGTGATGGGAATGTTGCACTGGTGATGGGTGGTGTTCCTTTTATGACTGAAACCCAAACACAATCATGTATGTAATCAAGGTGTTTAAATAAAAAAAAATATGTAAACCAATATATGAACTATTATGGCTATACTGGGCCATGCAGCAGAAAGCTAGCTATCTCCGAAGGAGAGGATGAGTCAAGTCCCCACCTTGATGATGTGCCATATCTGCTGCCTCCATCACCCATAATCACCATTTCCCAATGGCCCTGCCTTATCACTGACCCTCTGATTCTCTTGGATACTAATCAGATCAAACTTCAGGAATGCTGTTTGGATGGCTGATATCATCAGGGCTTTTGAAGCAAGTGAGAGCACTTCCCACCCACCCCCATATCTTCTTTGAAGAGGTCTGGTGGCTAAATACATGCCCCTAAAAGTCGTATTATCAGTAATAGTGTTTTTATGGACAACATTTTTTTTCTGGACAACTTCATTTGTTTCATGTTGTCATTCCTAAAGGAGCACCCCAATGTAACAGAATGGACAACTAACAAGAATTTACTAAGCCTTCTGCTATTGTATTAATGACTTCAATGGAGATACAATAATTTTCACAAATGTACTCCATTTTTATTTTATTTTCTTCTCTTCCATTTTATTATTTTTCTTTCTATTTTTTTCATTGAATTTTCTTTCACTTATCTGGAAAAATATACTCTGGTAAGCTATGTCAATTACATGATTCATTTTCTTTAAATAAATAAATTACCAAAAAAAGTTCACTAAATGTCATCTTACTTATAAAAAACTTTTAACCACAGAAGCCAGAGTGATACGCAGTTGTAAGGCGTTTGCCTTGCAAGTGATCAACAGGGACAGACCTGAGTTTGATCCCTGGCAATCCATATGGTCCCCTGAGTCTGCCAGGAACAATTTCTGAGCACAGAGCCAGTAGTAACCCCTGAGCACCTCTGGGTGTGGCCCAAATACAAACAAAAAATAAAAAATGTATCACAGAATGATAGAGAGCACTATCATCAATAATTTGGATTTTTTTAATTCAAAATTTTCTCAGGCCCAGAAAAAAATTTTGCAGATTATAAAAAAATAGAAGCATCCTACTTTTGGGGTATATGGAGGACTTGAGCAACTCAATGTTGCTCAGGGTTACTTCTGGCTCTGCACTAAGTAATTACTCCCTGGCAATGCTCAGGGGCCCATAAAAAATGCTGGGGACAAAACCTGCTCAGCCATGCAAGTCCCCTACTCCCTCAGTATACTATTTTTTCAACACCAAAGCATCCTATTTTTGCACACCGTGGAAAACTGTATATAAAATTCATGTAACCTTCCCTGTAAATGTCTATAGATTTTTGGTCTTTTCCTTATTTCTTGACAGATATAATTGAACACCCCATATACTTAGACCTACTTCCTTAGTCTGTATTTTCTGGCTTGCATGTGATTTAAAGCTCCCAAAACTCATTTGGGCATTCATGCTTCACTCCAGTACCTTCAAGTTAACCTTAGTAACTTGACAGCAATTCATATACTTCACGCCTATGTTTTACCACTGGCAGTCTTTCACTCCCACGCCTTATCACTAAAGTAATTTTAAAAGTATATTCTCTAAAGAAAAAATAATAGTTTGCATTCTTTTTCTCCATCTATATTTTTCATGTGAATTGGGTGAAACCTGTTAGCATCGGTCTCCCCAAAGCTGACTAATTACCCTTTTGTGCTACCCATTTTTTACGTTTATGCTCTACAGTTCCATCTATTAATCTTCACAGTTTCTGTTTTTCACTGACAAGTTTATAACTTTTATAAACAAAGTTTCTTTAAGGCAAGGGCCATATCTCATATGCTTCAATGCCACTAATCAGGGCCAGAGATATTGTACAAAATATAAGGCAACTGCCTCCAATGCAACTGATTCAGGTGAGCCCAGCACCACATAGAGTTCACCAAGCACCACCGAAGGTCAATCCTGTGCACAAAGCCGGAATAGTCCCCATAACTGCTGTGTGTTGTCCTCAAACCTAAAATTTAATTAGTTATATGAATCCCTAATTATCTAAAACAATAGATAATACTCGGGGAATGCTTAAAACATATTACTGAGACCTCACTAGGTTGAGTGCATTGTTTAGTCACAAACTGGAAGAAATTATAGGAATTATTCTGACATGATAGCATAAAAATGGTAACAATTACATAGCTACCCAGGAGCAAAACCAACTTCGAGCACATTCAGGATTCTGTTTGAGAAACCAGCAACACAAGACCAGAACACAAACTCTGAAAAAAATATCTCACAGAAAGGAAAGAAATAAACATAATGATGTTATCCACATTATCCTGTGCCTTAGACTTGGCACTACTCCCCAATCAGGAAAAATAGAAAAAAATGACCACCTTGTTCATTCTTTTGGGACATACATGGAAGACTATACACAAGCAGAGAAAGAGAAAAAGAGAGAGGGGAAAAAAAGGAGGGAGGGAGAGAGAGAAGAGAGAAAGTGAGCAACAGCAGCAAGTTCTCATACAGCCAGGAGCAGAAAGAACAGGATTTATTGTTCCATTCATGATGCACAGGAGCATGCCAAGTTCCAAGTATGTCCTGTTATGTGAAGGATCACAACAGATTTTATCACCTAGAATGCAACTCCCATGGCTGCTGTTAATTCCCCAGAGATTTCCTGAGGTTTTTTTTTCCCTCAAAGGCATTTGTCTTCATAGTTGTTAGCCATGTGCATGGCCCTCTTTCCATCTCATCCAAGTCTCCAAGCCCACTCCAATTGATACCTAGAAGTTAGAATCACAGGATGCTCGGGCCTCTGTAGATGTGCTAAGGCAAAATCCTGGGCTAAACTCCCAGATCTGATTCCCCACCCCCCCACACACACACTCTTGCATAACGTAGTCTGATTTGAAAAATGACCAAGATACTTTCATGAAAAGTTTCTTTCCATGTAAGATTTCTTTCTTACCAGCAAAAACCCAGTGGAGTAAAGCTCCTTCAATTAGGAGTATAACATAAAAAGACTAGAGATATTTTTTGTTTTATAATTTACTTTATTTATAGTCCATGTATCACATAGTTGATCATACATTTGTTTCCATGTAAGTGGGAGTGAAATGATTAAAGAAAGAAAAGAAAGAAAAATAGTACAGCAAAAAGAAAATTTTTGAAAATTTTTGTATCTCAGTAAGTCATTGTGAGGAGATTTAGTAAGCTCTTATTGCTAGATAATTATTGTTACTTCTGTAGTTTTTGAACAGTAGGTGGCTTCAGATATACATTACCATCTAGATTGATGTGTTCCTACAGAAATGACAGCATTAAACAAAAATGAAGTTGTCCAAGAATTCTGAGAACGATAGCTGATACTGCAGCTTTTGTGGAGTGTGTTTTCAGCTGCAAGGACTTCCACAAGTATGAGAAGGCAGGAGAAGGTTGCATGCACTCACTGCAAATAAAGTCCTGGTGAAGTCATTCCAAATACTGGCATACCTAGAGTGTTAGTCAGATTGGTGTCTTTGCAGAAAGCCATAGAAAGTGGCAAAGCAGCACTATTGGCTGAGCAGCAATTGTGGGTGATAGATGCATCAAAGCAGGAACTTGGACCACCTTCTCCTCCCAACATTCCCAACTTTCAGTTGAGTGGCCAGGGCCAGGGTGCCCATCATTTTTCACAGCTTGGTTTACATATTTTTTAAGAACAAAGTAAATCTATAAATCAGATCTTATATTACTTTTTTCATAAAATCTTTATTTAAGGGCCATAATTACAAGCTTGATTGTAGTTAGATTTCAGTCATAAACAGAATGCCCCCTTTTACCAGTACAACATTCCCACCACCAATACCCCCCTACTTTCCAACCTTTGCCTGTATTTGAGAAGGCATTCTACTTTTCTCACTCATTAAGATTGTTGTTATGATAGTTGTTAGTGAAGTTATGTCCTTAACTGCGCCACTACTCTTTATGGTGAGCTTCATATTGTGAGCTGGTCCTTCCAGCTCTCATCTCTATTGTCTCTGAACATTATTACAATAATGCCTTTAATTTTTCTTAAAACCCATAGATGAGGGAGACTGTTCTGTGTCTATCTCTCTCCCTCTGACTTATTTCACTCAGCATAATAGATTCATGCACATTCACGTATAAGGAAAATTCCATGATTCATCTCTTCTGATGGCTGCAAAATATTCCATTGTGTATATGTACCACAGTTTTTTTAGTCATTAATCTGTGAAGGGCATCTTGGTTGTTTCCAGAGTCTGACTATAGTAAATAGTACTGCAATGAATATAGGTGTGAGGAAGGAATTTTTGAATTGTTGTGTGTGTGTATGTGCCAGGGCATACCTAAGCCTTTAGGGGGGCTCAGCCCACCAGATGTATCCTCAGATTTTCCTGGTGTGTAGAACTAATTTAACCCCCATGGGGTTTCTCAAAAGGCCTGCTGTGGACATCTTTTCCCCTGCGTGGATGGTTGAGGAATTTCCAAAGAGATGGCTGGCATTACATTTTCAGCCAGTATTTGACTATCTCTCCTTTGTATATATCAGGCAAAATAATAGCCTCTATCAAATAATTTGGCTCAGAAATTCCAGCACCAAAGTTTATTTGAGTACCCCTTTTTCTGGATATAGCCAGCCCTAAAAGCAAAGACAATTTTTCTCTTTGCAACTGCAGCTTCTGGAAATCAAGGGTGTAACCAGAATCCAGATCTTGATCCTCCTTTAGAAATAGGAAAGCTCATTCTTGGGGATTCGGTTCCTCCCTTCACTTAACCTCAACTATGGAGTCCAGCCTAAAAAGACCAAGTTTCTAGATATTTCCTACTTCCTCCTAATCCTGATTTTGCATTTAAAGTAAGCTTGCAAGGAGTTGCCTTGAGTTGTGACCTTCTCTCTCTTTTTTTTTTTTGTTTTGTTTTTTTTTGTTTTGTTTTTGGGCCACACCCTGCGGTGCTCAGGGGTTACTACTCCTGGCTGTCTGCTCAGAAATAGCTCCAGGCAGGCACAGGGGACCATATGGGACACCGGGATTCGAACCAACCACCTTTGGTCCTGGATCAGCTGCTTGCAAGGCAAATGCCGCTGTGCTATCTCTCCGGCCCCGACCTTCTCTCTTGTAGCTTAGAATTTTTAGTCACACCCATAGCTTAGATATTATTATTGTTATACTGCACTTTGTGATTACAATTATTCTGCACCTGTGGCTAATTTTACCCCTATAAATTCCCCTGCTCAAAAAAAAATTAAACTTGTCGAGCCTGGAAAGATAGCACAGCGGTGTTTGCCTTGCAATCAGCCGATCCAGGACCAAAGGTAGTTGGTTCCAATTCCGGTGTCCCATATGGTCCCCCATGCCTGTCAGGAGCTATTTCTGAGCAGACAGCCAGGAGTAACCCCTGAGCACCGCTGGGTGTGACCCCAAAAAAAAACTAAAAAAAAAAAAACTTGTCGCACTCCTGCCAGAAACGTGTTGACCTCCCATTCTCTGTGTGGTTTCATTTATTTCATATTTCACATTCGGTCGCTCGTGTTACCCGTTTTCCTCCCGTGAAAGGACTATGACCCACAAGAATTGCTGAGACGCAGAATGTCTACAGCATGTGTGTGTGTGTGTGTGTATGTGTGTGTGTGTGTGTGTGTGTGTGTGTGTGTGTGTGTGTGTGTGTGTGTTCCTAGGGTATATCACTAGGAGTGGTATAGCTGGATCATATGGGAGCTCAGTTTGCAGTTTTTTGAGGAATCTTCATATTGTTTTCCATAAAGGCTGGCCTAAATGGTATTCCCACCATCAGTGAATCAGAGTTTCTTTCTCTCCATATCCCTGCCAGCACTGATTGTTCTTGTCCTTTGTGATGTGTGCCATTGTTGTTTTGAATTGCATCTCTCTGATGATTAGTGATGTGGATTATATTACTTTTGCTTCCATATAAATCTTTAAGCAGTTTTACAAAGATTTAGAGTCCTTAAGGTGAATATATGTTGGTGGTAAAGTAAAAGGCCTTTGATATTTTTTATAGAAAGAAACATTCATGACTATGGGTGGAGCTCTGTGTTCACAGTTTCTTATTTTATTGCTCAGTTGTGGTCTTTCACCCAGGGCCATGAACCTAGCACCTTTGAAAGACAGGAACTTGAGGAAGTGGGTGTTAGGCCAACTTACTGGCTGCACCATATCTGGCATATATTTCTTCAGCTAACCTATATGCCACCCCTGTTCAGTGATTACTTGATTTCCCCCATAATACCACCACTATAAACACCTCTAGCTGTACAATAGCACCACAGAAGTCTGATTCTTGCTTCAGGTCTCTACTTTTCTCTACATGCCTGAGAAAGGAATCTTTGGGGGGGGAAAGTGCACATCAAAACCCCACATACTTCCAGTAGTTTCTGGGTCAGATCTTTTTCTATTTCCAATTGCTGGCCTGAACCACTACATGTATCTAAAACAGATCCCAGAAGCACAATTGTGAAATACTGACCTGATCCTTGTCACCAGTTTTATTTGTAGATCTGTGGGAGATCCTTCAACCACAAGAAGCTACGCAGTAGAGGCCACTTCAACTGCCTCTGCACCCACAGTTGACTCAGTTCTTTGCTGCTAGCTATTCCTCCACCCATGCCATCCTTATCATTGCCCAGCCAATCTTACCTGGCCCAGACAACAATACCCATTCAATTCTTGGCCACTACACCAGAGGGACTTCTGAGCATCTCAAGAAATCATATGATTCCATAGGGTTGCAACCCTTTGGGGCCCACAGCTCCTGATGGCTGCAGAGCTTTTGATGCTGTGGACTCAAGTAAACTGGGTCAACAGATTATCACATTTGAGTATTCCTGGTGCATTTGTCAATTATAAGTTGGCCTTACACAGAAGGGTTTATTTCTGGGCTTTCAGTTATTTTCTGTTGTTCTGTCCATACCTGTTTTTATGTCAGTGTCATGCAGTTTGAATTACTGTAACCCCAGTCTGTAGTAGCAGGGAAGATTGCCCTGAGAGTGATGTTTGAGCCAGAACATAAAAGCTGAATCAGAGTTACCTAGATGGAGGGACTGGGCTAAGTTGGTGAAGGGAGCTCAAAGTAAATCTTATTTAGCTTATCACTTGCATAGAAAATAATAGAATAATAAATTACCAGGCCAGAGAGATAGCATGAAGGTAAGGCATTTGCCTTGCATGCAGAAGGACAGTGGTTCAAATCCCAGCATCTCATATGGTCCCTGGAGCCTACCAAAAACGATTTCTGAGTGTAGAGCCAGGAGGAGCCCCTGGGTGCTGCCGGATGTGACCCAAAAAACCAAAAATAAAAATAAAAAAAGATAAGAAATTACCAACATATGAATCCTTAAAAAGTGTATCGTGTGAGTTCACATAAATGTTAGAAAAAGAAATAGAGGAACTAAATGAAACAAAAATAAACATTTAGACTGTATAGCCAATTAGCAGTTACCAGGTAAGTAAAAGAGAAAAGTGGGTAAGTCAGCCATAAGAAAAACCCAACCACAATCATATTTGTAATCAAGGTGTTTAAATAAAGATATTAATAAAAAAGAATAAATTAATTATATGGTGAATGATAGAATTAAACTTTTATCAGTGAACTTTATGTAGAATATGTATACTTCTAGTTTCAATGGTGCATACCTGAAACATAATATTATAATGCAATTCAACTTTTTAAATGTAAACAAATCAGAAAAGTATTGGTAAGCCAGAGGGTAGCTTAAAATGCCTGAGTAGGAACCAGAGCATAATACAGTGCTGATAGGGCATTTGTCTTGCATGCAACTCACCTGGTTTGGATTCCCGGCATCCCATATGGTCTCCTGAACTGGCCATGAGTAATTTCTTTTTATTTTCTTTTTTCTTTTGGCAGGGCCATGCCCAGCACTATTCAGGGGTTACTCCTGGCTCTACACTCAGGGGTCATTCCTTGTTGTGCTCAGGGGGACTATATGGGATGCCCAAGACCAAACCTGGGTCAGCCACATGCAAGACAAGTGCCCTACACACTGTGCTATCTCTCTGCCCACCTCCCTGGAGTAATTTCTGAGCACAGAGTCAGAGTAATCCCTGAGCACCACCAAGTGTGACCAAAAAATGTTAGGGTAAATGTCTAGTATGCACAAGACACAGAGTTTAATCTCCAGGGCTCCATAGCACATTGGGTACCACTGTGTATATCCTGGTGGCCCCTCACACCATCAAGTCCAAGCAGTACCACTTTGTTGGGCCCAAGCACTGAACTGTCAAATTCACAAAGAAGAACCCAGAATTATTGAAAGCCCCAAGCTGTGCTTGGGAAATCCCCCTACAAAAGAATCTGGTATTCTGTAGATAAGAAAGACTATGGTTTATGAATATTCTTCCTTAATCCTTAGGAGTCCCAAACTGTACAAACTTAAACACTGAGCATAATCCCTGCAATGAATTTTTGATCTTCAATGTCTGGCAAAAAATATCTCTAGGGAATTGCCTGTCTAGACAACGATATTTATTAGAACAATTAGAAAATGAGTGTGGGTAAGAAAAGCCAAAATATTTGAAGTTTAGAAACTCCTTTTGAAAATCTTCAAATGTTGGCTTAAATTCATAAAGTAGCTTTACACAACTACTTTTCTTAAATCTATAAATTTAACATCATAACAATAAGCCTAAATACAGGTATGGCTAAATGCTTAAATATAATAAAATCCTTGAGAGAGCATTATTTTAAAAAAGCTGATACCCAGGGTTTTCTTTAGGGCCAAATTACAAAAGTAAACAAAACTATCAAGAGCAAGAAAAAATTGATTTTCACCTTTATACTGTGTACTCTTTTAAATGCACAATCTTTTTATTGATTTATCATTCATTTATAATATTATTAAATTTCAGTGGTATCATTAAATTTCTGTATGGTTATGAGACACACCACACTATTACCAAAATTCCATCAGCATAAAAGACCCTTCTACTCAAGCCTCCCCCATTAACTACCATATTTTTCAAAGACTAGTTCATTTTGGTTTTATTTAGTTTGTTTAGTCTATGGTCCATATTTAAATTAAACCGTCAATAAAACATATTTTGTATTGTTCAAAAACATTGCTAAAAACTAATCTGAACTAATTTTCATAACAAGTAGGCATTTGGAGAAATATTGAGAAGAGAATAATCAAAGTTGAAGCTTGATCATCTCAAAAAATTCTACCTACTTCAGATGGTAAAGTGTTATGTATGAAAGCCTATCAACAACAATAATGTAAAACAAAGTGCAAAAATTTATATGTGTATATTTATATATAAAGGTGCTTTCATATCTATACATCACCATTTGTAGAAAAAAAGTTGGTAAAAGGCAAATAAAAGTTGGGGGGCATTGATGTAGGGGAGCAGAAACTAATAAAGGATTGGTATTGAAACATAAAAACCAATGATGAATAACTAAAATATCTTGATGACCAATATTTTAAAATAAAATATAAAAATAATAATTCCACCTTCTCCATGTATAAAGGCCAACAACATCTTGCTTATCCAGATAAGTTGGACAAACAGAACTTCACGACAAATACAGTACATTTCTACAACACACTTTTCGTCAAGTGCAAATGAGAAGATATTATTGTACGAACTGGTAAATTTCAAGATAAAACGAGGGTCTACTGAGAAAATAAATGGATATATGTCATGTAAATAATCATTTTGTATGTAGAAACAAGAGAAACATCCCCAAAAAATGCCACCAGAAGTGAGAATAGCAGGACAAAAACAGAAGTTGAAGCCCTAAAATTGGCTTCCAGGGTAATAAAGAAACATTGGCCTTTGGAAAGCCATTAAACAGATAATGAGTATTTGCTGTGCTGTCCACAGCCTCTGCAGTTCAAGCTCTTCCTTATTAAAGATGGCAATTAAAGTCAAGGTCATGAAAGGTTTTTCAAATAAACAGAAATGTTTGGTCTTTCAATGAAGAATTAATTCTGTGTCACAGATACTCTCTTCCCACCAGGGCAACTAATAATAATAATAATAATAATAATGTGTAAATATATATAAAGTGTACTGAAATTAACTATAGAATGATCATTTTTAATATATGTATTTACCTATATAACCACACAGCCATGAAGTTCTGACTTGCATGGCTAAAGATACACACTATTTTGTTCGTTTCAAGTATTTGGAAAGACAAAATTAATACACTTGTATACCACCATCTAGATCTAATAGGGAATATTTCCATACTTGAGATGTTTCTCTTTTGCCACTTTCCAATCTCTAAGAGGATTAATTGCAAGTCTAATGACATAGATTACTGCTGACAATTATTGAAATTCATAAAAGTATATTCACATCGTATGAACTATTCATGTCATGTGTTTTCAGCTTGTTTGTGCATCACTTCGTTATATGCTGCACAGAATTCTACTCTTTGCATTTGCTACATTCTATTTTTACATTTTCCTATTGATAAATTTAAAATATATGTTTCAAGTTCTTAGCAATTTTAAACAAAGCTTCTGTGATTTTACTTGTACATTTTTTTATTTTCTTTTTTAGTTTGTTTATTTTGGGGCAACATCTGGCAGTGTTTACTTCTGGCTCTGAGCTCAGGTATCACTATTATTGGTACTCAGACAATAGGTGGTGCCAAGACTCAAACCTATGTAGGCCACACTCGGCAAGAGTCCTATCTACTGTACTATCACTCCAGCTTCATATACTTATCTTTTATACAAATGTATATTGATTTCTCTATAATAAAGGGCTAGAATTATTATTATTATTGCACCATATGATACACATTTCTTAACTTCATGATATGTTTGTGACCAAATGGAATAAACTATTCTACAAATTCACAGAATTTAAAGAACTTTTCACTTCTAAGAAGAAAGCTCTTCCTCCAAAGAACCTTCTAGTATGCTAATAGCCAAGATTGGTCTCTACTTTCTTAACTCATATATCTGACCAGAACCATACAAATGTATTCTAGACTTTGTGTGATAAGAATGGGTAGAGCTGGAGAGAGAGTTCAGTGGTTACAAAGCTTGCCTTGTTTGTAGCCAATCTAGTTCAATTCCCAGCATCCTACATGGTGCCCTGAACCCCACTGTGAGCAATTCCTGAATACAGAGAAAAGAAGAAAAAATAAATCAAACTTTTGCATTCTTCATGCTTCCATAAGAGATTACACTTCCCAGAGTAATACTTTATCATTTTCTAGTTAAGAGAAAATAATCCAACATATAAAAGGTCCAGGACAATAAAGTCTCTCTCAGAAACTAAATAGATTATTTAAGCAATGTTCTATAACTTTTTTACTCCTGCAGACCAGCACATGTCCCGCATACCAGTCCCTGGAAAACAGGTAAAACCCAGATAGTAGACCAGGGGTTTTTAACCTTTCTATATATGCAGACTGTACAAGTCTGTGAAGTGGTGGTTGTAGATCACTGTTTTAAAGGAAAAGGGATACTTATTTAAGTTAACATTCCAAAGAAGTTAAAGAGAAGGTAAAAACAGTTATGGAAGTAGGAAGTTGAGCTAAAACAGAATTGCAGGGCCTGAGGGATAGTTTAAAAGGCATTTATGCTTTGCATACTGGAGCCCCAGTTCCAATCACTATGTGGTACACTAGACACTGAGTCAGGACTAGCCCATGCACCATCAAGTATAGTCTGGCAAGGCAATACTTGAAAAGAATGTCTAGAATGACATTCAAGACAAGAACAAGAATTACATGTTGATAATTGTTGAAGCTTGTTTGTGAATCCATGAGAGTTCATTAAACTATTCTAACAACTTTATATTTTTCTTAAATTTCCATCAGGAAAGGCTTTGAGGCATTAAACTTCATCATTTTAAGACTTTTGATCCTTCTTGAAAAATTAGTTTCCATAAAGAGTCTTTGAAGCATAATTAAAAGGAGTTAAATTATGATAAAGAGAGAATAAACAAAGATTCTCCTATAAGAAGGTTTGCAAGAAAAGTCCAACAAAAGAGATTCTATCATTTTGTTGGGTGAAATAAAGAAATGAGGGTGGAGGCAGGGAAATGATATAGTGTGTAGGGCACTTGGTTTGCACATAGCCCACCTGGGTTTGACCTCTGTTCTGCCAGGAATGATCCCTGAGTTCAGAGTTGTAAGTCGTGAGCACTGCTGGTTATGGTTCAAAAATCAATAATGTAATAAAATAGTATATATAACTGTAGTAAAGAAAGGCACAATATGTCTTGTAAATAATTGTAAATACTTATTGAGAATAAACATCTTTAAAACAGAGAGCAAGGAATAAAATTACACTGTTCAGCAACAGAGATCAGATTATCAGGGGCAACATTACAAGAAAATATGTCTAATCCACAAACTGAAACTTCACACTATTTAGACCTCAAAATGTTCATCTATAAATCCTAAGGCTTTTATTTCTTTCATTCCCATAGTGTGTGTGCAATATTAAATGAGTACTTTTTATTTTAAATGAGTAATTTTGATTTAAGAGGAGGAGAAAGATAAAATGGAAGAAAGGAATTGGAGAAAGGGAAAGGAAGAAGGAGGAGGGGTAAAAAAGAAAGCGAGGAAAAGGGGGAGAAAGAAAGAAGAAACAGCTTTCTGACCATGCCAGTCTCCCTAAAGGAATACTTTCTGTTCTAGAAGGGAGAAGCAGAATGAATCACAAAGGAGTCAACAGCAAGGAAACTTCAGCAAGATCACCAGAACATTACTGGTACTGTGATTCTGAGATCTCCAGTACAAGTACACCTCTTTCAAGATTCCTGTCACATTGACCTCTTTTAGCTCTAATCAACAGAACACAGGCTTACAGGGAGTTGGAAAGTGACATTGACATGTTCCTTAACTTGGCAAGGCTGTCCAGCATTGTGACTTTGTTCAAAGAGCTGTCATAAAGCACAGCCAACTTCGCTGGGCAGAGAAAAAAAATAGTGGTATGTGGCACAGATGAGGCCCCCTAGAGAGATAGAGAAGTTGGGGATGTTGCAGAGAGGAAGGAAACCCATAGAAGAACAGTTTCTAATAGGCTTTGGTGGTACTAACAAAAATGCTGTCTCTGTCAGGACTTTTAATTCTTAACAGAGATTGATAGTTTCTTTCAAAGCATGTGTGTGTATATGCACAAGCATATATATGTTATATGCATATGAGACATAAATATTAAATACACTATTGTTTGCATATATGTTTTCTGTATTTGAATTTTATTACTATCCCAGTCTTCATTTGAATATTACTGATCAAAAAAATAATTCCAGAGCTACAGGTAAGGAGTTTGCTATGCATACAGCTGATTCAGGTTCAATCCCCAGTACCACATAAGGTCCTCCTAGACCTGCCAGGAGTAATTTCTGATCACAGGGCCAGAAGTAAGCCCTGAGTATAGCCAGATGTGGCACAGAAACAAAAATGAAAATATTGTAAACTGTCCCTGGTAAATTGCCTTTTAAAGCCCTTTATTTATTTTATTTTAGTTTTGATTTTTGGATAACACCTAGCGGCACTCAGAGCTTACTTCTGGCTCTTTGCTCAGAAATTGCCCCCCGCAGGCTCGGGGAACCACACAGATGCCAGGAATCGAACACAGGTCAGTCCTGCAGTGACTGCATGCAAGGCAAAAGCCCTATCGCTGTGCTCTCTCTCCGGCCCCTAAAAGCCCTTTAAATTTCTCAAAATTGCCTTGGCTAGAATTCTCTTCAGATATTAACACTAATCTAGGTAAAATTGTACGTAACCTTCCAAAAGCTATTCTGTTATTCCACTCCAAAGAAGCCCAACTTCTCTCTTGAGCACTTATCTCTCTTCCTTTCAACTTTACTTTCCAAATAAACTTATTTTACTTTTCACAAATTAATTGAAAAGCCCTAACATTTCAAATGGAGCAGTAGTCTTATGTATGTTGGGGAAACAAATGGGAATCTTAACTATCTGAAGTGTCTGGTTTAAGTATTAAAAAGGAGTTACACTGGGACAAGAGCAATAGCACAGCAGGTAGGTCTTGCACTTGACCAAACTGGGTTCAATTTCTAGCATAACATATGGTTCCCTGAGTCTACCTCAATACCTGAGTGCAAAGCCAGGAGTAACTTCTGATGTTGTTGTGTGTGGCCTAAAAGCCTAAAAGGGGTAAGGAATAGGGAGAAAGCACAGTGGTTAGAGTATCCTTTTCTCTTCCATTCCTGGAACCATTGCATTCCAGGTCCTTGGTGAAGTAAATGGACCTTAGTTCTCTCAAAATTCAAACAGCACCTCATTTTTAGGCCCTTTTTCATTGACCAATAATTGCCCAGAATGGACCTGCTGACTACTATTTGGTAGACTCCCCAAAATATATATAGGTGGAACAAAATTACTGAAGTTTTTCAATCCTCTTTTTCCTTACACAGTAAAATTAGTATTGTTCTTTGATAACTGCATCCTCTACATGAATGTGTATACAATGGTTCTCAATATAGATAATTTTTGATTTTTAGATCACACCCGGCAGCGCTCAGGGGTTACTCCTGGCTCTATGCTCAGAAATCGCTCCTGGCAGGCTCAGGGGACCATATGGGATGCCGGGATTCGAACCATCAACCTTCTGCATGAAAGGCAAACGCCTTACCTCCATGCTATCTCTCCGACCCCTCAATATAGACATTTTTGTTTCTTTGTTTTTGGGCCACACCCGGTGGTGCTCAGGGGTTACTCCTGGCTGTCTGCTCAGAAATAGCTCCTGGCAGGCACGGGGGACCATATGGGACACCGGGATTCGAACCAACCACCTTTGGTCCTGGATCGGCTGCTTGCAAGGCAAATGCCGCTGTGCTATCTCTCCGGGCCCAATATAGACATTTTTTAATTGAGTGGCACAATCACAGAAAGTTAAATCTTTGCCCAGAGCAGAACTGCAGAGTACTTCAGTCACTAATCAGAAAGGTCTATGTCTAAAATGTCAAGAATGTAATTTGAGACAGTAGGTCTCCCATTCAATAAAATTAATTTGTAAGATTTCTTGCCCCTGGTACCATCCACTTTTTTTTCTCAATTTATGGCAGTCTCATGAACATTGAGTGAAAATAAAAAATGATCAGACCTAAATACCCAACCTAAAGTCAACAACAACATAATCAAGAGACCCAAACTACAATCTATACACAAAAGGGAACTTTTACACTAGCAGTCCATGGGAATAAGGGTGGAGGTATGAGATGCATGCTGGGAACAGGGGCAGAGGGAGGTCAAAACTGGTGATGGCAATGGCCCTAATTCACTGTCACCATGTACCTTTTTTTTTTTTTTTTTTTTTGAGAACTGACTTTTACTTAGGAAGCAAAAAAATAAATAAATAAAACCTCATGTAATCTTTAGGAAAGCTATTTTACAATCACACAAGTAGTACAATATTTGTACTATATTTTATTGAAAGTAAGACTTGAGTTATAAACATCTTTATGAGTTTTAAAAATAATGACATTTTAGTTTAATTTTTTTCTGTATACTTTTTTTTTCATTTTTTTTAATTTATTTAAACACCTTAATTACATACATGATTGTGTTTGGGTTTCAGTCATGTAAAGAACACCACCCATCACCAGTGCAATGTTGCACCATGTACCTTAAACATAACTATGAAAGACTTATAATTCACATTGGTCTCAATAAAAATTATAAAATAAAAAAATTAAGTTGGGAAGACTTCAATAAAATAGCACTGCTCTTTATTTTTACCATCAACTTTTGCCCTTTTTATATATCTTTATTTAAGCACCATGGTTACAAACATGTTTGTAGTTGGGTTTTAGTTATAAAAAAAGAACACCCCCCCCCCTTCACTAGTGCAACATTCCCACCACCAATGCCCTCCATTGTAGCACCAATATCTTAGCTTTAATTTTCAAAAATAAAAGTTAGGGACTGGAGAGATAGCACAGCAGTAGGGGGGTTGCCTTGCACACAGACTACCAGGGGCAGAGCCAAGTTTAATTCCTGGCATCATCCCATATGATTCCAGAGCCTGCCAGGAGATATTTCTGAGGACAGAGCCAGGAGTAAACCCTGAGAGCTGCTGGGTATGGCCCAAAAACAAACAAATAAATAAATAAAGTAAATGTAATGTGTTACTGGGAGGAAGAGAATTAAGTAAATGGAACAATTTTGGTTGTAGAGGAAAGGATGCTCTAAAAAAAGGAAAGTTCACTAAATAAAATTCTAATATGTACTATATGATCCCGTGTATACAATTTATATGCCATGCTTATTAATAAAGCAAATTTTAGAAGGAAAAGCACCTTTTAGATTTCTTTTACATGTGGAAGTCACTCTTTCCCACACACTTTGTTTATAATTCAAAGATAAAATTCTAATAAAAAGTCAGAGCATCTGCTAAAAATACCAGCATAGCCAATTTAATCACTTAGCCTGTTCCCTGCTTTTCTCTTAGTGTAAAATAGCTCCAGTTATTAAATTTCAATCAATTTTAATTTTAGAACCTAATAAGTCAGGTGAAAATTTAAGGAAACTATTATCTCTGTGCTGTGGAAACCTTTTTTTTTTTTTTCAAGAAACTTTCAGCAGAGGCAAAATAAAAAAACAAAAAAAGGTGGTAAGAGGGTCGGAGAGATAGCATGAAGGTAAGGCGTTTGCCTTTCATGCAGAAGGACGGTGGTTCAAATCCCAGCATCCCATATGGCCCCTGTGTCTGCCAGGGGCAATTTCTGAGCATAGAGCCAGGAGGAACCCCTGAGCGCTGCCAGGTGTGGCCCAAAAATCCAAAAAAAAAAAAAAAAACCAAAAAAGTGGTAAGTATTATGACAAAGATATGAGAAAGCCAAACCATTACCTTTACAGTCTACTAATTCCTTTCTTACTATACTCATTTTCAACAGACCTCCCAGAGCATTTATATTCTTATTTATTCATATTCATTCTTACTCATGGCATGGCTGAGGACTGCCTTATTTCAGACAATAAAGTCCATCTCTGGGCTATTCTTATAAAGGAGAGAGTCATGCCTTAAAGATCAGATATCAAGCAGAAACCTTCCATCTACCTTCTCACTTGTGCAAAAAATCCTTTAAGGCTCCCTATTTCTCTTAGTATCTAGACAAATTCCTTCTTGTAGGTTGAAAGGCCATGCAGGGTCTCACCCAACCCTCCATCACATTCACTGCTGTGCTTCCTCCTCTGATCCTGCATGCGGTGTTGTATTAATTTTTTGTTGTGTTTTTCTTTGGTTTTTTGGGCCACACCCGTTTGATGCTCAGGGGTTACTCCTGGCTAAGCCCTCAGAAATCGTCCCTGACTTGGGGGGACCATATGGGACACAGGGGGATCAAACCGCGGTCCTTCCTTGGCTAGCGCTTGCAAAGCAGACACCTTATCTCTAGCGCCACCTCGCCAGCCCCTGTATTAATTATTAATTATAAAGTCCTTGAGGTTCATGGATGGAGTCGGTCTGTAGGTATCAGGGTGATGGCGAAGAAATAGCCCACAGCAGCCAGATAAAGTTCAGGAGCTTTATTAAGATCCCAGCCACCATGTGCATAGCTCACATGGCTTAGAAGCTAAACAGCCTCTCTGCATCCAACCTCTTTCCTCTCCGTGCTGCCTCCCTCTTTCATTCCTCCCACAGACCCCTCCCAGCTATGGGCTGGTATGAACATCAGATAAGATTAGCATTTGGCCCTGGGGAGGGGTAACATGCAGGACCTCTCCAGCTCTGTATATTCTCTTCTTCCCCTTTTCAAACCCTTTGTACCTACTCTTGCCTCTGAATATATTATTATTCCCTCCTACTTCACCAAGGAAAAGCCTATGTTTTCGTCAAATCTCTATCTAGTGCAGGCATCTGTATTTTATAGCTGTCTTCCTCACCTCCCTGACATGTTTATCAAGTCAACAATGCTGATTTCTGGGGCCAGAGAGATAGCATGAAGGTAAGGCATTTGCCTTGCATGCAGAAGGTCGGTAGTTCAAATCCCAACATCCCGTATGGTCCCCCAGCCTTCCAGGAGCAATTTCTGAGCCTGGAGCCAGGAGTAACCCTTGAGTGCTGTCAGGTGTGACCCAAAAACTAAAAATAAATAAATAAATAAATAACTTTTTATTGCCTGACAACCAGATAATCAGTTTTATGACTAGAGATGAATATATGTTTTTTAAATATTCACATTTTAAATATTCAGCCAGTAAATTCTTATTAGGTTCCTAGATGCCAGACATTGGGGTGGGTGCTGGAAAGATAGTAATTGAAGAAGTGGACCATGGACCCCAGTCAGGCAAAAGAGATGGAAGTCTCAGAGACACCATGGAAAATGAAATTCGCTCTCAGATTCAAAGTCACAAATGCTCTTGGCCACATAAGGAGTATTTCTAGCTTTCTTGATATAGTAATGATCACACTTTATTAATAGCCCCATTTCCACTTGAATACCTTATATATGCACACATATATGTGTGCATATGTGTTCTCAGACCAGAACATAGCACCTGAAACAAAGGAGACACTGATTAAGCATATGGTAAATATTAAAGATAGAAAAGGAATGAGGAAGGAAAGAACTGGTGATAAGAAAATAAAAGAAGGAGCAACCAAAATAACAAAGAAGGAGGGTCTGAAGCAGCGGCGCAAGCAGTAGGGCATTTGTCTTGCACATGCTCACCTACAACAAACCGAGCAATTCAATCCCCCGGTATCCCATATGGTCCCCCAAGCAGGAGTGATTTCTGAGCGCATAGTCAGGAGTAAACCCTGAGCATCACCAGGTGTGGCCCAAAAAAAACAAAATAAAAAAGAACAAAGAAGGAAGGAGAAACTAATCCTCCCCCTAAAACCCAGGCTGCCCTGTTAGGTAACATGGAATGTTCATAGCACCTCCTCTTCTAAAAACTCACTTTCTATCCAGCAATGGTCTGTGCCTCTTTGCCTTTGATGCTGTTATCTCTAGAGAAGTGTGGGAAGAAGGCATTGGGGTAAAGAACGTTCACAGGGTTGGTAAATTTCATCCACAAGTCAATAATATTAACAAATTCTCCTTGGGGATATCCAAGGGTATTTTTGTAAGAGTCACAGAAGAATTCTATAAATAAAATTCCCTAGCTTTAGTCATGTGCGTGTGTGTGACCAAATCATCAAATCTTTTTTTTTGTTTTGTTTTTTGTTTTGTTTTTTGGGCCACACCCGTTTGACGCTCAGGGGTTACTCCTGGCTATGTGCTCAGAAATCACCCCTGGCTTGGGGGGACCATATGGGACGCCGGGGGATCGAACCGCGGTCCTTCCTTGGCTAGCGCTTGCAAGGCAGACACCTTATCTCCAGCGCCACCTACCCGGCCCCAAATCATCAAATCTTAAAGAGAACCCAACATTAAGTTCCAGGCTCCTGAGGCCTTCCAGAGACATCTGTATTCCAATAATTGAGAAAGAATATAATTTTAAATTATATTTTTAAATATTTTTAAATTCATGCCCTTTTAACTACTATATGAGTCCTGTGGCTAGAATTATGTTGCCCTGTCTAGCAAGAAAAGGGAAATATTTTTATGCCTGAATATTTCATATCTGGATATTTAAAACGTCATTTATGAGCCATAAAATTCAGGAAGTTGGGCCACAGGCAACTGACAAGAAGCATATATTTCTTGGGCCATAGAGATAGTACAGCAGGTAAGTCACTTACCTTGCATGTAGCTGACCCGGTTTCAATCCTCAACAAATCATATGGCCCCCCTCAGCCTGCCAGAAGTGACTCCTGAGCACAGAGCTGTTAGTAAGCCCTGTGCACTACCAGTGTGACCCAAAAACAAATACACCAGAAAAAGCATAATACATATCTGTCCCCTTCTGTAGCAGGCCAGAGCCCGTGGCTTCATAGGCCTTATATGACCAATGGGATGAACCCTTTCATAAAGAGTGAGGTATAACTGGAATTTCAACTTTATGAACATGATTTTCAGATGCTCAGGTATGAGGTTATAGATTGATCATGTCAAGAGGCTAAAGCATGCCAAACCTATGACAAAACATGAATTCAAATTATGGTCATGATTTCATGCTCAGGGGCTTTCTACTCTTTGCAAACTAGAACCCCAAAAGTTTTCTAGCTTGACTAGAGCTTACTGTTTCACCCATCAAACCCAAATTTCTTCATCAGGGAGATGACTGAAAGGTTGGAGCACATGCTTTGCAAACAAGCGCCCAATTGAATACTAAATGGTATTCAACTATATGGTTGACTATATGGTTGGCACACCATGTGGCATTGTTCTTCCTTTGCATAGGCACATTAAAATGGGAAATTATATAAAAACACGTTCTTAACTATTAGAGATGGGAACACACAAATTTTGTAATGCAGTAGGACCTTACACCCTAAACATTGTCATAAAGACCTGCCTCAGGCCTCAGAAGAACGGGCATTGTCCATTTACCCCTGAACCAGGGATGCCAAAAAAAAAAAAATAGAAGGAAAAAAAAGACTATATGTTTGGAGCCGGAGAGATAGCATGGAGGTAAGGCATTTGCTTTGCGTGCAGAAGGATGGTGGTTCGAATCCCGGCATCCCATATGGTCCCCTGAGCCTGCTGGGGGCGATTTCTGAGCATAGAGCCAGGAGTAGTCCCTGAGTGCTACCTGGTGTGACCCCCCAAAAAAAATTTTTAAATAAAAAATAAAAAATGACTATATGGTTCCTCTCACTGTAGTGTGATGAGTGGTCCTCTTAAAAAATAAATAAAAAATATAAAAAATAAAAGAAAACACCATAATCCCTTAAAAGCAGATTTTTTCCTTGCCATTTCCATATTTTATACATTCTTCCGAAAATAAAAAGATGAGGCCAACTCCTCCCTGCTTCTATATTCCATTACACATCTAAGAATATTCAGATTTTGCACCAGCCCCTTCAGCTATCTTATCGTCAGATCATACTTAGAATATAAAAATTACTATTACACCATAAATTTTCCAAGGGTTAGCATTATTTATTAAAACTTGGGAATTGAGTGGTTAGGCCACATCAGGCTGTGCTTAGGAATTACTCCTAATTATGTGCCGATTCATGGCAATGTTCAGGGAACCATATGGGACACTGGGAATTAAATCACAGTTGAGTATGTACAAGGCAAGCAACTACCATATTTTCTAGCATAGAAGAGGGCTGGGGCATATAAGACGACACCCTATTTTTTTTTGTTAAAATATAGGGTTTGGGCTATATTTGCTGTATAAGACTGCCTCTCTTTTAACACACACACCAAATGGTAATTAAAAACTGTAAGAAAAAATAGTAGGGGCTGGAGAGATAGCATGGAGGTAAGGCATTTGCCTGTCATGCAGAAGGTCGGTGGTTCAAATCCCAGCATCCCATATGGTCCCCTGAGCCTGCCAGGAGTGATTTCTGAGTGTAGAGCCAGGAGTAACCCCTGAGCATTGCTGGGTGTGACCCAAAAACAAAAACAAAAAAAAAAGAAAAAAATAGTAGAACCCTCGAAGGTCAACAGTATATATTTATTAAAGCTAGACTTTGGAGTGCCAATAATCATTTTACATTTGTCATTTGTAGTGAGTGTAATTTTTTAATTGTATGCTACATTGAGAGCAGGAATAGGGGCTCCTCCAAGAGCAGCTGGCTGGGTGCAGTGCTCTAAATTGACCGCAAGAGAAAGATAGCATTGAGCACAGGGGAAGGGGCTCCTCCAAGAGTAGCTGGTTGTGGTGCAGGGCTCTATATTGACCCCAAGAGGGAGACAGCATTGAGAACAGAGAGAGGTGCTCCTCCAAGAGCAGCTGGCTGGGGTGCAGTGCTCTAAATTGACCGCTAGAAAAAGATAGCATTGAGAACAGGGAGAGGGGGATCCTCCAAGAGCAATGGCTCTGGTGCAGTGCTTAAATTGACCGCTAGAGGGAGACAGCATTGAGAACAGGGAGAGGGGGCTCCTCTAAGAGCAGCTGGCTGGGGTGCAGTGATGAATAGGACAGATACAGGGAGACAGAGCACCTCCTCTGTGTCCCATAAAAGCTGAACAGAGGAATTGTTCATACCAGCGATGAGATCCGGCAGATAATGGGATGCATTGCTTGGTATCTCAGCTCCTCTGTGTGCCCTGAAAGATAAATCAGGAGAAGCTGAGGACTGAGTGATGATGCCTGGCAGCTGGATGGGATGCGGAGGTAAGATGTGGGTGGACTTTGCACTCAAGGATCACCCCGATTTTGCCTCCTGTGGCCCCCAAGTAAATTGAGTTTGAGACCCCTAATCTCAAAGTTTCAGCATGCTGTATACCAGCATATAAGACGATCCCCGATTTTTGTTCGTTTGTTTGTTTTGTTTTGGGCCACACCAGGCGGTGCTCAGGGGTGACTCCTGGCTGTCTGCTCAGAAATATCTCCTGGCAGGCACGGGGACCATATGGGACACCGGGATTCAAACCAACCACCTTTGGTCCTGGATCGGCTGCTTGCAAGGCAAACACTGCTGTGCTATCTCTCCGGGCCCGACCCCCGATTTTTTTAAGATTTTTTTCATGGGCTAAAAAGTTGTCTTATAAGTCAGAAAATACAGTACCTCTCTGAACTATCTGTTAACTCTATTTATTAAAACCTTAATTTCCAAAAAAATGGTGAAATTATGAAATTAATTCACATAAGCAAAAATTTATTTAATAGTATTTTTTTTTTTTTGGATTTTTGGGCCACACCCGGCGGTGCTCAGGATTACTCCTGGCTGTCTGCTCAGAAATAGCTCCCAGCAGGCACAGGGAACCATATGAGACACCGGGATTCGAACCAACCACCTTTGGTCCTGGATCGGCTGCTTGCAAGGCAAACGCCGCTGTGCTATCTCTCCAGGCCCTATTTAATAGTATTTATCTCCTATGTGACAAAGTAATCATTTCAAATAAATAA
Source organism: Suncus etruscus (assembly GCF_024139225.1). Classification (NCBI taxonomy): domain Eukaryota; kingdom Metazoa; phylum Chordata; class Mammalia; order Eulipotyphla; family Soricidae; genus Suncus; species Suncus etruscus. The sequence goes on along the minus strand of NC_064867.1, from coordinate 20,856,716 downwards.
ATTCAAATGAATATCCAGAAAAGTAAATATTCCAGAAAAGACCAAGAAATCTTCTGGAATAATCAATCTCCACTAATAGTTTGTTGAGAGCTTAATTATCTAACTCATATACTATTATTATGATTTATAATAACTAGGGAATATAAGATCTTAAAATGGTGAATATATACTTATAAAATGATGCACATAAAATATGATAGATGCTTCCAGTGAAGGAATGAATTTTAAAGAGGAAAATGTAAGTGATTTCTTACAATAAAAATATTCTTGCTTTAAACTTCAAAATAACTCATCTATCTATAAATGTAGGTAATTTTGATACACCTCAGAGGAGATAGCCCTAAACTTACTCTAATTATGTAATGGAAGATTTAGTTGTCAGAATTGATTAGTCAGAATCGAGACCAGAAAAATACCCATAAATATGCAAGCCATCAAGTTGTAACAAAGATAAAAATTTCAATGGGGAAAAAAAATCTCTTCAATAAAATGGTGAAAAAACTGAACATTTGCATACAAAAGATCAAAATTATGCCAAATATAATTTATCATTTTATAAATTTACAATCATTTTTAATTCTTGATTATTATATTTTAATTAATTTATAAAATTTTGTAATTTATTATTATTTTATAATTATTTGATACAATATATCAAAATTATCAGTGCTAGGGTGACTGCCTAGACACCTAAGACATAGTGGCCCTCAGACCTTCCAGGGAGGTCAAAATAAACAACTGAAGTTTTATATAAAAACAATTCTAACTTCTTCCTGTGGAGCCAGCACAGAGACACCAAGGATCAGAATCTCTCCAGGACCCACACTCGGTAAGATGTCCCCACCCAGTGAAGGTGGGGCTGATTCCAGCTATGTGATTGGGCACCCAGAGACTTAAAAAGGATGGCTGCCCCACTCTGTCTTCTTCCTGCAGAGCCAGCACAGACACACCAAGGAGCATAATCCCTCCCAAATCGACACCAGAAAAGCACAGCCACTCCGCTTTGCTCCACGGCTGCACTTATCTTTTAACCCCTGAACTCCATTTCTCCACATTGTAAGAAGCAATTTACAGCCTTAACAATGAAGAAATTTTGCAGTACAACCCCATGTTTAAATAATCAAGATGGCTGCTCTGATAACCCAAAAAGTAGAAAACAGCTAGGTATCCTCTCAAATACGAGGTTTAAAGTAGAATTATGGAAGATGTTCAGGGAGCTCACAAAAAAATAAATAAATAAATAAATAAAGCATCGATAGACTTGACTGGAGCACAAATAAGCATCAAGAGGATTTCATGACTGAAATTAGAAATTTTCACACTGAAATAACAGTTCTAAAAAACTCAGCTTATACAGCTCTTGCCAGGTGTTGGATTTGGGGAGACCCTATACTGGAGGCCTTCTTCCTAGCCTGGGAAGTGCTGGGAGGCTTGGCAGGCCCCCAGTCATCTCCCTCTTTCACCCCTGGACTCCAGCCTTCCCTGAGTGCCAGCTCAGATGGCCAGAAATGGGTTCAGGTGGATTCTTAGTGGTCCTCAGGCTTCCTCCCTCCCTCCGTACTTTAGGGGAGGTGCATGGGGAGGAGGGCAAGCAGATATCTGGCTTCCGGTTTCCTCTGATTCTGGAGGCCACCTCTTGCCAGATATGGGGTTTGGGAAGGCCCCATGCTGGAGGCCTTCTCCCTATCCTGGGGAGTGCTGGGAGGCTTGGCAGGTCCCCAGCCATCCCCCTTTTTCTCCCCTGGACTCCAGGCCTTACCTGGGTGCTGGTCCAGGTGGACTCTATAGGGGTCATCAGGTTTTCCCAATACCTCTTCCTACACTAGTGGGAATGTGCTTTGGGAGGAGGGCAGGCTGTTGCGGCACTGGTTTATGTTGGGACAGTCACTGGAAATTTTTTTCCTTGGTCTCCATTTTCAAAACCATGTGGGGCTAGTGCCCCCACGCGTACAATATATATTGATAGTATTATATGCATATAGTTTATATATGCATAATATCCATCTTGTATTGTGACCTTGATACTGACCTACACAGCTCATTTCTAATCGTTTACTGCCTCAGTCCCAACCATTATTTCCCCCCATTTGCCCCTGTAAGTGCAGTTCATGACATGAAGCTCACCACATAGAGTGATGAGTGCAGTTAGAGCAACAACTACACTGAAAACTATCATAACAATGTGAATGAATGAGAGAAATAGAAAGCCTGTCTCAAGTACAGGTGTGGATGGGGTGGGGAGGAGGGATATCTGGGAAACTGGTAGTGGGAATCTTGCACTGGTGAAGGGGGGTGTTCTTTATATGACTGTAATCATACAACTACAATCATAGTTGTAATCACGGTGTTTAAATAAAGATAAAAAATTGAAAAAAAAATTCTAGGGGCCAGAGTGGTGGCATAGCAGTAGGGCATTTTATTTGCCTTGCACACATATGATCTAGGACAGACCACGGTTCAATCCCCTGGCTTCCCATATGGTCCCCCAAGCCAGGAGCAATTTCTGAGCTCATAGCCAGGAATAACCCCTGAGCATCACCAGGTGTGACCCAAAATCCAAAAAATAATTTTTTTTCTAGAAGAAGATATATAACATATAATCTCCTAATACAAGTCTTAGATATATTTTCTAGACTTGTCTCCAAAGGCAAAAGCAAAAATAAACAAATGAAATTACTTAGAACTAAGAAGTTACTACACAGCAAACTAGCAACAAAATTAAAAAAGCAATCCATTGAATGGGAAAAGATTTGTGATTCTTGTTATGAATTTTAAAAATAAACATCTTCCAGAGTGATAGCACAGTGATAGGGCATCTTCCACAGAAGAGATAGCCAACACATAAAAAGAAGTTCAATATCACGAATTATCAGGGAAATTCAAGTGGAAAAATCACAATGAGTTTCCACAACACCTCATCAGCATTGTTATTATCCAAAATAAGAAGTCTTAGTGAAAATATGGAGAAAGTTTACTCTTGTGTACTACTGTGAGTATAACTTTCTGCAGCATCCTGGGAAAATGTTTAAAGTTTCCTTTGTAAATTAAAAATAGAACTACCATTTATCCAATAATGCTACTTCCATATATTAAGTATAATAAAAATACCAAAAAATAAGTTTTATGTGTGAATTTCTGTTCACTGCAGCATTATTTACAAGAGCCAAATATTAATATAACCCAAATGTCTATTAGTGGACAAAAATAATATGGTATATACACACTGGAATATTATTTAGTCATAAAAAAGAATAAAATTCGCTACTTGCAACAACATGGATTGGTCTTGTAGATGTTATGCCAAGTGAAATATTATATAGACAAATATCAAACAATTTTAGTTCTATGTGGAAGAAAATAGTAGATCATTAGCTACTAGAGGGAAGAAAGTGTAAGGACCACAAAAAAAAGACCAAGAGATACCTGTTTCCAATTACAAAACAAGTCAATTATGTGATATATAGCATGTGAACTATAATCCATAGATAGTACTCCAAATTTGAAAGTTGCAGCAAAAGATGATAGTCTTGTGGTGATCATATCGCAAGATATACAAATAATAAAATCAGCATATAATGGAACTAAAACAACATTGTATGTCAATTAAATTTCAATTGTAAAAGAGAATCTACAAAGGTTAGGGAATAGTATTGAGGCTGGATGCAGATAATTCGGTGCTTGGCATATTCTGACCTGGGTTTGGTTCTTGTCACCACATGACCCCCACCCCCCAAGCATTGTTGGATGTGGCCCAAGAAATCCTCAAGTACCATCCGGGTGGCCCTAGTAATCCCCAGCACTATAGGACTCAAGAAGCATCATGTATGTAGGCCTGTAACATTGAACTACAGTCGAGTTGACTGAGAAAGTGCCACTTGAGCACCACCCAAAAATATAAATCATCAACAATTTAGTATTTACTGATGATTTAGATAGATATGTCTCCCAAATTTTAAGGGGATAGAGATAGATGATAGATAGATAGATAGATAGATAGATAGATAGATAGATAGATAGATAGATAGATAGATAGATAGATAGATAGATAGATAGATAGATAGATAGATAGATAGATAGATAGATAGATAGATAGATAGATAGATAGATAGATAGATAGATAGATAGATAGATAGATAGATAGATAGATAGATATCTGGATGAACACAGGTTAGATCCCTGGATAAAAACATTGTTCTTTTGTTCTAATTGAAACCCTGTACAGTTAACCATAACTCTTCTTTTGAGAGTTGGTATGAGAAGTACTTTTTTTTCATGGCCACACCCAGCAGTGCTCAATGTTTGTTCCTGACTCTATGCCCAGGGATCACTCCTGGTGGGGCCCAGGGCACCAAATAGTTCACCGGGGATCAAACCCAGGTCAGTCAAGTGCAAGGAAAGTACCATACCTGCTGAACTGTGGCTCCAGCCCCTGGGAAATACCTTTTCTGTTTTAGTTTGTTTTGGGGGGGAAGGGTGCTTTTGTTGTTGTTGTTGTTGTTGTTTCAGGCCACACCCAAAGACTACTCAGGAGTTACTCCTGGCTCTGCATTCAGGAATCAATCCTGGCAGACTCAGATGGCCATATGAAATGCAGAGGATGGAACCCAGGATGGCCACGTATAAGGCGAACACACTACTCTTGCTGTATTATTACTCTGGCCCTGGGAAATACGTTTTCTGTAAGTTCGGTGTGTAAGGACTGGCTCAGTGAAGGGATGTAGCTCAGTGGCAAAGCAGTAAGTCTTTCAGATGTGAGGTCCTGGATTCAATTCTCGACAGCATAAAGAAATGTATTTATTGACCAGATCAAGGTGTGCACATTCCAGAAGCAAATAAAAACTATTTTTCCTCTTCCCAAATGAAGGTATGTTCACCTCTCTCTACAGAGTAGAAAATCAGCAGAGTAATTACAGGTGGGATAAGGACTATATGCTTCAGATTACTCTCAGGAAATATTTCTGAGTCTAAACGCACTTTTTAATTAGCTCTTCCAATAGCATCATGCTAATTGGCTAATTTGGAAATGATATGAGACCCCGTGTGCTTTAAAGAAAATCTGTTTGTTGATATATTTATTTGCACCTGAGACTTTCTTATTGCTAGCAGGACAGATATTATTAAAAACAGAATCACCTGCTTATTTTAACCATCTTTTTTTTAACCAACACACATGAATTGTATTATCCCTAGGGTTTCAGGAGGAAGTATTAGCATTTTGAGTGATGGGAAATTGCCACTTAGCCGGGAAATAAATGAGCTTTAAATAGATCCCATTATTTTTTACACGGTTATTATTGTAAATGTTTCATAATAGGAGAAATGCCCTTCACGACTATCTTCATTGTTGGTTTATGATTGGGGTACTAACCTCTAACTAGCCCAGCTCTTCACATCAAGCCACAGTGAGTTTTCATAAGAGGCTATTATATAAAATAAAATTACCTTTTATTGGCCCACATAATATTTCCAACAAGTTTCTTTGGTTTGTTAGCTCTGTTGTGAGCGAAGTGTGTTAAGTTTGCTTGCCTGGGCAAATTTTATGAGTTTAATAGATTTTATCATTAACAAGACTATCCTAAATACTACATAAACATGATAAAGGCGAGAAAAGTGATTTATTCCAATATTTATTTATATGTCATCTGAATATTTCACCTTCACCCCTTTATTTACAGGGATGTACCTCATGCTCCATTAAAACCTCCAATCTAGCTTACAATTTTAAATTGTTTTGTTTTGTTTTGACTTTTGGGCCACACCTGGTGGCACTCGGGGGTTACACCTGTCAGGCTGAGGGGACCATATGGGATGGTGGGGATCCAACCCGGGTAAGCGCTTGCAAGGCAAATCCCCTACCCACTGTGCTATGGCTCTGACCCCTTAAAATATTTTCTTCGAAACATAAAATGTAGTAAGCAATATCCAAAGGCAAGAGAACCTGAGAACCTAAAAACAGAACTGAGTCTACTATGGCCGGAGTCAGGGGGTGCTAGAGGAAGTAGATAGGCTTGGGCACAGCCCACACTAGTGGTCCAAACATTGTATGCATAAGATCCTATCATTAATAGTTTCGGGGGGCATCACCCGGTGATGCTCAGGGGTTACTCCTTGCTATGTGCTCAGAAATTACTCTTGGCATGGGGACCATATTGTACACTGGGGGATAGAGCCACTATGTCCTAGGTCAGCACATGCAAGGCAAAAGCCCTACCACTTGCGTCACCACTCCGGCCCCTACTATTATTTACAATAATAGTATTGTAAATCAAAGTGCTTAAAATTTAAAAATAAAAAATAATAATAAACAGGTCTCTGTTGCCTGCATAACAGCCTGTAAAGTGTGCATACTCTTCTCATATATTTCCAAACAAAACTATTAAACTATTTTACTTAAAAAATAAAAATAATAAAATGCTTATCCCAAGACTAATTTTTTTCCACTAAGTAAAAAGAGAAAAAAAATGAATTTTTGGTAAATACAAATGGTAAACAATCTCCTTCCTCCAATTTAATATTCTAGATTTTTGCCCCAAAATATTGACTATGCAATGCTACGTTGTATGGGCAAATGCTCATTGCTAAGTTTGGAAATGCTAGGGTGCCCTCTACTGTTGCAAAAAGGGGAACACGCTTCTTTGTGGTTCCATTCAAAGAACAAAATTTCTACAAAAAGCATTTAACTAAAACTGAGATATATGGATGGATGGAAGGATTGAAGACGGGTATGTGGATGATTGTATATAAAAAACTATAGAACATATAACATAATAACTTTACTTTTTATAAAAATAAAGCAATAAATTTCAACTTTGGGTTATTTTAATTCATCTAGAGATGTGTTTATTGGAGGCAAGGAAGGAGGTCAAATAAAAATTTATCACCAAGGGGCCGGAGAGATAGCATAGTGGTAGAGCATTTGCCTTGCAAGAGGCCAACCCAGGACTGGCGTTGGTTTGAATACCAGTATTCCATGTGGTCCCCATGCCTGCCAGGAGCTATTTCTAAGCAAAGCCAGGAGTAATCCCTGAGCACTGCTGGATGTGGCCCAAAACAAAACAAAAAAAATTTTTTTATCTCCAAAAATGTATGTGGAAATGCATTTTTCTAAAATTAGTGTGTTACTTTCTCCATGATATCCAGGAAATATATAAACAGGGTAACTCCATCTCTGCTACCTTCCCTTTGATCTTTCTCGGTGGTAGCAAATGTAATTTAGATAATTCATCTACTAATCAGCAAACCACTCACTACTCTAACTCCTCTTCTTCCTTGATCCTATTCTCCACCTAGTTCATTTAGTCAGGTCTATACGACACCTAAATTTGTCATTTTCAAATACTTAGTTCCCTGATCACCAATTCCAATCTATTATTTTGTTTCTGAACTGTATCATTTTAGTGTACAAGGTACATCACTGAAGCAATTTCCTAGCTCAGCATTTAAAAATCTATTGTTTCAAAACCACAAGGGTCCTGGAGATACAGTGATAGTATGGTGTGTAAAACACTTACTTTGCATGCAGCCCACAAGAGTTCAATCCCCAGCATTTCATACGGTCCCCCGAGCACTGCCAAGAATAATTTCTGAGTGCAGAGCCAGGAATAATCCCTGAGCATCACCAGGTATGAAAACACACACACACACACACACACACAATGTTTTTGGAGATACCACAAGTCATACTGTGGTGTTTTTACAAATATAAAAAATTATTCCTTGACTAACATCTGGTGACAGCCAATAAAGTCAACAGACAAATGCATGAATGGACAAAGGCACCTACAAGTACCTCCTGATGCAAGTAAATGTACAGAAAACTAGCTATGGCACTCCTTTCTAGGGTCACCAGTGTCCCAGCGTGATGGAAATCATTTCTTCCTTTACTTTCTGGGCAGAAACTCTCCTCTCATATTCTTTTCTACTTGAGAGAAAGAGAGAGAAGAAAGAGTACTAAGTATACTTGTGGGTGGTAGTGACCTCAGGTGATAGATTGCTGATATGCTATTTTTTTATTTTCTTTTTTCATTAAATATATTTTTTATTTAAGTAACATGATCAGGGGCCGGGAAGGTGGCGCTAGAGGTAAGGTGTCTGCCTTACAAGCGCTAGCGTAGGACGGACCGCGGTTCGATCCCCCGGCGTCCCATATGGTCTCCCCAAGCCAGGGGCGATTTCTGAGCTCATAGCCAGGAGTAACCCCTGAGCGTCAAACGGGTGTGGCCCAAAAACCAAAAAAAAAAAAAATAATAAGTAACATGATCATATTTGGGTTACAGTCATAACCAGAACACCCCCCCTTCACCAGTGCAACATTACCCCCTCCCCCCTTCCCATCCCCTGCCTGTTTTCGAGACAGGCATTCTACTACAGTAATTTGTTTTTAAGTTCAGTAAGTTTTATTATTTTCCTTAGAGTAAAAAAATATAGTAAAGGTGTGATAGTGGCAATCGCCAATGTTTGCATAGGTCCAGAAAAATGGAGAAAATGGGAAAAAAAATCCTTGACCTGATTACAAAAAGGCCTCACCCCAGAAGTTTATTGGCATAAGACAGACTCTGGGTTCCAGGCATACCAGTCTATCCAACTCCAGTCATTCTCAAGGTCCCGGTGAAACTTTTTCACACTTTAGCTATAGTTGGTATCAGACTTTTATATTTAAAGACTCTGGATTCTGTGCATTTCTTTCGCTGATGTCAGGATGATGTGGAGCATCCTCTAGTTTCAGCATGATATGCTATTTTTAAAAAAAAAATCTTTCAGGGGCCAGAGTGATAGCACAGTGGTAAGGCATTTGCTTTGCATGCTAATACCCCAGGACGGATCCAAATTTGATCTCCGGCATCCCATATGGTCCCCCAAGCCTGCCAGGAGTGACTTGTGAGTGCAAAGTCAGGAGTAACTAGGTGAGGCCCAAACCCCCCCCCCCCAAATTTAGACATTAGGACATTTAGGACATGAAACTTTTAAATAGTAACTGACTTTCTTCGGGGGGGTCACACCTGGCAGCACTCAGGAGTTATTCCTGGCTCTGTGCTCAAAAAATTGCCCCTGGCCTGCTTAGCATATATGCCTAATATATGCTCTATTGCTCTGCTATGGCTCTGACCCCAGTAACTGACTTTTAAATTAGTTCAAGGGCTGGGACAAAGTGCCCTGATGAAGCACTTGCTTTTTTATTTTGTTTTGTTTTTGTTTTTTGGGTCACACCCAGCAGCGCTCAGGGATTATTCCTGGCTCTATGCTCAGAAATCGTTCCTGGCAGGCTCGGAGGACTATATGGGATGCCAGGATTCGAACCACTGACCTTTGGCATGCAAGGCAAACGCCTTACCTCTATGCTATCTCTCCGACCCCAAAGTTACACTTTTTAACATAAATTATGTACTAACATAATATAAAGTTAGTTTGCTGGAGATGAGGAAAAGTACATTTTATTTTATTTTATATATTTTCTGCCCCTTCCCCTTCCTTTTTGTGATGTCTTGGCATTATACACACTTGGTTATAATGTTCATGGGTAGTAACACAGTTTTAGTTGTGATGCTTACAGAGAGTACACACTTTGTTTAGGCTCTATGGTCACAAAAGGCAGTGCCATCTGTCCAGTACTCAGCATATGAGGGGGTGGCAAACGAACTCCCCACTTCATGTCTGCAAAGGTAGAGCAGGTAAGCTACCACTGAACCACATCCTTGAGCTACTCTGCAATGCAATTTTTTTTTAATTTAAGATAATTTGTATCAGGAAATGTAAGGTAGTAAAGGGAGGAGGCCTAGACCACCATTGACCCAGAGCCTAGGGAGAAAAAGAAGAGAGGAGAAATCAAGGAGTGGGGGAAGAAGGAACAAGGAAGTAATGGAGGAACAGGGTCTAGGTTTCTATTATTTTGGAGATAAGGAATAATGGTATAGCTATACATCTAAAGCACAGACCAACAATACTGAAAACATGAGATCTAAGCTGAAACTGCTAAACTTTAATGTGCCTACTAAGATGGCAGGCAGGGGATGAGGGATGCTGGTTGCAGAGTAGGAGCTGACAGAGCAAGTGAGCACTGGTGATGGGAGTTGACATTGGTGATAGGATAATCGTTGAAATAATATATGCCTAAAACTCAACTACCAATAATTTTGTAAGTAACAGTTCTTTGGGTTATATTTAAAATTTTTAATAATAAAATAAATTTTACTATTATTTCTAGGGATATACCCTAGGAACCCAAAAGCACCATGCAGAAAAGTCCTCTGCAGTACTATTTTTGTTGCAGCTCTATTTATAATAACCAGAATCTGAAAACAACCCAAGTTCCCAAGAACCAAGGAGTAGATAAAGAAACTAGTATATCTACACAATGGAATACTATATTGTTAATAAAAATGAAGTCATGAAATTTGTTTACACATGGATGGATATGGAGATCATTATGCTGAATGAAATGAGTTATAAAAGAGGGATAAACAAAGAATAATCTCACTCATTTGTTGTATATAAAGAAAAAAAAAGATAGTATGGTAATAATATCCAGAGACAGTAGAGATAAGGGCCAAGAAAACCAATCTATGGCAAGAAGCTTGCAACAAGATCTGGGATTGCAGTTAGGGTCGAAAAGAAACCACTATGACAATAATAGTTTGAACTGGACAAAAATGGGGTGTGGAAAGGAAATAAACTAATATACATGATACCTCTTCATTAACAATAGTGCAAATTACAGTGTCAAAAGGTGATGAGGAAAGAGAATGAGAGAGAGAGAGAGAGAGAGAGAGAGAGAGAGAGAGAGAGAGAGAGAGAGAGAGAGAGAGAGAGAGAGAGAGAGAAGTTAAAGGTCCTTCCAGAGGCAGGAAAAAAGAAATGGTGGGAAGGACATTGTTGACAGGAAATGTGCTCTGGTGAAGAGTGGTGTATATTGTTTGACTGAAACTCAATTATGAACAATTTTTAACTATGGTGCTTAAATAATTTAAAAAATAAAAAATAATAAAAAAAACCTTTCCATTATCAAGTCCTGTTACTTATTTTGTTGTTGTTGTTGTTGTTGTTGTTGTTTTGGTTTTTGGGTCACACCCGGCAGTGCTCAGGGGCCACTCCTAGCTCTATGCTCAGAAATCACTCCTGGCAGGCTAGAGGGACCATATGAGTTGCCGGGATTCGAACCACCATCCTTCTGCATGCAAGGCAAATGCCCTACCTCCATGCTATCTCTCCAGCCCCGTTATTTATTTTTAGTCACCATTATTTAATATTTTATAATACTGTCGATGATAGGGTTTCGTGTATATGAAATTCCAACATCACATCTATCACCAGTGTCTTTCCCTTCACTATTGTCTCAGTGCTCCCCTTTCTTTTAAGTAATATAGACTACAGTATCACTACAATATCTAAATTAAATAGTAAATTTGTTCATAATAATCTACAACAAACAACAAAGATTTGGGTCACAGAGAATTACTGATTAAAAATTTGTCTTTCAGTTAATTGTCAATTTCAATTATCTATGGTCATCATAAATCATCAGTGGTCACATTTTCTTTTTTGGGGGGGATCACACCTGGCAGCACTCAGGAGTTACTCCTGGCTCTACGCTCAGAAATCGCTCCTGGAAGGCTAGGGGGACCATATGGGATGCCAGGATTCGAACCACGATCCTTCTGCATGGAATGCAAACGCTCTACCTCCATGCTATCTCTCCAGCCACCATTGTGGTCACATTTTCAAGTGACCATCTCCTGCACTCACCTCCAGTGATACACACACACACACACACACACACACACACACACACACACACACAATCCTACACATATACAAAGTTGCTATACATAGAACAATAAGATAAATTTTAAGGACTGGAGACATAGTGCAGTGATTTGGAGCATATACTTTGCATGCCAGAGACGCAGGTACCATCCCTGATATAGCATGGTCCCATACACTCTCCCAACCCTCGCCTCAGAGCAATCTTCCTAGCATAGAGCTAAGAATAGCACCTAGGTAGAATGAGGCATGACTCAAAAATATACAAATAAAAAAGATGAAATTTTAAATCACAAATTTATTTATTCCCATCCAAACATTTGAATCTTACCACAGTAATTGCTGAAATATAACTAAACCAAAATGGACTGAACCTGACAGATATCAAAATTCTTCTGTTTAAATAAGTGAACTCCAAAAGTATCACATGGTTGTTTTACATTTGGTTCTGTGTTCATGTTGTAATTCATGTAGAATATTTCTGATGGTCTCTACACAAACTTCTCCTCTACAATGCTTTTTTGATGCAAGATTCCAAACATTTTCAAATTCTTCATCAGAAAGCTTGAGACCAATGTTATGTAATATATCTGAAATCTAAAAAAAAAACATTGGCAGTCAAACAACAATTTTATGCTTATAAATTTGGATACTTTAAGTATTTGGTCACCAGGTGTTGCCCAAAAAAAAAAAGATTTGTGACTATCTTATGGGCCGGGAAGGTGGCGCTAGAGGTAAGGTGTCTGCCTTGCAAGCGCTAGCCAAGGAACAGACCGCTGTTCGATCCCCCGGCGTCCCATATGGTCCCCCCAAGCCAGGGGCGATTTCTGAGCACATAGCCAGGAGTAACCCCTGAGCGTCAAACAGGTGTGGCCCAAAAACCAAAAAAAAAAAAAAAAAAAAAAAGTATTTGGGGAATGCTTGCCTTGTATACAGCTGCATTGACCACAACCCCAGTCATTATAAAGTTTGTGTGGAACCATAAAAGACCTAGAATAGCCAAATCCATATTGAAAAGCAAAAAACTGAGAGACATCTCATTACCTAATTTGAAACTCTACTACAAATCCATAGTAATCAAAACAGCATGGTATTGGAACAAAGACAGACCTTCAGACCAATGGGTAAAAACAGAATATCCAGTGACAAACCCCCAGGTATGTGGTCAATTAGTCTTTGACAAAGGAGCCAAGAATTGGAATGGAATGGAAAAACAAGACATTAGTCTTTGACAAAGGAGCCAAGAATTGGAATGGAATGGAAAAACAAGACATCTCTTCAACAAATGGTGTATAACCACGTGTAAGAAATTAAAGATTGATCCATATCTTACATAAATTTTTATTTACTCTTAACCACTTAATTTATTTTTTGAAAACATTACTTAACAAAATATTTAAAAGTAGTTGTTATATGAATGAGCATTTTTATCTTTGTTGGTTCACTCAAAGTTTACATATCTTTTTTTTAAGCTTACATATCTTTAAAACCTTATGAAATAATATATTGTACCTCTTTTTTAGATCTAGTCTTTAAGAAGTCTCTTTCAAACACTCCTTTATTTCCAAAGATGCTAGGGTATAGTAATGAGTAGGCATTTCCTTCTTCACCATAATTTGTTCTGCTACTGATGCTATAAATATGAGGGACAGGAATATCAGACCGAATGGTTGGGACACCATAGATGGGATAACCTAGGACATCAAAAAAGAAAGGAAATGCATTCTGAAACTGAGCTGTATACTAACAGTCACCAGTCAAATATGTTTACTGAGCAAATGAAATATTATTATTTTGAAATAAAATATGCTGTAAGTATAAAGTGAATACTGAAGGCTGGAGCACATGTTTTGCATGCAGAGGGCCTATGTTTAATCCCATGAGCACTGAGCCAGGAAGACACGAGACTGGATTTTGAAGATTTAGTACTACCCAAAATGCACTGAAAACTTTAATAATTTGTTACTTATTAGTTGAAGTTCTGACATTTTAGAGATACAAATATATGTGATTAAATTTATTTTACCTTAGGGTTTTTTGGTGGGGGGTGTTTTTGTTTTTGGTTTTTGGTCACACCCGGTGGTGCTCAGGGGTTACTCCTGGCTCTATGCTCAGAAATAACTCCTGGCAGGCATGGGGATCATATGGAAAGCTGGGATTCAACCAACATCTGTATTGGATTGGCTGCATACAAGGCAAACGTCCTACCACTGTGCTATTTCTCCAGCCTCTACCTTAGTTTGTTCTTAACATGGCTACTGAAAGCTTTTTAATACATATAACTCCAACTATATTTCTACTGGATAGCTCCAATCCAAAAAGATTAGAAAAATCTCTTTATACCAGAATACAAAGAACGTATATAAAATCCAATTAGAAATCTATATGCTTAACCATATCATTTGTACACGAAATTATTTTTCTAAATAAATTTTTCTAAATTATTTTCTAAATGAATAATATTCATAATGCTTTGTGTTGGGATGCAGAGTGTTAAGGGTTAAAGTGTATTCTCTAGGGCTCATATGATCTGTAGTATGGCAGAAATGAAACTTATTTTGATTTTTTTTTTTTTTTTTGGTTTTTGGTTTTTGTGCCACACCCGGCAGCACTCAGGGGTTACTCCTGGCTATCTGCTCAGAAATAGCTCCTAGCAGTCACAGGGGACCATATAGGACACCGGGATATGGGAAAAAAAAAAAAAGATACAAATGGCTAAAAGGCATATGAAAAAATGTTTCACATCACTAATCATCAGGTAGATGCAAATCAAAACAACTATTAGGTACCATCTCATGCCACAGAGATTGGCGCACATCACAAAGAATGAGAACAAGCAGTGCTGGCGGGGATGTGAAGAGAAAGGAACTTTTATTCACTGCTGGTGGGAATGCTGTCTAGTCCAACCTTTATGGAAAGTGATCTGGAGATTTCTCCAAAACCTGGAAATTGAGCTTCCATATGATCCAGCTATACCCTAGGCACACAAAAATACAATACAAAAATTCCTCCCTCACACCTATATTCATTGTCACACTATTTACAATAGCCAGACTCTGGAAACAACCGAGATGCCCTTCAACAGATAAGGCCAGGAGTACCCCTGAGCACTGCCGGGTGTGGCCCAAAAACCAAAAAAAAAAAAGAAAGAAAGAAGGAAGGAAGGAAGGAAGGAAGGAAGGAAGGAAGGAAGGAAGGAAGGAAGGAAGGAAGGAAGGAAGGAAGGAAGGAAGGAAGGAAGGAAGGAAGAAGGAAGGAAGGAAGGACGGAAGGAAGGAAGGAAGGAGGAAGGAAGGAAGGAAGGAAGGAAGGAAGGAAGGAAGGAAGGAAAGAAGAAGGAAGAAAGAAAAGAAAGAAAGAAAGAAGAAAGAAAGAAAAAGAAAGGAAAGAAAGAAAGAAAGAAAGAAAGAAAGAAAGAAAGAAAGAAAGAAAGAAGAAAGAAGAAGAAAGAAAGAAGAAAGAAAGAAAGAAAGAAAGAAAGAAAGAAAGAAAGAAAGAAAGAAAGGGCAATGTGAAGAAGGGCAGAGATCAAGTTTATGTAGCTAAAGTCAAGTAACCAAAGATGCCAGAAAACTCCAGGAATTAGGAAAGGAGCCTGCAAAAGATTTTCTCTAAAGTCTTCAGACATAATGAACCACCTTGATGTCAAATGTCTAAAACTCCTGAATAGACATGGTAAATTTCTGTGGTTTAAGCAGTCGCAAAGACTTGTTTTAGGTAACCCTAGCAAACACATAGGTGAGCAATGATGATTTAGAGAAAACTTTTGTTAGAGTTCCCCATATATTTAGAGACTAACTATTACTTATACATAAGTAATAAGTAATTATTTTATACTAATATTATATAATAATATAATACATAATATATAATTACTTATTTATTTAACTAAGAATCTGGCACATGAGCTCCCTGAGCCCCTGTATCAGTGCTGTGCACGTGTTGCCAGCCCATGTACATTGTACCCAATGCATGTTGTCCACATCTCCTCTCTAGAGATGTGTCCTTTTGGACGAAAGGACACTTTCTCACTGGGAGGTGTGCTGAGGTACTCTCTGTCTTTGGAGAAACCCATGTTCTCTCCTGAGTGTGTTTCTCTCTTTCTCTTTCTCTCCCTCCCCTTCCACAAGTTTCTAAATCAAACCTATTTGTACGTAAAAGAAAAATCTATATACAGAGCTAAGAGTCAGCTTGAAACTTTTAAAAGTTGCTGAGGTTCAAATTACTACAATATATGGCATTGAATGCTCTGATCTATTTATTGTAGTTTCAATTTCATTGATATAAAATCATTTTACTTGAGTCACCAAAAACAATAGTTCAGTTCAACCTACACTTACTGAAGACACTTCAGTGTTAAGAATACAGAAATGAGGGCCCGGAGAGATAGCACAGCAGCATTTGCCTTGCAAGCAGCCGATCCAGGACCAAAGATGGTTGGTTCTAATCCTGGTGTCCCATATGGTCTCCCGTGCCTGCCAGGAGCTATTTTTGAGCAGACAGCCAGGAGTAACCCCTGAGCACCGCCGGGTGTGGCCCAAAAACCAAAAAAAAAAAAAAAAGAATACAGAAATTAATAAAAAGTCGTAGATTTTGAGAATTTTACAAACTATTATAATAGAGGTTGAGGACAATGCAAGGCAAAACAGGAACTGTTTTTTGCTTTTTTCTGTTATCTGATCTTTTAATATTGGAAAAATAATGCAACATATTCACCAATAGAAGGACCATCTCCTACAACTGCACCAATCTCAGATGAAGTTGTTTTATAGTGATTAGAAACTTTGTCACTAGGCCTCAGAAGTGTCCGGAGAATCTTTTCTGAACTCCCTGGTTCCTTTAAGACAACGTCTTCAGGTTTTATCAGGAGAGTTGGTGCAGATTCTTCAGCTTTAGCTTCAATTTGGTTTGTACAATTTGGCTTTCTTCCTTTAAACAAAAAAAGGGAAAGGGGGAATTATGGCATAAGTTATTACTTGGAGCTATTGCTCAGCAACAAAATTACTCTTCCATTTAGTCCCTTTTTAAGTGAACTGAGCTGATATAAGCCCTTCTCTGATAATACCACCCACTGAGGAAGATAAAATTCAGACCAGTGTCACCTACCAGAAAGTATGGATATACTCTACTATTTCTTTTAGCCACTCACTTTATTCTAGAATAAAATTTTTTAAATCTGAAAGACCAAACAAAAACTTAAAAGCTATTTTTCTGGGAGTTTTGTGGGGGACACAATAAATGGTTCTTGGGGTTTTTTCCTAACTCTGCACTCAGGAATAACTTTTGATTATTAAAACCAGATTATGACCAACAACAGAGACTATGAAAAATATAACTGTATGGGCACTACAGACAATGACCGGGATTGGACAAACTAGTTTGCCTGGAGCCTAGAAATGGTCTTATGTTAGGAAACTTCAAGGGTAGGGTCTCCTTGTACTTAGGCCAAAGTTTTTCCTTTCCATGACCCCATATTTTGGTGGGCCCATGCAAACGATAATTGCCACACTAACATTGTTTTTACAGTGCTCCTTTGACTCTAAACCTTTAAGATACCACTAGTAAAAATATCTGGAACTGCAAAAAAAAAAGGTTTACATTAGTGTTAACATATATGCTTTTAGTTACACTAGCATTCTGGGAGATAAAGGAGGGAGATAAGAGATATATGCTTGGGAACAGGGATGAAGGGAGGACAACACTGGTGGTGGAAAGGCCCTCATTTATTGTCACTGTGTACCTTAAATATCGCTGTGTAAGATTTGTAATTCACTTTGGCCACAATAAAAATTTAAAAAATTAAAAAAAAAAACAGATTATGCACATGCAAGACACATGCCCTATCAGCTTTACTATCTCTCTGGTCCCTTTTTCTTTATCTTTTTTGGGGAGGAGGTGTGGTAGATTTTAAGAAATGTGTGGGAGGGCCCGGAGAGATAGCACAGCGGTGTTTACCTTGCAAGCAGCCGAGCCAGGACCTAAGGTGGTTGGTTCGAATTCCGGTGTCCCATATGGTCCCCCGTGCCTGCCAGGAGCTATTTCTGAGCAGACAGCCAGGAGTAACCCCTGAGCACTGCCGGGTGTGACCCCCCCCAAAAAAAAAAAAAAGAAAAGAAATGCGTGGGAATGTTTTATAGATATACTAGGTTCTGTGCTTAGGGGTGACTCCCAGCAGTACTCAAAAGACCAGAGATCAAATCTGAGCTTCCTGTATGGAAAGCAAGGCTCGATTCACTGAGCTAACTCTCTGGCCCTCTTTCCTTTACTTTTTTTTCCAATTTTTTATCCCGTGTTCAACTTGAGCTACAGGATTACTAGAGCTGTTCCTAGAGCTAAGTCAGGGGAAGAGCTAGAAGACATGTTCGGAGCTGGGCGTTCTACACAGTTTTAGCATGAGGAGGAGACCTATTCCTGTTTTCTGCAACACTCTTAGATGTTAAGAATTCACTGTGCCCACAGGAGCTGATGATGTTAAAAAAATAATAATAATAACCTTCTTCAATTGGTGTATACTTTAAAAATCTTGAGTTTTCACTGATTTGCCTTAATTCTAAACTCTTTTCACAATTTGCAGTACACATCCCACACTAGAGGGAGCTGTGGCCTTTCAAGCTCTAGTTGGAGTCTCAAGTTTCTGAAGATGTTCAAAGATTGCAAAAAGAAATGGTGTCCCAATAATAAGTAGAGATGTGGGAACCATGGCACTCCGAAATGGACAAACTTCCCCAAAGTCTGCACCCCCTTCTATACCCTACTAGCAAGAAACAGCTTAGTAAAGCCTCAATAACTTTAATGGCTTCACTGTGAGATATGATAATTTTCACAGATTTTCTTTTACTAAAGTATTTTTTGATAATTGCATTAGTTATTTTGTTGTAACAAACAATATCAAATATTTTGCTCCTGCTAAGGAGCAGGCTTTGGGAGTGGGTGGGGAAACTGGGGACATGGTGAGGAGGGGGAGATCACATTGATGATAGGATTGGTGATGGAAGATTGAAAGGCCTAAACAACTGCATTATGTAAACCACGGTGTTTAACCACATTTTCAAAAAAAGAACCTATTCCTCTGTCAACTGATCATTTGAAAACCTCACTAAAAATAGCTAAGACCGGGGGCCGGAGAGATAGCGCAGCTGCTTTTGCCTTGCAAGCAGCTGACCTAGGACCTAAGGTGGTTGGTTCGAATCCCCGAGTCCCATTTGGGCCCCGTGCCTGCCAGGAGCAATTTCTGAGAGATAGCCAGGAGTAACCCCTAAGCACCACCGGGTGTGGCCCAAAAAAAAAAAAAAACCCAAGACCCTAAATCAGGAACAGATTTCAAACTACCTGATCTCCAAACAGGCTTCTTTGACCCATTTTTTTCTCCAGTTATAGTCAGAAGGGGAAAGCACTGATACTCTCTGGTTCTTAGAGGACAAGTGAAAATAGAGTTGTTTTCTTTAAAAAGCTCCAGTAGGACCAGAAAGAGCTCAGTGGGAAGACTCAGTGGGTATAGATTCTACTCCCAGCAGAACAAGGTCCACTGAGCAACTCTAGGAGTGACCTCCATGCACAGAGCTAGGATTAGTTCTTGAACACGCCTGGGTATGCTCATAAATCAAAATAATAATAATGGAATTAAAAGATTTATTAGGTAGAAAGTATTATGTTATTTACCTAGTAGATAGAATAGGAAAGATCACCCAGTAAAAACTAACTAGGGAAGCCTCAATGTAAAAAAAAAAAAAAAAATGGTAAGAACTCCTCCCATTTTTTGCCCTATTTTTTGTCTTTCCTTCAAACAGAACCACATAACTCAAACCATCTTGTCCCGCCTCACAAATGGAGGGGGAAATAATGGAGGGTATCAAGACCAGTCGTATGAATATTAAGTAGAAATAAAAAAATAATCAGACTAAACACCAAATCGAAAGCCAAAGACAACAGAATCGATACCCAATTTACAACATGCTAGACACCAAGTGGGGATATGGGATGCATGCTAGAAATAGGGGTGGAGGGAGGACAACATTGGTGGTGGGAATGCCCCTGATTAAATGTCACTATGTGCCTAAAATATTACTGTAAAATATTTGTTTGTTTGCTTTTGTTTTTGGGTCACACCTGGCCGTGCTCAGGGGTTCCTTCTGGCTCTACACTCAGAAATCGTTCCTGGCAGGCTCAGGGGACCAAATGGGATGCCGGGATTCGAACCACCATCCTTCTGCATGCAAGGCAAACGCTTTACCTCCATGCTATCTCTCGGGCCCCACTGTGAAAGATTTGTAATCCACTTTGGTCAAAATAAAAATGAAAAAAATAGGTATATTCACTGTAAATCTAGCTATGTTTTAAATGCATCTATCACACGATATCCTGAACACAGCTGGGAGTGGATCTTGAGCCCTGTGGAGAGAAAGGTCTTCACTTTGTTTTTGGTTTTTGTTTATTCATTTTGGGGACACACCAAGCAATGTATGGGACTTTGCTGGATGGAGCTAACCCAGGGCTTTTATTTTGGTTCTGTGCTCAATGGCTCACTCTGGTTAAAATTAGGGAAACCAGAAAGTGAAAGAGAATTCAAATATAGTCCTTTCTAGTTGCAAAACATGTGCTCAGCCCATTGAGCTTTCTCTCTGACCCTTCACTTTTTTGTTTTATTTTGTTTGTGTTTCTGGGCCACACCCGGCAGCATTCAGGGGCTACTCCTAGCTCCGCATTCAGAAGTTACTCCTGGAAGATTCAGGAGGCCATATGGTATTCTAGGAATCAAACCCATGTCAGCTGTGTACAAGGCAAAAGCCCTGCCTGCTACACTATTGCTCCGGTCCCTATGCTTCACATTTTAGAAGAGGGATAATTTAAGAATAAATTTAAAAGTAATAAAATTTCTTAAAAAAAAGTAATAAAATTTCTAAAGAACTTAATTGTCTCAGGCTACAAAAATAGATAAGTGCATCTTTGCATGCAGGAGTCCCACATTTGATCCCTGAGACAATTTAGTCCCACATGTACTACCAGGAACTGTCAAGCATGGCCAGATATGACTCAAAAAACAAACAAATGAAATCCTTTATGATACTAACATAAACACTAAACAAGGCATCATAAAACACAAACTTAATTATAAAAATGCTTGACATAATATTTAGTTATTAGATTGAACAGAAAACCTCACAACCTTGATTGATGAAAATTGAAAATTGGAACAGTAACTTAGAAAAGCAAAAGAAACTATTGAAGTGTTATCTGGGGAACAATAATAGCTCTAATAAGAAATAAGCTACAAATAGAAACCAAAAAAAATTTAGGAGTTTTTTATATCATAAAGACATTACCCATATTAGTTTAAAAATATATGTAACCAACCTATATTTCAAAATGTGAGAAAATGGTATTTATAGCAATATTAACATGAGGGAACTAAATATTTATTTTAGAGAAACCATAAAAACAACTCTTCAATTACCCAGAAATTTCCAAGCCAATTTTTTGTTTGTTTTTTGTTTTGGGGCCACACCCATCAGTGCTCAGGGGTTACTCCTGGCTGTCTGCTCAGAAATAGCTCCTGGCAGGCACGGGGGACCCTATGGGACACCAGGATTCGAACCAACCACTTTAGGTCCTGGATCGGCTGATTGTAAGGCAAACGCCGCTGTGCTATCTCTCCGGGCCCAAGCCAAATTTTTTAAAGCTAAGTAAATGAGCTGGAGAGATAGTGCAGTGGGTAAGGAGCTGTTGTTGCAGACTATTGACTTCATTTGGATCTCTGTACCCCACATAGTCCACTAAGCTCCACCAGGAATGATCCCTGAGCACAGAATAAGAAGTAAGCCCTGAGTACCACTGGGTGTGGCTCAAAAACAGAACCAAACAAATTAAAAATAAAATACACTCACTGTAAATCTATGTCTTAAATGTACGCATCACAAGGTGACCTAAACACTGTTGGGAGCAGATCATGAGCTCTGCAAGATGTGGCCTCTAAATCAAAGAAGAAAAAAAGAGGAGGAGGAGGAGGAGGAGGAAGAAGAGAAGGAGAAGGTGGGAGGGTGAGAGAAAATGAGGGGAGAAGGAAGAGAAGGAGGGAGGAGGAGGAAAAGAAGGAGGAAAAGGAAGAAAAATGGTGGTGGAGGAGGAGGAGAAGGCAGGAAAGGAGGAGAAATGGTGGAGGAAGAGAGGGGAAGAAGGAGGGGGAAGGAGGGAGGAGAAGGAAGGAAGGAAGGAAGGAAGGAAGGAAGGAAGGAAGGAAGGAAGGAAGGAAGGAAGGAAGGAAGGAAGGAAGGAAGGAAGGAAGGAAGGGAGGAGGGAGGGAGGGAGGGAGGGGAGGGAGGGAGGGAGGAGGGAGGGAGGAGGGAGGGAGGAGGGAGGGCGGGAGGGAGGGAAGGAGGGAGGGAGGGAGGGAGGGAGGGAGGGAGGGAGGGAGGGAGGAGGGAGGGAGGGAGGAGGAGAGGGAGGAGAAGGAAGAGAGGGAAGGAGGGAGGGAGGGAGGGAGGGAGGGAGGGAGGGAGGGAGGGAGGGAGGGAGGGAGGGAGGAAGGAAGGACCCTTATCTCTAGTGCCACCTTCCCGGCCCCCCAACACACCACTTTCAAGTCAGTGAATGCACCACAGTATAATTGTTCGTCTCCCAATCATTGCAACAATAAAGAGAAGGGAAAGTTTCTAATAAATAAAAAGTAATCAAATAAAACAAAATTAAAAGGCTATATTTATGCAAAATTGTATTTTACTTTTTGATCTTCCTGGAAAGGGAACTAATTATGATATGACTATGATTTTTTAATTAAAAGATTTATGAGGAATTATTATGAACTTCAATTTATTTTTTCACTTAGTATTTTTTTTTTTTGGATGAAAGTACCTGGTTTCAAATTTAAAAGAAACAAATACAAATTTTAAAGTGTTTTAAGGATAATACAGAAAGAGAGAATACAGCTGGGAGGGCATTTGCCTTGAATGCAGTGGATCTGGGTTCAGTCCCCAATACTCCATATGGTCCCCCACACCCAGTCAAGGGTAGAACTAGAAGGCCTGAGCACTATCAGATGTGCCCCCACCCCACCACAAAAACATTGAGTTTTAGTGAATTCAGGCCTTCATGTATTCTTCCAGGAAATAAAATTATTAGCAAATTCTTTTCTATGCATATGCATGCAAATAAATGTATATAATGTATTTAAATATACAATATATATTTAAGTATTTATATTTTCAATATATATTTATTTAAGTACCATGATTACAAACATGTTTGTAGTTGGGTTTTGTTAATAAAAACAGAACACCCCCCTTCACCAGTGCAATCTTCCCACCACCAATGCCCTCCATGTATTTAATTTACTTTAATTATATTAAAATTTAGGGACCAGAGTGATAGCAGAGTAGTAGGGCATTTGCCTTGCAAGCAGAAGACCCAGGACAGACCTGATTCAATCCCCAGCATCCCAGATGGTCCCCTGAGCCTGCCAGGAGCTATTTCTGAGCACAGAGCCAGGAGAAACTCCTGAGAACCACTGAGTGTGGCCCAAACACAAAAACAAAAACAAATAATAATATTAAAGTTCATAAAAATTGAGCTCATGGAAAATAAAAGTCCATTTAAGAAATTTGCACACCTTCAGAAATTAATTACCTCTAATAATGACCCTTTCTTCATATTCTTTAAGAGGTATTTTATCTTTCCAGGCAAGATAATTTGCAAACTCCAGGAAGCTGATCTGCCCATCATGATCCACATCACAGTAGTCAAAGAGTTGGTCCAAGAGCTTCTCATCCAACTGCAAGTCGATCTGCTCACAAGCTAGCCGAAGCTCTTCTTTATCTATTATCCCATCTGCATTCTGTTAAATACAAACAAAACAAACAAGTGTTTTCTTTAAGACAAAAGCAAAATAAAGACGGACTGGAGAGATTCTTGAAAGGTTGTGTGTATACTACGCATGCAGAAGGCCTGATCCCTGAAACCATATGATCCACCAGAGCAACAATGTGTGACCCAAAACCAAAAAAAAAACTTAAACCCCCCCAAACAAAAAACAAATCAATAAGGAAGGTCTAGCCCAGTGTTTTTCAACCTTTTTGTGCAAAGGCACACTTTTTTCATGAAAAAAAAAAAATCATGGGACACACCACCATTAGAAAATGTTTTAAAAAAAAAATGTTAAAAAAAATTTTAACTCTGTGCCTATATTGACTATATATAAAGTAATTCTCTTGAATAGGATTCAAATAAACACAAAGAAATTATTTTATAATTACTTTACTCTAAAATAATCTAATGATTGGTCTATTTGTGAGCTGAAGCTGCATGTAACGGATGAAATTGGAATTTTTCCCATGGCACACCAGACAATATCTCACAGCACACTGGTGTGCTGCGGCACAGTGGTTGAAAAACGCTGGTCTAGTCCATGCGTTCAATTAATAGTTACACAAAAAATATAGAATTGGGGGTCAGAGCAATAGCACAGTGGTAGGGCATTTGTATTGCATGTGGCCGACCTGGGAGAGACCGGGTTAGATCCCCTGAGCCTGCCAGGAGCCATTTCTGGGCTCAAAGCCAGGAGTAACTCTTGAGCACCGATGCGTGTGGCCCCCAAACAGACAAACAAACAAAATATAGAGAGAGAATTTTAAGTGACATTACTTTTCACTGTGTTGGCCTGATATGTACACAGTCACTTCAATATTTGTTGGTCAGAGTGTAACTTGAAATCTTCGTTCATTCTAAAGTCTTTTTCTTTACATCATGCTGTTTGCACTGTGGTAGAGCAGGTATTGACATGATTCATGCTAGACATTTCACTGTCTATTTTTGGCAACAGTCTATAAGTATCTGTGCCTTCAAAGTTTTTAATGCATTTGGTGTTTCAGCTGAAAAAAATGCTTATACATTTTTCTGCCTAGTAAAGAGAAGAAATTGGAGAGGTGGTGGCACGCAAAGTACCGAAAAGTGGATTTGCCTGACAAGAAGGAGTACTGTCACTGTAACACTTAGCATTTAGGATCATCTTGGAGCAAGGAAAGGGGTAAGTTTTGACTCTATGCAGATGTTACTGAATTTCATTTTTAGTGCCAGGGATCACATCCAGGACCATACACATGCAAGGAAAGCACTCTAACCAAACTACATTCCAGACCCTGGAGTACCACACAGAGTGTGAAAGGAGGAAAATTTATGAAGGCTCCAGACAGAAACCAGCTGATTCACTTGGGAGAACAGAAAGCAAGCATATGGTATTTGTTAAAGAAGGGTGGAAATAGCTGGAACATCTCACCTCTCAGCCCCTCCTGCAATAGATCAAGCTACTACTGTAAGTCCATTTGGAAAGGACAGGAAAAGATTCTAGTATGTGGCAGTGGTGCTGGCAGCTAAAGAAGAGTTTAGCCCTTACAGAGAGTTCTCTGAGACTGACTCCCAAGGGAAAACGTAAATGACTCATTAACTAGTATTCAGCTCTGTGACAAGGATTGAATTCACAATGCTGACGGAAATTCCCTGAAGAATGGGAGACTAGCTGATGAATTCTGAATAAATTCCGGCTGTCAGACCTAGAAGACCTGAAAAATGTTCCTAACTCTTCTCTTGAAATGGAATGAGAATTTAAAGCCTTACAATGTAGCTACAAGTGCCCTGGATTAAAAAAGATTCCTTTAGATAGGCGCGAAGGTGGTGGGGAATAAGAAAAGTAAAGAAGATTCCTTTATAGAAACCTCTGCTACAAGGTAACAGCAGCAAAAATTCAAACCCATAGTCCTAATTTAAACTCAGTGTGGGGGCTGGAGAAATAGTACAGTGGTAGGGCGTTGGCCTTGCATGCAGACATTTCAGGAAGGAAGGTGGTTTGAATCCCAGCATCCCATATGGTCCCCCAAGCCTGCCAGGAGCAATTTCTGAGCACAGAGCCAGGAGTAACCCCTGCGTGCTGATGGGTGTGACCAAAAAAACAAAAACAAACAAAAAACCATAAAAGCAGTGTGAACTGTAGCTTCTGGTTTTTTTTTGGTTTTTTTTTTTTTTTTTGGTTTTTGGGCCACACCCGTTTGACGCTCAGGGGTTACTCCTGGCTATGCGCTCAGAAATCGCTCCTGGCTTGGGGGGACCATATGGGACACCGGGGGATCGAACCGTGGTCCGTCCTACGCTAGCGCTTGCAAGGCAGACACCTTAACTCTAGCGCCACCTTCCCGGCCCCGAACTGCAGCTTCTGAATCAAAGCACCAATAAAGTGAACTAGACGGGGACCAGAATGAGAGCACAGTGCGTATAGTGTTTGCCTTGCATGCGGCCAATCTGGGTTCAGTCCCTGGCATCCCATCTGGTCCCCCATGCCTGCCAGAACCAATTACTGAGCACAGAGCCAGGAGTAACCCCTGAGCACTGCCAGGTGTAACCCAAAAACAAAAAATAAAGTGAAATAGACAGCATCAATAATAGACTTGGCTGCCTAATATAAGGTGCTCTCATGCTCTTGCTGTCTCTGTCTCTATCCTCTTTCCCCTCCCTCTATTTCCCCCTCCCTCTTCTCCTTCTCATCTTGATCTTTCCCTCTACCATACCCCAATTTTTACTGTAAAGAGAAAGGTAAGTGGATGTGGGAACAAGGCTTATCTATCTTCAAGGGAAATCAACGACCATTTGCATCTGACCAATAATACTATAGCATGTCAGAAGGGTACAGAACCTAACATGTATAACTTCACTGGATGTGAGTACCAACACCATTGTCTTACACAGTCTGAAGGGGAAAGGGTTCCTGAGGTTCATTTAGTAGAGTTTGGGCAAGGACTATTCAAAGTAAAATAGAAAAGCTAAAGTCTGTGGTTAAAAAGACTAACTGTATAATTGGCTTTTGGTTTTTTGTTTGTTTGGTTTGGTTTTGGGGCCATGCCCAGTGACACTCAAAGGTTACTCCTGGCTATGCACTCAGAAATTGCTCCTGGCTTGGGGGCCAATGGGACACCAGGGGATCAAACCGTGGTCCATCCTAGGTTAAATCATTCAAGCAGATGCCCTACAGCTTGTGCCACACCTCTGGCCCCTAACTGTATAATTGTTATTAGTGCTTATATGTCTATATTGTGAGAGTTCTTAAATACCAGAGGCCACATGGAGAGAACTGCCACTGCCATCATAATCCCCAAGACTCCTAATGATCCTTTTGAGTTACAAGTCTTTATAACTAATGATTGAAACCACCAGTTGGAGCTGCCTTGGGAGATTCTGTCCCCAATAACTGCTAACCTGGTTGAGGTCTTCGAATTTTTCCAGTTACTGAGTTCTTGAAACTGGATGTTTAATCAATGTATGTCTTATGACTCACCAGGATGTTCATAGTTTTGAGGTGACCCAACACAAAGAATCTAACAAACTTCATTTATAAAATGGTGATGATATATTCAAGAAGTTAGCTAAGCTAACCTCAGTAACATCTTAACTTTACATGAAAAAAGTAATTTGAAATTATTTATTTGTCTGGTGTTTTGTTTTATGGCCATGCCTGGTCAAGCTCAGATCAAGACTATTCTAAGCTTTATTCTCAGGACTGACCCCTGGCAGTATTCATGGAATCATATGCAGTGCCCTTGATGAACCAAAGGGATAGTTGATTGTAAAAGAAGTGCCTCAATACCTATCCTATCTTTCTGGATCGTGGCTATAATCCTTTAGAAATAAATTATTCATCTTTTTATTTGTTTTACCTCCTAAAGCAAAGTTGCTGTCTCAATAAAGTACTAAATTCATAGAGGTTCCCCTAAATTCTGAGGTTAGGTTGCCTCACCTGAAACCTAGTAATCTTCACTGGGCTACTACTGTTTTTCAACCTCAATGACAATGAAGGATCCCAAAGGGACTCTATTAAGTAGGACAGAACTCAAGGTTATGCTCATGCTATGGCCAATACTCCTCTTGATACACCTATTCTATTCATATAGATTCAGTCTGTTGCCAGTGACTTACATGTACCACAGACCAGAGTAAAGATACCTTTTTTGGTAGTCTGAAAATTATGTAAACAAATCATAACTGTTGAATGAACTTCCCCTCTGGGAAATTTATATAGATGCTCTTTGAAGTGGTCTATTCTCTGATAAGAATGACTGGAATCAAGCAACTGATTAAGCCTGAAACATTCAGATTGCTTCTTTCTGAAGCCATCATTATATATAATAGTACACACCCACCATTATATACAGGTTACAGCAGAAAGCATTCTATGTATCTGGTTCAGAGATTACCACAGCATGCCCAACCTGTGACTCCTGTCAAATATGAACTCATTGTCCATAGTTGACATCACATGTCTCACGGTGAGAAAAGACACATCACCCACACGACATTGCTCTCACACACACCCATCCTACATTCCTGGCAAACAAAACTTTTATCACCTCTCAGAGCATTTGATGGACATTATACTGTTGATATATTTTCTTGTAATGGAATTTCTAGTCTAGTCTAATCAGCCAACTTCAATCATAACAGTATGGCTCATAAAATTAAGTTGAGATCAAATTCATGACTTTTTTAATTTCTGGATAATTTCAACCTGATTTTCAACAATGAGCTGTAAGTAAAAACAGTCAATAGATCTTTCATGCTAGCAACAATTCCTAACTAGCTGATATTACTGAGCTTTAAGAACAGTCTTCTCAAAAAGTGTCTACTGCCTTCACGGGCGCCTAGCCCACATCTTAGTAAAGCAGTTTTATTATTGAATGAAGTTGTTCCCAAAAAGAAATAATTCCATCTCAGAAGCTTCTTAGGTAATAGTTATAATAAAATTTGGAGTTCTATGCAGTTCTATTTTAAGATTTTGAAGATTTCTTTAAGCACTCCTGGACATGGTATTTTCTTTTTTTTTTTTTTCATGCTCCACATTTTAAATTCCCCAAGCATAAAATCTGGAATAATGTCTTATGTATTATAGCCACTCAGTTTAAAAAAAAATAGGCTGAGAATGTGACTCAGTGGGAAAGCCTTGTATTTGTAAGGTCCTATTTCCAGCTACTACGTGTTCCCTAAGCACCACTGGAATGGCTGACTCCTAAGAGCTGTGCTTAGCACAGCCAAGTGTGGTAATAAATAAATAAATCATTTAAAACATAATCTTATAATCCAATAAGATAATTTAAAGAATCATAGGTTAGGGGGCCAGAGCAATAGTACAGCAGGTAGGGTGTTTGCCTTCCACATGGCTTACCCAGTTTCAATCCCCAGCATCCCACATGGTTCCCCAAGACTGCCAGGAGTGATTCCTGAGTACAGAGCCATGAAATAACTTCTGAGGACTGCAGGGTGTGGCCAAAAATATCATAGTTTATTTGGTCTTGATCTGTTGTTTTGCTTTCCCTTAAAATTAAGCCTAGGCATCCAACAATATAAAAATTAAATCATAAAAATGTATATACTATAAGAACCAGAGGATAGTACAATTGGTATGGTGCTTACCTTGCATGTAACTAAGCCCAGCACCTAAGAGCAGAGTTAGCAAGTCCTGAACACTACTGGGTGTAGCCATAAAACAATTCTACTACAGTTGTACTTCTTTTTTTTTTTTTTTTTTTTTGTTTTGTTTTGTTTTGTTTTGTTTTTTTGGGTTTTTTTTTGGGTCACACCCGGCAGTGCTCAGGGGTTTCTCCTGGCTCCACGCTCAGAAATCACTCCTGGCAGGCTCAGGGGACCATATGGGATGCCGGGATTTGAACCGATGACCTTCTGCATGAAAGGCTAACGCCTTACCTCTATGCTATCTCTCCGGCCCCTACAGTTGTACTTCTAAGAAGACCAATATCTTATTATTATCTCAAATTTAAAAAACTCCTCAAGAACACTATACTATGTGCATATTAAAAGTTAACTATCTAAAAGGTATATCTGCATTATATAATTATCAGTAATTTCCTGTCTGCCTTTTTGGTTTTTGTTTGTTTGTTTGGGGCCACACTTATGGTACTCAGGGGTTACTCCTGGCTCTGCACTCAGAAATCACTCCTGGCTGGCTTGGGAGAACCATATGGGATGCAGGGAATCAAACCCTAGCCCATCCAGGGTCAGCTGCATGCAAGGCAAATGCCCTAGCACTGTACTATTGCTCTTTCTATTTTTTTAATAACTGCTTTCACTTATCTAAAAACAAAACTATTATGATCAATTATGTCAACTATGTAATGCATTTTCTCCAAAATTTTAAATTTTATTTTTAAAATAAAACAATAAAATGAATATTTGTCACACACACACACACACACACACACACACACACACACACACACACGGGAGGGGGAAAGAATATGCCTGGTTGGAGTCGAAGCAACAGTACAGCAGACAGCAGGCAAGGCAGTTGCCTTGCACACAGCAGACCCAGGTTAGATTTCTGGTATCCCATACGTTCCCCTGAGCCTGCCAGGAGTAGGAGTGATTTCTGAGCACAGAGCCAGGGATGTTTTGGGATGTGGCCCAAAATCAAGACAAAACAATATTTCTGATAGTTCTCCTAGATAAGAAGGTAATTTTTTGCCTATAATTAATTTAAAATAGTTTTAAAATAAAGGGCAAAATATTGTTATTTATGTACCCCTAGATATGTCTTAACCAAATGATAACATCAGAGTAGTCTAAATTTATATTATCTTACTTTCTAAAAATATATTTATATATATACATATACTCTTCCTTCCAAAAGGAACATCATTTGTTTTAGGTTCATTCTCACAGTGGTGCTTCGGGGCTACTCCTGGAGACTATAGGGATCAAGACCATAGGGATCATTGATGTTGGGGATTAAACCTGTTTCTCCTAGTAAGGTATATGTTCCAGTTCCAGGTGGACACTTTGAACTACCTTCCTAGTTCAATGTCTAAAGTGTCTGAAGCTTGACTTATCCTAGACTGATAGTACCAGTATATAGCATATGCAAACTGTCTATATCCCAGGAGTTCTTCCCAGGAATGCACATGCTGGCTCTTTTCCTTGCTTCCAGCATATTACAGTTTAGTAATATACTGCAAGTGATTCCCTGGAGGCTGGAGAGATTTAGGGTTAAGTAACTTGCCCAATATTACATAGGTCACTACATAGCACTGTCAGTAGTGAACTCTAAAAAATAGATGCAAGAGTATTTTTGCTGATCAATGTGGGTTGTGATACAATTAACACAGACACACACAGTGATTTTCAAACTTGAATATGCATCAGAATGACATAACTTAAAAAACAAAATTACTGGGGCCGGAGAGATAGCATGGAGGTAAGGCATTTGCCTTGCATGCAGAAGGTCTGTGGTTCAAATCCCGGCATCCCATATGGTCCCCAGGCCTGCCAGGAGCAATTTCTGAGTGTAGAGCCAGGAGTAATTCCTGAGCCCTGCCAGGTGTGACCCAAAAAAACAAAAATAAATAAAATAAAATTACTCAACGACAATGAAATCAAGAGACCTAAACAACAACAAGCTATACACAAAAGGGACCTGTTACACTAGCAGTCTAGGGGGCTAAGGGTGGAGGTATGAGATGCATGCTGGGAACAGTGATGGAGGGAGGTCAACACTGGTAGTGGGAATGGCCCTAATTCACTGTCACTATGTATCTTAAGTATAACTATCAATTGTAATTCAAAAAAAAAAAAAAGAACATTAAGAAAATTACTGTGCCCAACCCAGAGTTCAGCAGACCTGGGGTGAGCCTTTAATGTACATTTCTAATAATAAAGATAATGAAGGTGGTACAAGAACTTCATTTTGATAATCATTGATATTTCCAACAATCAGAATCAAAGATTTGTCAAAGGTCAATGAGTACATATTTCAGGGGTTTTTGTTTGTTTTTGTTTGGTTTTTAGTAAATATACGAGTCTCCACTCTACTACCATGCATTGGCTGTACAAAAGCAGCAATAAAACAAGAATGCATGTAAAACTAATAACCAAGAAAAAGTAATGAATTACATTCACAGGCCTTATTTTGCTGACCTTGATCTACACAAACCCACTCTGTATTACTACTGACCTTATCATAGTATCTAAAGGCTGCCAGCAAAGTGTCAAAGTTTTGGTAGTTAAAGTTCTTAAAGCGATGTCGAACTGCTGCAATCAGAGCTCGCTCTCTATCCTTGCCTTGAAGATATTCACCAGGGAGTCTGTTATGGAGAATATCACCAACTCCTGTTGAAGAAGGGGGAAAAAAAGTCATCTGGGGGCCAGAGGAAAAAATACAGTGAGTAGAACATTTGTCTTGCATGTGGTCAACCCAGGTTGGGTTTCCTACATTCCATATAGTCCCCCAAATTTGCCAGGAGTGGTTCCTGAGAACAGAGCCAGAAGTAAACCTGAATGCCAAAACAGAGGTGGGGGTAAAATGAGACACTCTGAAATGGGAATCAGCTAGCATTGAGATCATCCTAGAGCAGGCAACATACAGCCTCTGAGAGAGGGAATTAATATGGTTTAGGATGACCATTAAGAACGGCCTCTCTTCCTTCTCCACAATATTCCCCCATATACAATCTTTTGGATGATTACCTCTATAAAAGAAACCCCTTTTGAGGCCAGAGAGATAGCATGGAGATAGTACATTTGCCTTGCATGCAAAAGGACATTGGCTCAAATCCCAGCATCCCATATGGTCCCCCAAACCTGCCAGAAGCAATTTCTGAGCTCAGAGCCATGAGTAACCCCTGAACACCGCCAGGTGTGACCCAAAACCCAAATATATATATGAATAAATTTACTTCAACACTTTTAATATATGTTAATGTTAATACCCTGACTTCATAATTTCTAATACAAACTTATCATTTAATTTATGAAGATAACATTTAGATCAATGTCAGTAAATTTATCAGTCAAATTATAAACATGTTTTATACTTATAAATCCATAATTACTGATGAACAGTATCCTGTTGCCAGATACAAGGATGCAATCAACAATAAGAATATCTACTACTAGCTAAAACCTACCCCACAAGAAAGAAGAAATTACCATAATGAGTTAAGCAAGTCTCCCCCTTGGATATCTACAGTTTAGATTGTGTTAGGGATAATTTCTCCTTTTTGTTCTGAACTGACTGATTGTGGGTATGGAGACATAATAGTAGTGAATCATGTGTTTGTCAAGTACACTGCTTTTTCAAACTGAAAACAATTCATATGGCAATGTTATAAACTGAGGGTTCTAGTTCTGAAGGCCTTAGTCAAGTTTCAGTGAAATATCAATACTTTTAGGCCATGTTTGAATATTAAGGACCTTGTACAATATTAATTCACTGAAAAACTCTTCATGAGTTGGAGATAGCACAGGAGGTAAAGTGCTTGTCATGCATTCAACTGGCCCTGGTTAGATCCTTTTACCTCATAAGATCTTTCAAAAGTCACTGCCAAAGGTAATTCCTGAGCACAGCGATAGGAATATCCCTTGAGCACCACCAGTTGTGCCTCAAAAAGCCAAAAATAGGGCCCAGAGAGATAGCACAGCGGTGTTTGCCTTGCAAGCAGCCGATCCAGGACCAAAGGTGGTTGGTTCGAATCCCAGTGTCCCATAGGGTCCCCCGTGCCTGCCAGGAGCTATTTCTGAGTAACCCCTGAGCATCGCCGGGTGTGGCCTAAAAACCAAAAAAAAAAAAAAAAAAAAAAAAAAAAAGCCAAAAATAATTAATAAAATAAAAATTAAAAAGTCATTCCATTTTGATTTGTTCAATACAAATACAGGCCATGTTTATTTTGTTGTTGTTTTGTTTTGTTTTTGGGTCACACTCGGTAGCGCTCAAGGGGTTACTTCTGTCTCTGTGCTCAGAAATCGGTCCTGGCAGGTCAGGGGACCATAAGGGATGCCAGGGATCAAACCCAGGTCAATCCTAGGTTGGCAGCATGCAAGGCAAAAGCCCTACTGCTGTGTGCTATCTCTTTGGCCCCTATTTTCTACATGAATGCAAGGCTTAATTACACTTAAGTATTCACTACAAACACTTTAAATTGTACTTATTTCAAATATTATAATATAAAATTTTTTCTTTGATGTGCTACAATTTTTATTCACTAGTGTTAATGTGATATATTTAAATCTTAAAATTAAACTTTCAGAGGAGATGGTGAATTTTATTGAATTTTATTGTTTTTTTTTGAGGGTGAAAATAATTCCTGTATTGTATTTCTATTATATATTTACCATAATCTTCAGGATGGACGCACGCTCCAAAAGTGTGGTCTGGAGAAACCTTCATTGTCTCTGCAATGCTATTTAAAGTTAAAAATAATAATAATAATAAAGTTAAAAATATTTAGTTCAAAGGTCTATTACATGCAATGCAATATTCCCCTAACAACTTCCATAAGAGACCCCAAGCACTGAGCTAGTAGAGAACCTCAAGTACTACTAGGTGTCACTCCAAACACAAAAATATATCACATGGCCTCCTGAAATCTAAAGTATGACTTCTGGGGCTGGAGAGATAGTAGGGCGTTAGCCTTGCATGCGGCCAACCCAGGATGGACATGGATTTGATCCTTGGAATCCCATATGATCCCCCAACCTGCCAGAGGTGATTTCTGAGTGCAAAGCCAAGAGTAACCCCTGAGCACTGCCAGCTGTGACCCAAATACCATGCAACCAACCAACCAATCAATAAAGTTTAAAAAAAATAAAGTATGATTTCTGTGTGTTTTCAATGGATTATATTTTTCTCCTATAAACAATGAAATTCAAACATTCTTCAAGATGTTATTTATCTAATTTCCCACATACATTAACAATGGTGAAAGCCTTTCACTGGATTCAAAAGAAATAACAGGGATGTGGCTCCAGTAGAAAAGTGTGTGTGCAAGAGGACTTTAATTTCGTCCCTAGAACTGTTAGCCTCACCCCCACGACTTGTACCTATCCAGATGTAGCCCTACTGAACCCTAGATCATAGTTGGCCCTAATTTTGCTGTGATAGTCAAAAAATTAAAAATATAAATAAAATAGTTAAAACAGAATGAATTCAAAGCAGAATTCTGGAAGTATATATAGAGTAGTATTTAGAGAAAGGGGGACACAAACTCATTTTCTGGGATTCCAGAGATAAATATTGACACAAAAATGTTCTTGACCACCCTCTCCCCTTTCCTCAAATGTCTTCTTAGAGGAAGGATGCAGCACATTTAAGTAGCAAATTTAAAAAAAATGATGCGTTTCCTGAATTATACAAAAGATTCATCACTTTGTTTTATTTCATAGATGAAATACATTAGAACACACACCAACATTTTCATGAGTCCATTTTTAACATCTGATCCAAAGCCACTATCAATTTGACCCATAAACTTACGGGTCTAAAACTCTTCCAAGTTTATGCTGAAACTTTTCTTTGAAATCGTCAACTCTCTTGGATACGATTTTAGCCCCCTTTTTCCTGTAAAATGAAAAGTATTTTTAATTGTCTCTGGTATTCTGACTGAAAAGTTTGATTCAAATATAAGTATATTCCATTTATTTTTATTAAGCAACTAAATTGTTAGAAGTGTTAGAGACAGAAAAGCTCAATGGGTTGAACACATAAAAAATATGGTTATGTTCTATTCTCAGTACATGATCTATTCCCATTACTATATGGTCACAGAGGGAGGGAGGAAGGAGGGAGGGAGGAAGAAGGGAGGGAGGGAGGGAAGGAAGGAAGGAAGGAAGGAAGGAAGGAAGGAAGGAAGGAAGGAAGGAAGGAAGGAAGGAAGGAAGGAAGGAAGGAAGGAAGGAAGGAAGGAAGGAAGGAAGGAAGGAAGGAAGGAAGGAAGGAAGGAAGGGAAGGAGGGAGGGAAGGGGATAAAAAAAAAACAAGAAAAAAGGAAGAATAGAAGGGAGGAGGGGCAGCAAATAACCAAGAAGAATAAACAGATAACTTTCATCTAAGGAACAAATATTTAGAAAAATTGTAAGACTTTGTAGTGAAAAAAAAATCAACAAAAGAATAAAAGAGCTCGCAAAATCTTTCAAAGGGTAGGAGCATACTTTGTTTAAGAGGCCTGAGTTTAATCTCCAGCATACATGGTTCCCCTGTTAATAGCTTGATGTGGCCCCAAAACCAAATAAAAATAAAATTTTGAAAATTAAGTGGGGGACCAGAGAGATAGCATGGAGGTAGGGTGTTTGCCTTGCATGCATATGGACGGTGGTTTAAATCCCGGCATCGCATATGGTATCCTGAGCCTGCCAGGAGTGATTTCTGAGCATAGAGCCAGGAGGAACCCCTGAGCGCCGCCGGGTGTGACACCCAAAACAGCAACAACAAAAATTTAGAGAGAGACCAGAGCAATAGCAAGTGTAGGGCATTTGCCTTGCACGCTAATGGTCCAGGACAGACCCAAATTCGATCTCAGGCATCCCTTATAGTCCCCTGAGTCTGCCAGGAGCAATATCTGAGCACAGAGCCAGGAGTAACCCCTGCGTGCTGCCAGTGTGACCCAAAAACTAACAACAACAACAAAAATTAGAAAGTAATGAGTCATAGAGGTAGTACAAGAGGGTTAACATGTTTGCCTTGCATGTGAATCAGCCTGGTTCAATATCCAATACTATGTATAGTCCCCCTAGAACACTGCCAAAATTGATCCGTGAACAGTTAGAATAAGTTCAGGGCCCAGAGAGATAGCACAGCGGTGTTTGCCTTGCAAGCAGCCGATCCATGACCTAAGGTGGTTGGTTTGAATCCCGGTGTCCCATATGGTCCCCCGTGCCTGCCAGGAGCTATTTCTGAGCAGACAGCCAGGAGTAACCCATGAGCACTGCCAGGTGTGGCCCAAAAACCAAAAAACAAAAGAATAAGTCCAGATCATTCCTGGATGTGACCCAAACCAAAAATAATAATAGAAAATACAAAGTGTCACCTTTAAAATTGTTAACAGTTAATGTGATAATAAAGCCATATATAAATAAGTTATATATGTGTACACACATATAAACATATAGATAAGGAAAAAATAATGCAAAAATACTTGTGGTTTGTTAGTGGAAATTGTTATAATCCTTTTGAAAATAATCTGACAATAAAAATTAAAAAGCAGGAAATAGTGAGATGATACAGCATGTAGGGTGTTTGCCTTGCACATAATCAACCCAGGTTTCATCCCTAACATCCCATATAGTCCTCCAAGCAAGCCAGGAGTGATACCTGAGAATAGAGCCAAGAGTAAATTCTGAGAATTGCTGGGAATGGGAAAAAAAATGTTGCAGCATAGAAAATAACTAATTTTTCACATTAGCAATAATGCACACCATGCATCTTAAGTGTTTGTTCTTAAGAATATACAGCAGCATAAAATTAGCTTATATTAAGTGAAAAAAATAAAATAAAATTTCACTCTATTAAAACATGCAAAAACCCATACAGAAAGTCACACTAGACAGAAATGCATTAAAAAGATAATAATGGTTGAATTAGGTTGACAGCATTATGGGTGGTTTTATTTTCTGTAATATAATTTCATGTTTTCATCATTGTGATTAAATGAGTAAGAGCTCTTTTGAGAGCTGTAAAATTACAACACTATTATTTAATAACATTAAAATTAATAAATTCTCTATTGTTTGCCAAGACTGAAAACAATGAACATTAAATTCTTAAATCCCATTTGCTTTTTAAAAGTATTTCCTTTACTATAGTAATATCAAGCTGAATAATTTTCTGGAGAAGAGTGACACTCTGTGGAGAAACCAAAGATGAAACTAAAGTAATCTATCTCTTATTTCTTCATTTACTTTCTATGAATTAAAAAAAGAAAATGTAGGTACAAAAGTCAGAACAGATGCCAGAGTGATAGCACAGCGTAGGGCATTGCCTTGTATGCTGCTGACCCAGGATGGACCCGGGTTGGATCCCCGGCATCTCATATGGTTCCCCAAGCCTTCCAGGAGCAATTTCTGAATGCAGAGCCAGGAATAATCCCTGAGTGCCAGTAGGTGTGGCCCCAAAACAAACAAACAAAAAAAAAAAAGTCATAATAACTCAAAGTCAGATTTAGCATGACAATGTAAACAAATGAAACCGAAGTCTAAAAATCAGAGAACCAAAGTGTTAAGTAGTCCAGAGCTTTCCTTCCAAGTGACTGACCCTATTTCAATCCCTGATCCCTGACACACAATATATATGGGCTGAAGCCTGCCAAGAGAGATTCCTGAGCAGGACAGTAAACAATCCTGCATGCAGCCAGGTGTAGCCAAAAAACAAAATCCAAAAACCAGCTCCAAGACTGAGATGATTCCTGTGAAAATCACATGCCTAGTATGTGAGTAAAATTCCCTGGCACTACAAGGTCCCCTTAGCACAACCATCTCCCCAACCACCAACACATCAGCACATACCACTAGATCAAGATTCTCACTTTCGGGGACCCAGGACCTCTCAGGGAGGTGGCTCTTTTGGGGGAAAAAAAAAAAAAAGCAGAGTCCAGATAATAGTACAGTGGGTATGGTGCTTGCCTTAGAAGTAGCCAACCGGGGTCGGAGAGATAGCATGGGGGTAGGGTGTTGGTCTTGCATGCAGAAGGTCAATCCCGGCATCCCATACGGTCCCCTGAGCCTGCCAGGAGCAATTTCTGAGTGTAGAGCTAGGAGTAACCCCTGAGCACTGCAGGGTGTGACCAAAAAACAAAGTAGCCATCCTGGGCTTGATCTCCAGCATCTCATAAAATTTCTCAACCCCCTCCAGGAGTGAACGCCTGAGCACTGTCAGGTGTGGCCCCAGGAATGAATAAATAAATAAATAAATAAATAAATAAATAAATAAATAAATAAATAAATAAATAAAATAACAGCCCCAACAGAGAATAATTCAGAATTTAAAAATTATATATTTTAAATTGTGAAGATTAGTTTTGCGATCTAAAAATATTTCAATTACATATCTGGGAGAATTGAGAAGCCATAGCCATGCATGTCAGAACACTGATAGCTGTAAGTAACATCTCCACACATGTTCACATATTCACTAACCTATGCAAAATAAAGTATTTTGGGGGCCGGGCGGTGGCGCTAAAGGTAAGGTGCCTGCTTTGCCTGCACTAGCCTAGGACGGACCGCGGTTCGATCCCCCGGCGTCCCATATGGTCCCCCAAGCCAGGAGCGACTTCTGAGTGCATAGCCAGGAGTAACCCCTGAGCGTCATTGGGTGTGACCCAAAAACCAAAAAAAAAAAAAAAGTATTTTGTCTTCCAGTAAATTCATTCACACATATGCACATATGAACAGATATGTGTCTTGCATGTACAAACATCAACAATTCGTTTATTTTTCAGGGAGGACACATCTGGTTGTGCTGGGGAAAAAACCAGGATGGTTGCAATCAAATCAAGTGCCTTAACCCCATATTAGCTCTCCACCTCCATACCTGCCTAATTTGATCCATTATTTATGTCTTTTGTTTGCTTGTTTAAATTAAAGAACCATGATTTACAAAGATATTGATGATAGAGCTTTAGGCATATAAAATTTCAATACCAATCCCATCACCAGTGTTCCCATACTTCATTCTCCTCCCACCCACCACCCTCCCCTACCACATACCTGCCACCTTAACAGGCAACATTACAAAGTTATGTGGTTGCAGCTTTTATGTTTACAATGCTCTTGCATCTGTTCCTTGACTATACCACTCTCCCACATCACCAACCAGTATAACTAAAGCCTCAACTACTGTTCCAACATTGTTTCCCTTTTTCATCTTCTCCCCAGACATCTTGATTACATTCTTTCTTTGTCCTTCTCCTCCCTAAACTCTGGGGTTACTGGTGATCTAGGCACCCCTCCTTTTACTACATTATATTTCCCTATCTAATTATTCTATATACCACAGATAACTGAGATATTTCTGCACTGAGTGAAATAAGCCAAAAAAGAGAAAGAAAAACACAGGATGGTCTCTCTGATTCTTTTTTTTTTTTTTTTTTTTGGTTTTTGGGCCACACCCGGCGTTGCTCAGGGGTTACTCCTGGCTGTCTGCTCAGAAATAGCTCCTGGCAGGCACAGGGGACCATATGGGACACCGGGATTCGAACCAACCACCTTTGGTCCGGGATCGGCTGCTTGCAAGGCAAACACCACTGTGCTATCTCTCCGGGCCCTCTGATTCTTTTTTTGTTTGTTTGTTTGTTGTTTTTCGGGCCACACCCATTTGATGCTCAAGGGTTACTCCTGGCTAAGCGCTCAGAAATTGCCCCTGGTTTGGGGGGACCATATGGAACGCTGGGGGTTCGAACCATGGTCCTTCCTTGGCTAGCGCTTGCAAGGCAGACACCTTACCTCTAGCACCACCTCGCCGGCACCATGTCTCTCTGATTCTTTTAAGGAAAGATCAATAACAGGGAGTCCAATGATTGCACAGCAGGTAGGACATTTATCTTGCATGTAGCTGACCCAGGATCTAGCACTAACATCCCATATATTCTCCTGAGCTTGTGGGGGGTAGGGGGGCATTATTCAGCTTGATTTCCTGAACACAGATCTAGGAATTAGCCCTGTGCACAGCTGGTGTGGCCAAAAAAAAAATCATAGAGAGAACATAGAAGTATACAGTATATGTAAATGAGCAGACTGATTTACAGACTTGTTGTCTTTAGTTTTGACACTGTCTATTTCTTAATACAAAGGAATGTTTTCATGCATCTGTCAATGTTAACAAAAGAGTCAATCACAGGTAAATGAAAAGAGAACTATCACCAGGCTATCTGGATATTCTTGAAGACCTGTATAACAATACAGGTCTCCAAACGAAGAAATACTTATGTCAAAGCCCTTACCAAAGGCAGAACACTCTTGCCAACTAGATTATCATATAACTGGTCTCCTCCTTATTACCTATTGTTCTATTACTCCCTTTTATTTTCATTATTAACACCCTAAACATCACCCTAAACCTGAGATTTTTGGTACAATAAGTTCATATTTTGTGCAATAAATTCATCATCTTCTTAGATTGCTAGCTCCTGAATAAAACTGCTTTTCCTGCACCACCTGTGTCTTTTGAGTTCAGGCTTTCAAATGGCGAATAACTAATGCTTGCATTGGAGAACAGATATTGATGAACCCACCAGGAACCCCAGGTGGTTCAGCCCTCTTACTTCTCAATGGTCACAGTACTTGGCCAACAGAGCACTATGTCTTATCTGATCCTATAATCAGGAGAGGCAATAGCCCTGTAACAGGTGACAACCTTTGTGAGTAGATGACTATGTCAGAAAAAAAATTTTTTGAACTCCCAGAAGTTGTCAAGACTTGTTTGCATTAGGAACAATTCTCCCTTTTCTTCCCCTCAGGCACCAACTGCCCTAATTTATGTTGGTGGAGAAAAGTGATTCCAATTTAGGAGGAATCAATAATCAAAACTCAGTAAGTTCCTATTGCTCATGACCAGAAACAATCTATTCTCCTGATATAAAGTTTTTCAGCCATTTAAGACCTCTAGTCGTTGTGGTACCAGCACAAGACAGGTTGTAGTACCTGACAAGAGGGTCTACTTGTTAGATAGTAGAGACAATACATCTCTATTAGCTGCTCTGTGGGATGATTTGTATTGAGATATATTGGTAAATGAAAATGTATTGATTTATTATTGCTCAATGCGTCAGTGATTCACTTGGAAGTAAAATATAACAGTAAATGAAAGACTAAGAAACCTACTTTAAACTTGAAGAAAAGTAGTCATAAAATAATGACAAAGAGGGCCCGGAGAGATAGCACAGCGGCATTTGGCTTGCAAGCAGCCAATCCAGGACCAAAGGTGATTGGTTCAAATCCCGGTGTCCCATATGGTCACCCGTGCCTGCCAGGACCTATTTCTGAGCAGACAGCCAGGAGTAACCCCTGAGCATCGCCAGGTGTGGCCCAAAAAAAAACAAAAAAAAAAAATGACAAAGGAAGTTGACATTTTGGAAGATTTAAGTCAGAAGCACCATATGTATTGTGTCTGTTCATTCAATCTGTACATATATGCTTGTGACTGGGAAATTGTTGGCATGCGCACCAGCAGGCAACAGGCCTTTTGCTTTTGGAGGAGTGTGGTTTCCCCAGCATCCTGTCGCTGCTGTTTTCTTGTGAAAGCCAGTTCATTGTTGTTCTTGGGGGTTGCGTCCTTACAAATAGAGCATTATTTTTCTAATTAAAAGATCTTTCATTTTTCACTTTAATGTGTTATAGGTGAAATCCCCTCTATCCTTTCATCTGCCCCTCTGCTTCCTATTCTCCCCCAAAAAAACTATTAGACAAAGTTGAATAACAAGATAGTTCAATTACATGTGACATTACTGCATAAATGTGAAAGTTCATCATCTTTAAAGAAATAAAATGGGGTAGGAAAGATAACATAGTTGGTTTTTTGTTTGTTTTTTGTTTATTTTCTTTTGTTTGGGGGCCACACCTGGTGTTGAGGATCGAACCTCGGTCTGTCCTAGGTCAGCCGCATGCAAGGCAAATGACCTACCGGCGCACCACTGCTCTGGCCCCTGGAGTACATATAAACACTTCACCCAGCGTGATTCCCTGAGCACCACCAGGAGTAATCCCTGAGCACAGATTCAAAAGTAACCTCTGAACAACACCGTGAGTAGCTCAAAAACAGAAAAACAAAAAACAATAACAAAAAAGCACTCCTGAAACATACGTGGTGATCTTAAATCAAGACTGCCTCAAACATTAAAAAAAAAAAGGGGAAAAAATTGGAGAGGTTGTGCTGGTGAAGGGAGGAGGGTGTTCTTTTTTACAACTGAAACCCAACTACAAACATGTTTGTAATCATGGTGCTTAAAGATATTAATTAAAAAGAAAAGAAGAAAAAAAGGTGAAAAAGAAAAGAAACTTGGAATATTTAACTCACTTATTCCAGAGCACAATATAACTAAACCTTACATTTGTAGTTCATGGAGCCAATGTAAATGTTTTTCCATATTTCTTCCATCATTAAAATGTGGTGTTGTGACTCCATACATATTTAACTTATGGAAACTTGATGGGTTATATTTTCGGTTCTTTGCTTCTCCTGTAGGGTAGTGGAAAAATAAGACCACTGGCTTAAGCAAAATAGATAACTTATGGGTTGCAAAAAGTACATTATATTCTTCTTGACACTGAAAACAAGAGTGAGATAAGAATTGAAATTATAACAGTCTAGAGAATTGCTCAGATTCAGCTGCAACTGACAGGCCTTCTCCCACATGAGCAGAGGGACAATGAGTTTTTTGTGTTCCTTACTATTGGAAAGGAAAGTAGGGCAAGGCAAGTAAGTACTGTTGACGAAAACTTAAGTTTTTGTCACTTTTAAGTCGGATTAAGTGACAGAAATCCTGAAAATCTTGGGATCTTCAGCTACAAAGACTTGGGATCACAGCAGTTCTTTTGATTATTCTGAGCTTTTAGAGAACAGAATTTTGTATTTGCTCTTTCTAAAATTTTCTGAGAACATAAGAACGTTGCAATCCTTATATTTCATTATAATTACTTATCTCAATCGAGTTACATGCAAAGATAGGCTGAGTATATAGAAACCAAAAAAGAGGCTTTGATATATAAGATTTAATACATATTTTAATAGATATCTAACACTTTTCAAGTCATGACATGGTAGCAACTTTGTGTTTCTAGGCAAGAGCAATATTGAAAATAGATATCAGCTAAAGTTTAACAAAGCATGGACATAAGGCATTCAACTTCATACATTAAAACATAACATAAATAAAATTATAATTCTAATTTATTTATATCTCAGTTAATTAAAAATATTGGGATTAGTCCTTGAGACCAATTCTGACCATAGAAAACCAAAACCTAATGAGGATGTTTATTTTTATTAAATGGAGTTTTTGACATGTCAGGTAATATTTTTATCTATGTATATGGCAATTTCCCTAAAGCATGGGGAATATAACCTACTTAATGAAAGATTGTTGACTTAATGAATAAGGGTTGTAAAAGTGTTCAATACAGGGGCCGGCAAGGTGGCACTAGAGGTAAGGTGTCTGCCTTGCAAGCGCTAGCCAAGAAAGGACTGCGGTTAGATTCCCCGGCGTCCCATATGGTCCCCCCAAGCCAGGGGTAATTTCTGAGCGCTTAGCCAGGAGTAACCCTGAGCATCAAACGGGTGTGGCCCAAAAAAACAAAAAAAAAAAAGTGTTCAATACAGAAACCAAAGAGATAGGTCACTGGGCTGAACACCCATGTTGCATGCAGGAGGCCAGGGTTTAATCCACAGCACTGCGTATGGACCCTTGAATACTACCAAGGAGTAACCACTGGTACTTTATTTTATATGAAATATAACACTAGGTGTGGCTCTCAAAAAATGTTTTTAATTTGAAGGGGCAGAGAGATAGTACATTGTGTAAACTGCTTGCCTTGTTCATAGCCAACCCATGTTTGATTTCTAGTTTCCAAATGGTCCCCAGAGTACTGCCAGGAGTGATTCCTTAGTGCAGAGCAAGGAGTAAATAGTGAACATTGCTAGATGTGACCCAAAAACAAAAAAGAAAAATTTTGAATATTCAATATATCAATAGGAGTTATCTCTAGCTAATGGGATTTCAAGGTTATATATAAAACTTTTACTTCATTTTCCATGATATTTAAATTCTCCACAATATATATAGATTTTTCTTTTGGATTTTGGGCCACACCTGATGACACTCAGGGGTTACTCCTGATTATGTGCTCAGAAATGGCTCCTGGCTTGGGAACCATATGGGACGCTGGGGGATCGAACCGCAGTCCATCCTAGGTTAGCCGTGTGCAAGGCAAACACCTTACCACTTGTGCCACTACTTCGGCCCCACAATATTGTATTTTTATAATTATTACTAAATTTCATTTTAAGCGATTTTATTTCAATTTTAAAATAGATTGAATTATATTACTTTCTAAGAGGCTAATGAAAGTTCTATAAATATAAGTAAATAAAAACCAGGA
Source organism: Suncus etruscus (assembly GCF_024139225.1). NCBI lineage: Eukaryota > Metazoa > Chordata > Mammalia > Eulipotyphla > Soricidae > Suncus > Suncus etruscus. The sequence goes on along the minus strand of NC_064867.1, from coordinate 20,812,064 downwards.
AAAATAGCTCAAAGGACTGAGAGCATGTTTTGCCTATGGAAGGAAGGTCTTAGTTTGATCACCAGAACTATCTGCTTTCCCCTTAACCACTGCCAGTAGCAACCCCAAGAAGAGAGCCAGGTATATAGTTCTTAGCCTGAGCACTTCTGCATGTGGTGCAAAAATAATAATAATAATAATAATAATAATAACAATAATCAGCAAATAACATAATTTTACTTGGAGCCAGAGTGATAGTACTGGTAGAGTGCTTGTCTTCCAAATGGCCAATTCAGGTTTGATTCCAGGCATCCTTAATGGTCCCCAAGTCCCACCAGGATTGATCCCTGAACATAATAAGGAGTCAGCCCTGAGCACCACTGAATATGGCCCCAAATCTCCCATTCCCATAATAATTTCAAGTCATGTTGAAGTACATTAAACATTTTTTAAATATTAAAAAGCTGCATTTATTTGTCTCTACTAAATGCATTTATATTCATTAATGACTCTCACTCTTGGGACCAGAGTGATAATACAACAAATAGGGTGCTTGCATTGCAGGCAGCTGACCCAAATTCAATCCCTGACATCCCATATGGTCGGTCCCACAAGGCCGCCAGGAGTGATTCCTGAATGCAGAGCCAGTAGTAGTCCCTGAGTACCACTAGGTGTGACAAATAAATAATAAATATTGAACAGAACCCAAACATCAAATAATTTTTTTATTTTATTTAGACCATTGTGAATTACAAATCTTTCACCATTGTATTTCAGGCATATAGTGACAGTGAATTAGGGCCATTCCCACCACCAGTGTTGGCCTCCTCCACCAGAGTTCCCAGCATGCATCCCATACCTCCACCCTTAGCCCCCTGAATTACTAGTGTAACAGGTCCATTTTGTGTTTAGCTTGTTGTAGTTGTACTTTGGGTTTCTTGATTTTATAGCTGTTGACATTGGCTGGTGTATTTAGATCTCACCCTTTTTTTTTTTTTAATTCAATGCTCCTGAGACCACTTGATCCCAACCACTTTTTTTTTCAATTTGTAAAAAGATATAGAAATATGAAGCTAAACAAAATGATTGAAGTTCTAAGGGTCTATGAAAAAGGCGGGAGCCCCTATCTAGAAGATATTTAAAAAAGGGGGAAGGGGTGGCTGTGGCAAGGTTTTTTTTTGTTGTTGTTTGTTTTGTCTTTTGCATAGGTGCAGCAAACATTGGAGAAATTAGAATAAGAGCAATCTGTTTAAGTCCAAAACTACTGAAATGAAAATAAAATTAAAATCTTCTTGAATCTCTTCCCACACCCACCATCTTGCTCGCAGAAAAATGGCCCAGCTCTACAACTAGTTTCCAAAAGAACATTATGACTTCTCACTACTCTTCACAGGTAGACTGGTTCAGGCTGGCAACTCTGTGGCTTTCTCAAAATAGAGAGAATCTCCTTTCTAAGACATTTCCTCTTCCAATAATTCTCAACCACACCGGATAACCTCTGACAGAAACAGCCCAGCGCCCAACTGAGCCTCATCAAACTGCCTAGTCATCTATAGCACATGAGGTCCTTTACTACCTCAAAAAGTGTCAGCCCAATAGGATTACAACAAATCTTATGGAAAAGTTGCATAAAAGACCATCAAGTTCAGTGAGTCTAAACAGTAACACAGAAGGATCAACGAGTACCAACCAGTAAATCCTTAGACAATGACTTGGTAATACTATTGAGAGAAATAATTATCACAAATTAACTTTTATTGATCTAAGTATTGATATTTCCATTTGCCTTTGTGTTGTAACAAACCAAACGAAGTAAATTTGTGCCTGCAAGGGGGAAGGCTGGGGTGATGGGTGAAAAACTGGGGACACTAGTGGAAGTAAGGTCATACTGGTGGTAGAATTGGCATTGGAACATTTAATGTCTGAAACAACCGTCTTATGAACAACTTGGTAAATCATAGTCTTATCATTAAAATTTTTTATAATATATTTATTTAAGCACCATGATTACAAGCATGATCGTAGTTGGATTTCAGTCATAAACAGAACACCCCTGTTCCCCAGTGCAACATTTCCACCACCAATGTCCCCTCTCTTCTCCTCCACCTCTGCCTGTATTCAAGACAGGCATTCTACTTCTCTCACTCATTAACATTGTCATGGTAGTTGTTAGTGTAGTTATTTCTCTAACTGCACTCACCACTCTTTGTGGTGAGTTTCATATAGTGAGCTGATGCTTCCAGGCCTCATCTTTATTGTCTCTGGGCATTATTGCAAGAATGTTTTTTATTTTTCTTAAAACCTATAGATGAGTGAGACTGTTCTGTATGTCTCTCTCCCTCTGACTTATTTCACTCAGCATGATAGTTTCCATGTTTATCCATGTATAGGAAAATTTCATAACTTCATCTCTCCTGAGAACTGCATAATATTCCATTGTGTATATGTACTACAGTTTCTTTAGCCATTCATTTGTTGAAGGGCATCTTGATTGTTTCCAGATTCTGGCTATTGTAAATAGAGCTGCAATGAATATAGGTGTGAGGAAGGTATTTTTGTATAGCATTTTTGTGTTCCTAGGGTATATTCTGAAGAATGGGATAGCTGGATTATATGGGTGCTCTATTTCCAGTTTTTTGAGGAATCTTCATATTGTTTTCCATAAAGGCCGGACCAGATAGCGTTCCCACCAGCAGTGAAAGAGAGTTCCTCTCTCCACATCCCTGCCAGCACTGGCTCTTGTTCTTTGTGATGTGTGCCAATCTCTGTGGTGTGAGATGGTACCTCCTGATTGTTTTGACTTGCATCTCCCATCATTAAAAATTTTAATTCAATTTTTCTTAGCTATTTTTGATTTTAATATATATTTCTACATTTTAGATCTAAGATTCATCAATATATGTGGTCATTGGCTATCAATCTGGCCTATCAAGATTTATGACCTTATGCATTTTTGTTATTATTAACCACCCACCACATAATCAGAATTTAATTTTATGCATGTTGAATAATTTGTGCACATTAGATTTTTTTCTTCACAAATCTGGGAGTTCCATATGTTCAGGCATACTAAATATTAGATGACACTTACCTCCATAATAATCATTGTGAGAAACAATGTACAAATCATGTCCTTCATTTCCTTCTTTAAGTACCTCTTCGTAGGATTTCTGTGGATTTATCACTTCTCTAGCAGAATGTTCTGAAGGTAGAATTAGTAAGTTAAGTTTTAGAATTTTTCATTATTTATAACACATATAAATGTATTAGAACAAATGGTAAATAAGGTATACTGACACACAGACACTCAAGAATACAAAGCCAACATAAATGAGAATTTATCAAGGAAGACAGGGTAGAGTTTTGAGTACTACCAACTTGACCTGGCTCTCCAGAATTATAAATAGATAAATAAATAAATAAATAAATAAATAAATAAATAAATAATCAGAATTTGTGTTGGCTGTACTAGCCATATTCTAATTCTGGTTAAATCTCCAATTTGGGGGGCCGGGCGGTGGCGCAAGAGGTAAGGTGCCTGCCTTGCCTGCGCTAGCCTAGGATGGACCGCGGTTCAATCCCCCGGCGTCCCATATGGTCCCCCAAGCCAGGAGCGACTTCTGAGCGCATAGCCAGGAGTAACCCCTGAGCGTCACCGGGTGTGGCCCAAAAACCCAAAAAAAAAAAAAAAAAAAAAAAATCTCCAATTTGGAGAGTCTCTATACATTTTTCTTTTGGTTTTTTGGGTCTCACCCAGCAGGGCTCAGGGGTTACTCCTGGCTGTATGCTCAGAAATCGCTCCTGGCAAGTTAGAGGGACCATATGGGATGCCGGGATTTGAACCACTGTCCTTCTGCATGCAAGGCAAATGCCCTGCCTCCATGCTATCTCTTCGGCCCCTAAACATTTTTTAATTTTAGTTTGACCCAGTTTTTGCAAGCTGATGATCAAGATAAACAAAATACAAATCACTTATGGGGCCAAAGTGGTGGCACAAGCTGTAGGGCACTTTCCTTGTACGCACTAACCTAGGACGAACTGTGGTTTGATCCCCAGCATCCCATATAGTCTGTCAAGCCAGGAGCTATTTCTGAGCATGTAGCCAGGAATAACCCCTGATCATCACCGGGTGTGGCCCAAAAACAAACAAAAAAAATTCAAATCACTTATATAAATCCTGGTGCTGAGCCAGAGTGAGCATAGCAGAATTAAGGTGCTTGCCTTGCATGTGGCTGAACTTAGTTCAATATCTCACATGATCCATTCCCACCCCAGCACAGAAAGAAAAAAAATCCAGGGCCAGAGCAATAGCACAACAGATGGGGTTCTTTCCTCATACATGGCCAACCCAGATTTGATCTCTGACACTGCATATGGTTCCCTCCCTGGTCAGTATTGATCCCTGAGCACAGAGCCAGATATGAGTCCTGAACACCGTTAGGTGTAGCCCAACGCCACCTCCACATCCTAAAAAGGAAAGAAATTCTGATGCCCCCATGGAATAGGTCTGGTACAAATTTTACTAACTATAGAATAAAGAGGCATACTGATAGTGTATTTTGAAATAAATCTCCATCCTCAAAGTAGCCAAAAATGTCAGGTAAATCACTAGAATCAGGTAAAAATCATTTTACCAATCAGTGCCTAACCTAGAACTTTCAAATGTTTAAGAATCAATTTCCTATCACTGATGATCCCGGGTTTGGGGCACACAACTTTGTTTTACATGATTTCATTTACAATTCTATTCTTCCCTTTCAAACTAGCACAATAATTGCTTTCTGTATTCTGGACTTTCTGCCAAGTATCTGTAAACAAATAATTAAAATACCAGGAGGCAGTTCTATTCAAATAATCCTGCAGGCCTGAAGAGAGAGTTCATCAGGCTGGACTACATGCTTTGCAAATAGGTCAAAATTCAGTCTTCAATACCATATCATCCTCTAAGCACCACCAGGAGTTACCCCATGCACAATCTGGAATAGCCTCCAAATACTGTCAGATACAACCCAAGGCCTCTCTCTTCCTACTCCAAATTATAATCCTATAAAGTAACATTCTCTTTTTTGATATATGAACCATTATTCCCTTTGATGTTCAAATACTCATTTTGGAAGTTTTTGCTGTTGTTAAATGTAGGTGGAAGGAACAACCTTTCAACTATATATATTTAAATGGACTATATCTAGGCAGCATTTTAAATTAATCCTAGATACCAATTATGATATAAATACTATATTGATATGTTTACATAAATACAATTTTAATCCCATTAAAATGAAAAGTACTTTATTCTTTTTTTTTTTTTTTTTGGTTTTTGGGCCACATCTGGTGATGCTCAGAGGTTACTTCTGGCTCTGAGCTCAAAAATCGCTCCTGGCTTGGAAGACCATATGGGACACCAAGAGATTGAACCTCAATCAGTCTTAGGTCAGAGATCCCCTGTGATAAGAACCCTTGAGAACAATATACAATATTGAAAGGATAGTAAGAGTAGTGGGAGGTATGTATAGAAAGGGATACAGAAAAAAGTCCAACAGCAAAAAACTGAGATCTCAGAAGCAATAATGGCCTGAGACAAATTCTGTTACAAATTGTCCTTTGCTCTCAAAATGAAAGTGTAAGTAATTCTCTGCATTGTTTGGTTACTATGTGGCAGGTATCTGAACTGTGTTGAGTTTGCAATGCAGCATTTACCAATTCACTTTTCTGTTACCTGCTTATCAAAGAATTACACACAATGGAGTGTTCTGAACGCAGACACACTGGTGAAAATAAAGCACAGACAGAAAGGATTTATAGACTTCACAAGTCCCAATGTCAATATTTCTGAATGTCTTTCCTGCTTTACACAATTTCCACTACATTCATCTGCTCTGTTCTAAAACCTGAACTTTATTTTTAAACACCGTAGTTACAAAAATGTTCATATGTGGATTTCAGTCATAGAATGTACACCAACCTTCACCAGTGCCATCTTCCTTCCACCAATGTCCCCAATTCCTTCCCCCACCCCAAACCCCTGCCTGTCTCTCAGGTATTCTGCCTCTCTCACTATCATTGTCATGGTAATTGTCACTGCAGCTAGTATTCTTTTTCTCTTTTTTGTTTTTGTTTGTTTGTTTTCTTTTTATCTTTGATAGGAGAGAGACAAGAGACAAAAGTGTGAATGAGAGAAGAGACACAAGTGAAAGAGACACCAGTGGAGAAAAGAGACACAGTGAGAGAGAAAAGAGACACAAGTGAGAGAGAAAAGAGACAAGTGAGAGAGAGAAAAGAGACACAAGTGAGAGAGAGGAAACACAAGTGAGAGAAAAGAGACAAGTGGAGAGAGGAGAGAAAAGAGACACAAGTAAGAGAGTGAAAAGAGACAAGTGAGAGAGGAGACTGAGAAAAGAGACAAGTGAGAGAGAAAAGAGACACAAGTGAGAGAAAGAAGGTGCAGTTAGAATTCTAACTGCATTCACTGCTCTTTGTTGTAAGCTTCATGTCATAAGCTGGTCCTCTAGCACTCATCTCTTTGGTCTTTGGATATTATTGCCATACTGTCTTTTTTCCTCTTATGTCTGCAATGAGTAAAACTATTCTATCTATTCCTCTCCTTTTGGTTCATTTCACTCAGCAGAATAGTTTCCATGTCCATCCATGTATAGGTAAATTTCATGATTTCATTTTTCCGAACAGCTGCATAGTATTCCATTATGTAAACGTACCATAGTTTCTTTAGCCACTCATCTGTTGTTGGACACCTGGGTTATATTTAGATTCTGGCTATGTATACTGTGCTGTGATGAACATAGGGGTGCAGAGGGCATTTTTGTATTGTGTAAATCTGAACTTTTAAGGTTTCAGCACATATGACTTTCCAGAAATTCTGGGTATGAAAGCAAATTTCTTTTTTTTTTTTTTTGGTTTTTGGGCCACAACCGGCAGTGCTCAGGAGTTACTCCTGGCGGTCTGCTCAGAAATAGCTCCTGGCAGGCACGGGGGACCATATGGGACACCGGGATTTGAACCAACCACCTTTGATCCTGAATCGGCTGCTTGCAAGGCAAGCGCCGCTGTGCTATCTCTCCGGGCCCGAATAATTTCATTCTTTAATAATCATTTATTACCACCACTAAACACCATCCCAATGAGATAATTAATCCAATTTTTAAAGAAAACTTAATTTTCTATTTTCCACCTCCCTCACCCTTATTTTTTAGTACCTCTGACAGTTGCTTTCCCAAATGTAGTATTAAATATATCCAGGCCTTTTGGTAATCCTGGCGTTTGATCATGAGATTTTCCTAATGGTGCCCATTGACTGCTAAAATATATTGATTCTTTTTTATCTGTTATTTTTTGTTGAAATTTTGTAATAGGTCGTGGATTCAACAATGTCCCAGCCTAAAAGAATCGTGTAAAGCACAAAGGTTAATAACATAAAGTTCAAATCTTGGGCCAGAGTGATAACACAGAGGGTAGAGCATTTGCCTTGCACACAGCCAACACGAATTTGATCCCAGGCATCCCAGATGGTCCCTTGAGCCTGCAGGTAGTAATTTCTTAGCACAGAGCAAGGAGTAACCACTGAGTGCTGCCAGATGTGCCACCCCCCAAAAAAAATCTAAAAACTAAAAACTTAATCAATCGCTTTGAAGAAGATAATACGATTATGGAGACCTATTTCATTATCACTGACTTTTTTCATCCTCAATTGAATTCTCAGAATTGGGCCTATGAACCTGAAACCTGCCTTGGCATAAACACTAAATAGTAATAAAAGAGAAAGAAACATGCATAGAACCCCTTCATTAACAGTAATGCAAACCACAATGTGAAAAAAAGAAGAGAGAGGGGCTGGAGAGATAGAATTAAGGTAAGGCATTTGCCTTTCATGCAGAAGGACAGTGGTTCAAATCCTGGCATCCCATATGGTGGTCCCCTGTGCCTGCCAGGGGCAATTTCTGAGCATAGAGCCAGGAGTAATCCTTGAGAGCTGCCGGGTGTGACATCCCCCTCAATAAAAGAAGAGAGAAAGAGAGAGAAAAAGAGAGAGTGAGTGAAGTAAAATGCTTGCCCCAGATGCAGGAAGGGATGATGGGTAGAAGGGAAGAGGGTATCAGGGAAGATGAGAGAGAAACTGGAGACACTGGTGGTGAGAAATGCGCAAATGTTGTTATACATTGTATGACTATAACTCAATCATGAACACCTTTTTTTTTTTTTTTTTTTGTGGTTTTTGGGTCACACCCGGCAGTGCTCAGGGTTACTCCTGGCTCCATGCTCAGAAATTGCTCCTGGCAAGCACAGGGAACCATATGGGACGCTGGGATTCGAACCGATGACCTCCTGCATGAAAGGCAAACGCCTTACCTCCATGCTATCTCTCCAGCCCCATTCATGAACAACTTTATCTGTGAAAAGAAACTACAGGGCCCGGAGAGATAGCACAGCGGCGTTTGCCTTGCAAGCAGCCGATCCAGAACCAAAGGTGGTTGGTTCGAATCCCGGTGTCCCATAGGGTCCCCCGTGCCTGCCAGGAGCTATTTCTGAGCAGACAGCCAGGAGTAATCCCTGAGCACCACCGGGTGTGACCCAAAAACCAAAAAAAAAAAAAAAAAAAAAAAAAAGAAAGAAAAAGAAAAGGAACTACAGTATGAATAAATTTTAAATTTTAAATTTAAAAAAAGGTTTAAAAACTTAGAAAATATATATTATGATAAAAGGTCTCATTGGGGAGTCAGAGAGCAGAAGGACGGTGGTTCGAATACCAACATCCCATATGGTCCGTCCCCTGAGCCTGCTGCAGGCGAGTCAGGAGTAGCCCCTGAGCGCTGCCGGGTGTGACCCCCCCCCCCCAATAAAAAAGTCTCATTGGGACACAAAGATTGATCATGGAAATACCTGTTATTGGACTGAAAATCAGACATTCCAGAAATGTGGAAATCATAAGTACAAAAATCAAATAATTTTCCTAAGTTCTCCCCAGACACAAAGTCACATTCTCTAAATCGACTTTCGAGTCAGTTAATATTGTTAATACTCTGCCTCTAACCAATGTATATAAGTACCTTGTGGAGCATCGAAGTATATTCACACAGGATTTGTTTTCTTTTATCTAACAAAACCTAATGGCATTTCTCCAAATTGAAAGAAAATGAAGTACAACCTGGCTTTTCTTATTTGAGGGGAGAATATATAGTTGATGATTTTAAAAAGCTATCTGAGGAAAAAATATATAGATTTTTTTGTTTGTTTATTTGTTTGTTTGTTTTTTTGTTTGTTTTGTTTTGGGACCACACGTGGTGGTACTCAGGATTTACTCCTGGCTTTGCACTGGCAGGCTCAGGGGGCTATCTGAGATGCCAGGGATTGAGCCCAGGTTGGCTATGTGCAAGGCAAATGCTCTATCTGTTGTGCTATCTCTCTGGCCCCAAGAATATATAGTTTAAACTATTTCCCCCAAATAGGTGATATTGTCCCCCATAGGGGAAGGCACTAGAAAAAATGGGAGTAGTATCCTTGAATGACATTGGGGGTCATTCTGTTTGCTTAATAAAGGCAGTGGAGTACTGATAAATTGTTTATTTTCTGAAAAGAAGACAGTAAACCAAATAAATGTGGGAACATCAGATTGAAAGAATTGTTGCTCCATGAATTTTCATTTTGTTTTTCTTTGCTTTGGGACCATACCCAGAGTGTTCAGGGGCAACTTCCTGCTCTGTGATGCTATGGAGTTGCCCCCATAAGTGCACAGGGCACTTTGAAGTGTTAGGAATCCAATCCAGGACTCCTACATCCAAAGCAGTCACTCCAGATCATTGAGCTATCTGTCTGGCACTGGTGCATGTATTTTTACACTGCTCAAGATTAAGGGTGGAAAGTTAAAATTGATAACCCCTACATGTCATTTGTGCATTTTTACTTTTTTAATTCATAACATTTGGGGGTGGAGAATAGAAAAGTGGATTTTACCGGTATTGAAGTCTTAGTTAGTACTCCGTGAGTCACATGAGGTGAAACTTGAGGATCATTTGCTACACCATAAAATACTCTTTTGGCTCCAGTTGGTGGATATCTGAAGTTGAAAAACTTTTTAACTTCAGGTGGAGTAACTAGCTACAGTGAGACAAAAGTATTAAAAACATAAAAGCAGGACTAATGAACACTTTACTGAAAAAGTACAATAAGTGCATAAGTATATAAAGGCCCAAATATTTTTAACCACATAAAATGTATTTTTAAGAAAGTAAATATTTAAAGAGTTATATGTAGGGGCCAGAGCAGTAGTACAGCAGGTAGGGCACTTGCTTTGCTTGTGGCCAAGCAAGTTTTGAACCATGGTACCCCATACAGTCCCCTCAACCCACCAGGAGTAATCCCTGAGCAAGCTGGGTGTGTTGTCCCACAAAATTATTTAGACATTATATTTAGACACAATCAAGAAGGAAACAACATCATGTTCGAGAAAATACCATAAATGTTGATTTCCTATTGAAACAAATTGAATTCCCTGTAGTATTTTCAATTCAGGAAATTATAAGCCTGGGATTTTTACTTCCTTGGACAAAATCAAGTAAAAAGCCTCAAAATATAATAAATACTTGAAATTCACCACTTAAATCGATTCAAATTTCATAAAGAAGGCTGATGCTATTTGATAATATCTAATATTCACATTTAAGGTAGAAATATAATACAAATGCTCACCCTGGGAAGTTTTTCAGTCAAACAGGTTTCAGCTCTGTAGCCAATAGGATGTACTTTTCCTGCCTGAGAAGTAAAAAGCAGTATGTAGTCATTGTCAGGACCAAGTGCAGCCTCATAATCACAGGTATGTCATCTGCCACTAAATCTGGCCCAGAAAAAAAGCATTTTGAAGGATGAATCTATTTCATATTTGGCCTGTGCGCTCTTTTGTTTGTTTCTGTTTTTGTGCTCTTTTTTTTATTTTTGTTATGTTTGTTTTACTTTGTTTTCCAGCCCTCACGCAAGCACTGCTTGGCGAACTATGGACACCATGATAAAAACCAGGACTTCTGCAGTCAGTGCTCAGCCTTATGAGTCATCTCTCCATCCACCATGGCCTATGTTTTCAATGCTATAGAGTAATTACAGTTAAGAAAATAAGCAGCACATGGGAGATGACTTAAAGGGCTGTAGGTATGCTCTCCAGGTGGAAGCCCAAGGATCAATCACCAACACAGCATGGTCTTGAGTAGCACCAAAAGTGACACGCCCAAGCACTGTGCCTTAAAATCCACTGGGTCACCCTGCCCCATCCCCCATATCAGCAAGCAGCAAATATAAAGGAATCCTAATACCTAAAAAGTAAATGTGATCCAAAAACAAAAACAAATAAAAAGTAATACGCTGAGGGAAGCCAGTCAGAAAGAAAACAATAAACAGGAAATGATTTGTCTCATATGTGGGATTTACCGACAAACAGCAAGGTAGCAACAAAGGGCCAAAGGAAAAACAAAACAGAAGAACTGATCCACACAGATGAATTTGATAGAAATGGGGTTAGTTAAAAGGAAAAAAACTTGGGGGTCTTTAGGGGAGAGAGGGAGGTACACTGGTGATGAGTGTGGTCTTGGACTTATGAACAAGGCCAGGGGTCTCAAACTCGCGGCCCTCGGGCCATTTCCAGCCCTCCATACAACATTTTGTGGCCCTGCCCTAGAGGAATCTTTTTTTGTTTTGTTTTGTTTTGTTTTAGTTGTTTGGGTCACACACCCCAATGTTCAAGGCTTACTACTGACTTTGAACTCAAGGATCACCCCGACTTTGCCTCCTGCGGCCCCCAGGTAAATTGAGTTTGAGACCCCTGGAACAGTATTGTACATCACAGAACCTCAATTTTAAAATAGGTGCAAAAAAGAAAGTTGAGAAGGCACAAAATCAAATGGTGAAGTTCAATGGAGGAAAGAGGAGAGAATCAGGAACTACCAGCTTTCACAGAAAAAGGTGACATCTAAGAGGAAGGTAAATTAGATCAGACAAGGTAAAAGCTAGAAGAGTTCAATGGAACAATGGATCCTCTCCATTTTGACTCCATAAATCCAAACCAGTCTCATTAGTTTTCTTCTTAGTAAGGGCATGGCTGTACATAATTCTTATGGTGCATATCTCAAAACTAAATAAAACAACTTACACTTGGCAAGCCAGGCATCCGATCAAAGAATTTCCCACAGTATACGGGTCTAATGAGATCTGGAGACTCCCTTTCTGGTTCAATGTTTGCAACATCATTTTTCTCTTCAGGCTGCTGGGCAAACTTGTCTTCATGAAGGTCTGTGACCAAGGTCATTCGAGGTTCCATGTGTCTGGTTTCATCTGGCCTCTCTGGTAGGTGAAGACTAAGGTCTACCTCCACTGCAGGTGTCACCTCAGCAGTGGGCTTTCTCACCACACAAGGGGTTTCTTCTCCCATCTCCTGCCTAGGCACCAAACCTAAAGCAGTTTGCTTCCCCCCTGAAATCCCAAACGCTTCAGGGACACCAGATCCTGGATCTCCCCAACTCCCTTGAGCCTGTGCACTTTTACACATTCTGCTCAAGGGAACCTGTTTGATCCTGCCAGAATACCCTGCCTGAAGATACTCCTTTTCTAACTCCTTTCTTCCTGGTAACATACCTAGAGAATCTGGTTTGGTTTGCCCTAATGATGAAACCCTAGTTGTTCCTAAATCAACTCCCTCAGTAAAGGACCTAGAAGTAGTCTGCCCTTCCAATCTCAAGTCCAGCTTCTTAATGGATGGAGATTTTGATTCAATTGATTTCATTCTTTGCTCATATGTATCATTATCTAAGGGACCCTCTTTCCAGGAGGATTTTTCTTCTCCAAATCCCAAGCTGAATCCCACCTCCGAGGGGCATTTCACTCCCATGAACTCTCCCTCTTGTAAACCAGTCGTGCCTTCTGGGGTGAGTGCTGCCTTCATGCTCCTTGGATATATATTCTCAGACACCTTCACAGTTCCTCCAAGGGCATTCATCTTTAACAGAAAATTGGTACCTGGTTCAGGCAGAATTCCCAATCTCTTAGGGGGTCCATATCCTTGGGGGACCCCCACTCCCACAAAAAAAATACTTTCTCCTCTTGGGATCCTAGCCCAAAGCTCCCAGCCTAGGGACTAAACACCAAATGAAATTCAGAGAAAATGAATTGGAAATGTTTGGCTGGTCACCTGGGAAACGGGGGCGTGCCTTGGAACGTAATTCCTACTCTGAAAGATTCCCTCCCCCCCCACCCGCCTTTCTTCTTTTCCTCCCTCTGACACCCCTCCCCACCCCAGATCTTTACTTGATTTGTAGGTGGGGAGAGAAAAAAAAATTGCATGACAAGTTTCCTACCATGGACTGATCATTCTATGTCTATCCCTCTCCCTCCGGCTCATATCGCTCAACATCATACTCTCCGTATCCATCCATGGATAAGCAAACTCCACAAGTAGCAGGAGAGTGCAGTTAGGGCACAGAAGGGACCCTAGACAATGAAAGTTAGAAATGATCACTCTGAACAAGGACAGAGTGCTAAAAGATAAAGTGTTATGCATGATACCCCTTCAGTAATAATATTGCAAACCATGATGTCTAAAAGAAAATTTTTAAAAAGGTAAGGGGGGAGGGAGAGAGTAAGAGACAGAGACAGAAAAACAAGAAAAAGAGAGAGAGAGAGAGAGAGAGAGAGAGAGAGAGAGAGAGAGAGAGAGAGAGAGAGAGAGAGAGAGAGAGAGAATTGTCTGCAACAGAGGCAGGCAGGGGAGAGCAGGAGGGAAGAAAAAGGGAAAAAAAAAAAGGAAACTGGTAACATTGGTGGCTGGAACTATGCCCTGGTAAAGGATATTGGACACTGTATGACTGAAATTCAATCATGAACAACTTTGTAACTGTGGGGGAAAATAAACTACTGTGTTATGAATAATCTTGTAAACCACAGTGTTTAAATAATGTTTTTAATCTAAAAAAAATAAGACTATTCAAAAAAAATAATAAGACTATTCAAAGAAGACCCTTTGGTAATAGCTCCCACCAACTGCTCTATTGTTTTCCAAATAATATCTACTCGTTAGGATGGATTCAGCCATGGAGTTTCTTCCTGAATATTTTACCTTGAGTTTCACTGATGGTAAGAAAATATTGGGTTTTGGTTTTCCTCATAAAAAAATAAATTCTTTTTCTGGCAGAGACTTCTACTGCTTTAGGCCTTGCTATATGCAAGTACACATACACACAACATGTAGATCTTTAGGTGTTGTAGAATACTTCATATATTTGTGTAGGCAGGAAGCATTCAAAATGCTGACCTCAAAATGCTGAGGGAACATACTTGCTGCTAGGAATCAAAAAGGTCTGCTGAATGACTACGTGCCTTAGCCCCTATATTATCTCTCCGACCCTGAAGAGCTATTTTAAATTCTATAAAATGTTTTGATTTGGCAACTCTGATGTAGCAATATTATATATGTGTATATATACATACATATATAAAAATTTTAGAAGCAAAGGATCAAACCCAGAGTCCCACAAATGAAAGGTATATTTTAAACTTTTTTTTTTTTTTTTTTTTTGGGGCCACACCCAGTGGCTCAGGCATTACTCTTGACTCTGGGCTCAAAAATCACTCCTAGCAGGCTTGGGGGACCATATGGGATGCCAGGAATCAAACCCGGGTCTGTTCTGGGTCAGCCCATGTGAGGTAAATGCCCTTCTGCTGAGCTATCTCTCTGGTCCGAAAAGGTATATTTTAAACACAACTCATGGGCCGGAGATAGCATGAGGGCAAGGTGTGCCTTGCAAGCAGAAGGTCGGTGGTTCGAATCCCAGCATCCCATGTACCCCCTGAGCCTGCCAGGAGTATAGAGCCAGGAGTAACCCCTGAGGGAAGCTAATCAGAAGTAAAACAATAAACAGGGAATGAGTTCTCTCATGGCTAATATTGTAACTAACTCAGTTTGTTTTTTGCTCTGGGGCACACCTAGTAGAGCTCAGGGCTTCTCTCAACTCAGTGTTTCTGAGTTATTCCTGGAGATGTTTAGAGAGGACCCTTCAGTCCAAGCCTGGTTCTCCTTGCACTTAGCATGCACTCAACCTCTGAGCTATCTGTTAAATTCCAACCTTTGCTGTTAAATTTGGAGGATTTTCTTTCAATCCCTCTTTTATCCCTCTCTGTTCCTGGGTTTGAGTCTAGGTCTCATGTACACATTCATGGGCATAACCACTAAGTCACATCCCTAACCTGCATATTATTATATCTTAATAAAAATATTTTTGGGGGCCTGGAGTAATAGCACAGCAGGCAGATGTTTACCTTACATGCAGCTGTCCTGGTTTTGATCCATGGCATCCCATACAATCCCTGGAACCTGCCAGAGGTTATTTCTGAGTGCAGAGCCAGGAGTAACCTCTGAGCACTATGGTTATGGCCCAAAACTCAATTTTTTTTAAAGGAGCATATAATGGTGAATATTTGTTATGTTTTAAATAGGGGTAGAAGGTATAGAACAGGGGCTGGAGAGATAGCGTGGAGGTAAGGTGCTTGCCTTGCATGCAAAATGTCAAATCCCGGCATCCCATATGGTCCCCAGAGCCTGCCAGGAGCAATTTCTGAGCATATAGCCAGGAGTAACCCTTGAGCAATGCCAGGTGTGACTCCCCCCTCCAAAAAAAAAAGGTATAGAACAGTTATATAAAATTTTGAATGAAATTTTATAATGTTTTGTTTTGGGGCCACAGATGGCTGGGCTCAGAGGCCATATGGGGTGCCAAGAATCATGAAAGGTAAAAGTCCTGTCCTCTAAAGTATCTTTCCGGTCCCAGAGGATTTAGTGATTTTTAAGAACTCTTTGAGAAGTCTGGAAGATAGCTCAAAGAGCTTGTCTGTATGTTTTGCTCTTGAGACTTGAGTTTGATCCTTAAGGAGTGATCCCTGGACACCACCAAGTGTGCCCCATTAATACCCACCACCACCAAATAATATATATGCATATATACATATATTTTTTGTTTGTTTGTTTTTCAAAAAAAGGAGTTCTTGGGGCCGGAGAGGTGGTGCAAGCGGTAAGGCAACTAACTTCCTTGCCCTACCTAGCCTAGGACCGGCCAAGGTTAGATCCCCTGGCGTCCTATAAAGTCCCCCAAGTCAGGATCGATTTCTGAGCGAATAGCCAGGAGTAATCCCTGAGCCATCACCGGGTATGGCCCAAAAACCAAACCAAAACGAAAAAAAAAAAAAAAAAAGGACTTCTTGAATCCCTGCTTTATACCAGTACATGGAAAACAAAGAAATTTGTCAAACGCTCACTCCAGGAATGTATGAATGTGTGTGTGTGTGTGTGTGTGTGTGTGTGTGTGTGTGTGTGTGTGATTTGTTTGGGGACCACACCTAAGCAGTGCCAGGGGAGGGGGGAGTGATTTGCTGTCAGCGGAGGGGGGAGTGATTTGCTGTCAGCAATGCTCAAGAGACCATGCCATGGCAGGGAAACCCTGGCCTCTAGCATATATCCAGCCCATTAAACTATTGCTATCTTTCCAGTCCTGGATTATATATATGTATATATAAAAATATATATGTATGTATATATACTTCTATATAAATAAATACAGATAGATATATAAATATTATCCCCTGAAATTTATATTTTAATGGAAATATATAACTATCAAGTAACCAATAATTAAGACATTTAGTGTGATAAATGCAGTAATAAATATTTAAAAAATTATGTGCTGGAATAGAGCAAAAGCACAGTGAGTAGGGAGTTAGCCTTGCACAGGTTCAATTCCTGACATCCCATATGGTTCTCCTGTGACTGCCAGGTCTGATTTCTGAGCACAGAGCTAGGAGTAACTCCTGAGCACCACTGGGTGTAGTCCAAAAAAAGAAAAAGAAAAAGAAAAAAAAAGATGTGCTGGGGGCAGCTAAAGCACTGTCTTGCATGATGTGAGAAATGATGTGCTTTGATGTGAAGGGAAGCTACTTTAGAATTGGAATTAGATAGTATAATGCCATGCAAAGACACCAGCTTTTAAAATAAAAAAATGCTGCTAAGTGTTCAATATTTCTCTTTTTTGCCATGCTGCCACACTTACAATTCCTTAAGTTAGTTACCTTTTGGTTTGTCTTCAGTAAATACCAATTCAAAGTAAATGTTACCATTCATTGTCACCTATGCAAATATTTACTTAAATATACAAGACAGATTTCCTGGAACCAAGGATAGAAAATATGGTATGCTGTGCATGATTAAGAGATGCCATATATGGTGCTAGTGATTCATGAGTGAGTCTTTAGAGATGACAAAGTAGAAACACACTAAGAACTATAGTCAAGGCTTTATCACTTAATTTGGATCTTTCATTCTTCACTAATTTTGTTAGTAAGAACCCACATTCAAATTGGAGGGAGGAGGTCAGGGCACACCTGGCAGTGCTGTTTATTTCTGGCTCAGTGCTTAGAAGTGATCCTTAGCATGGGGTTAGAGAGATAGTACAATGGGTAAAGTGAATGTTAGCATTCCATATGGTCCCAGACAGCCAGGCATTATTCTGAATGCAGAGCCAGTTGTAACCTTTGAGCACTGCTGGGTGTGCTCCCAAAACAAATAAAAAAAGAAGTGACCCCTGGCACTGTCTGGGGACCATTTATGGTGCTGGGCATTGAAGTAGAGTCAGCTGCATACTGGGCAAGTGTACTTGTATCCTATCTCTCTGGTCAAATCCCATATCTGACAGTAAAACATAATTATCAGTCCCCCTACCTAAATTATGAAGGGTTAAGATAAAATGAGGTAGGTATATTGTGGATGGCAATACATGTTTTCCTGAACCACTTCAATCTCACTAAAATTACCACTGGATCTCAGAAATACTAGGTATTAGAGCAGGACACTTCCAGACAAATTATAATCAAAATATAAAAATATGTAATATGAACTGAGGGTGAATTAGAAAATAAAATTTTGGCTGGAGAGATAGCTCTATGGACTAAATATCCATTTTATATTTGAAGACCCAGGTATGACCCCTACACCACATGGTCTCAGATGCTACAGGAATGACCTTATGAACTCAACCAAGGGCCAAGTCCCCAAAGAACAAAGGATGTGACCCAAAACTGCTATTCCTACCCCTACACACACACACACACACACACACACACACACACACACACACACACACACGGCAAGTGGGGTGATAGTGTGTACATCTAGAGGAGTTTAGGGGCCCATGTGGTGCCAAGGATTTAATACAGGTTTTCAGCCTGTATTAAATGTATTAAAGATGTAAATACCGGGCCGGAGAGATAGCATGGAGGTAAGGTGTTTGCCTTTCATGCAGGAGTTCATCGGTTCAAATCCCGGCGTCCCATATGGTCCCCCGTGCCTGCCAGGAGCAATTTCTGAGCATGGAGCCAGGAGTAACCCCTGAGCACTGCCGGGTGTGACCCAAAAACCACAAAAAAAAAAAAAAAAAAAAAAAAAAAAGATGTAAATACCTTTCTAAATAAACAATTAACAAATATTCTGGGTGGGGTCTATTAGATCTGTCAAAATTTCATTGTGAAGAACTAAGGTAATTATAGTCAAGGCTCTTATGAACTTTTAAATTATAAGAGGAATAAAAATCCAAGAAGAACAATCTAGGTATTTTCTATCTGTACAGTAAGACATACAGCAGTCCTCCATTTCCATGGTTTAACTTTCTGCAGTTTCAATAACTTGTAGTCAATGGTGGCCTAAAAATATTGACATGAAATATTTCCAGAGTAAAAAAATGTTCACACACCTTTATAATGTACTGTTATAACTGTTTTACTTTATTATTGTTACAAATCACTAGTTTCTCATAGACATGTACACATGGAAAAAATTATTCGAGGATAATGCACTATGGCATCTTCTAAGGGGCATAGCCCTTCAAGAATAAAAGGGCACTCTCATGTAGAAGAATTTCATAGAGTATTCTGACACGACAGAAAAAAGACAAATTCAATGAGAATCTTAGGTGTCATAATTTTTTTCCTTAAGAACTTGATGCTCCAGGGTTACTCTTGGCTCTGCACTCAGAAATCGCACCTGAATGGCTGGGGGACCATATGGGATGCTGGGAATCCAAATAGGTTCCTCCCAGGTCATTTGCAAAGCAAATGTCCCACCTCTATGCTCTCTCTCTCTGGCCCCTTAGGTGCCATCTAAAGGAACACATTCTGGGAAAAGCATAGACCAGAATTAATAGGGAAAGCTCAAAGCAAGATTGTAGGGAGGAGATTATAGAAAAAGAATGAAAGAAATAGGCGTTGGGATGGGAGTTATAGTTATATCATTGAGCATTTCTGTTGTTTTTATTTTTTTGTTTTTTGGGGTCACACCCAGCAGCGATCAGGGGTTACTCCTGGCTCTACGCTCAGAAATTGCTCCTGGCAGGTTCAGGGGACCATATGGGATGCCAGGATTCGAACCACCATCTTTCTGCATGAAAGGCAAACACCCTACCTCCATGCTATCTCTCCGGGCCCATCAATGAGTATTTCTGAATGGGAGAGTATATGGCTGAACTGTATAGAACAGATTAAAAAGTCAAAAGTATATATATCAGCTTATATGACTACTTCCGTGGTCCAAGCATTGGGATTCAGATTTACTTAGTCTGTGAGAAAAAGAAGAAAGAGTTGAAGATGATTCTGCATTTTCAGATCTTGGGGTCTGGGAGGTTGTCAATGCCAGTCACCAAGCAGAAGCAGGTTTAAGGGGAAATAAATTTCGTTGTAGACATACTGTTGTTTGACATGCCCAAACAGAAGTGACATAACCTATATTTCCTGGTTCTTCCTAGGATTGTCTGAGAGGTAAAACCATGACTAATATCATATTGAAACAACCCCTCAGGGATTAAGTGCCACAGATACCATTTAGGATGACAAATTATACTCTTCTGGTTAGTAAGTGTGTTGATCTGAAAGACTGGCTGTTCCAGAGTTCAGATCAACTCATTGCATAATGCTGTCTGGACACCCAGAGGCTTATTGGACCCCAAGTCCACTTCGAAGACAATATTGATGTCCTCCAAACAGAGCTATGAATGATGACAACTGCAGTTCCCCTAAACTATCCCCCTCATCCCAAGGGAAAAACAGTTGAGCATTCCACCAAATAACAAATTTTGTTCTGTTCTGCTTTTGCTACTTGGCCAGACACTGCTAACAGTGAGATTTAACCAAAGTAACCTGCACACCTTACAGGAATCTTAGCAAAGAAAGAGGACACAGGTGGTGGAAATTTTTGGTTCTGGGACCAGACTACCCAAGATTAGAACTCAATTTCCACTCCATCTCCTCGATGAGTTGGGACCAGTTAAGTTACTCAATCTCTGTGCTTCACAATCTAAACAGGCCGGCCCATTCATTCCCCAACCATGAGTTAAGGCCAGGCGGTAGGAGCTCAGGGCTGGGACCACTCCGGGCTGGTAATATTCATTCCAAGCCAGGAGAGGAAAAAAGACGACTTGAACTTCCCCATAAACCTTGCAAATAAAATAAAAATAAAATGCAATCATCCGTTTAGTACAGTAGCTGGAGAAGGGTAACCACGAAAGCTATTCTTTTGGGGGAGTTTCCCTCTCTCCTCAAAAGCCAGGGGACCGGGTAGATCAATCCTAGGGCTGAGCACACCCGGGCGCCCAGATGGGGGTCCATCCAGGCATTGCACCGTCTCCTGAGTCCCACCATAGAGCTACTTCCCCGCTCAGAGCCAGGAATAGCCCCTGAGCACCCCCTAGTAGTGTGACCCCCCCCCCCAAAAAAAAACAGTAACTCTGCAAAGTTACTCTGGCAGGATCTCCTCCATTCTCAAGACAACGTTGGAGGACTGATAGAAAAAAATAGCCTTTATGGACTCACTCCGTCTACAGGCATAAAAATGATGGGGAGTTAGTCTGGGAGCCGGAGCAATAGCATGCAGCCAACAAAGGCCAGGGTTCGAATCCCAGCATCCCATAGGGTCGTCCCAGAGCCTGCCAAGAGCGATTTCTGAGCGCAGAGGCAGGAGGAACCCCTGAGCAAAGTCGGATGTGACCCAAAAACAAAACAAAAACAAAAACAAAAAAAATTAGGGGGAGTTTTTTTGCAGTGGAAAAATGATCTCCAAACAGCCAGCTTTGGGGTGAGGTGAGTTGGTTCAAGTAGGAGTGGACTGTGAGGTAATAATAGTCACAGAGGAAAACAACCACCGCCCACAAAGGCTGGGAGCACCAACAACTCGAGTGCTTCCGGGCAAGCCCCAAGGCAGGCCACAGACAGCAGGGCGTGCAGGGCACAGCGCCTCAGACCGCCGCCCAGATAACAATGGCGCCGGGACAGGCGGGCCGCGGGAGGCTGAGGGAGCCCGAAGGGGGAGCTCGCGGTGGCACGTGACACCCCGACCACGCCTCCTCCCTCCTGGTGGGCGTGGCTTGAGAGGAGGGCTGAGGAAGCTGTGGTCGCGCTCTGACAGGAGCCGGCCAGAAGTGACGGCAAAAGGGGCGTGGTCTGAGGGAAGAAGGGGAGAGGCTGAGGGAGTCGAAGGGGCGAATACAGAATACAGATCGCGGCGTCACGTGACACTCAGGCCCCGCCCACCACTAGGGGTGGGCGTGGTTTTGGAGAGGGCTGAAGAAGCGCTCTGCTGTGGAGTCGGCCGGAAGTGACAAAGGGGCAAGGGCTGAGAGGAACCGAAAGGGCAGCTCGCGGAGTCACGTGATGCATAGGCCCCGCCCCTGAGAACGCACCACCCCCCGTAGGGTGGGCGTGGCTTGAGGACTGAAGAAGCGCTCTGCCTGGAGACGGCCAGAAGTGACGTAGGTAAGGGCGTGGTCTGAGGAAAAGACGGAGGCGATAGGCTGAGGGAGCCGAAGGGGCGGCAGCTGCGGCGTCACGTGACATATCGGCCCCGCCCCGTGGTGCGGTGGGCGTGAGTTAAGAATGAGGGCCGCGAAGCTGAGGAAGCGCTGAGACTGTAGACGGCCGGAAATGACGAAGGGCGTGGCCTGATGGAAGGAGGCAGGCCAGAGGAGCAAGTCGCGGCGTCACGTGGCGCATAGGCCCCGCCCCGTGGTGGGCGTGACTTGCCCTGCGAAGACTTAAGCAGCGCTCTGCCTGGAGCCGGCCGGAAGTGACGTCGGAGCGCGGCTCGCGACGTGCGAGCAACGTGGCGGCGAGGCCGGCGCCGGGCGGCGGAAGTGGCTCCCGCGCTGGGTCTGGGGTGGTGTTTGTGTTTGGGTTCCGAGCGGCCGCCGCGGTGGGAGGAGGAGGAGGAGGAGGAGGGACTGTGGAGAAGGCGGCTGGCGGAAGAATCAGTCGGCGCTCCGCTCCGGGCTGGAAGACGAGGAGGAGGAGGAGGAGAAAGGTAAGAGGAAGGAAGGCGGAGCAGCGCGCCGGAGAGGCGGAGACGGAGCCCGCCGGGGGCGGCCCCAGGACTCGAACCCTCCTCGCCCGGCCAGTCTGAGGAGACGCCGCCGCCGCCGCCTCGGCCACAGACACAGACACAGCCGCAGCAGCGCGCAGGCCCGGCCTCGCCCTCGCCCTCGCCCTCGCCTCGCCGGAGACGCTCTGGGACGCCCTCGCCGTCTCCGCGGAACGCAGCCCCGCGGCCTCCCAGGTAGCCCGCCCGGCGCCGCCGCTGCCACCGCCTCGCCTCGGCCTGGGCCCCGGCCCCGCTCGGCCCTCCCCGGCTCTCCCTTCTCGAGCCTCCCTGCACCGTGAACACCCTGCAGCCTCCGCGGGCCGGCCCCCCGTGGCTCCTTCGCCTCCCTGTCGGGGTATTTTTTGGCACAGCACAACATTCCGGGGCGGCCGGCTGAGGAGATGGGCCGCCCGCCGAGTGTCCCCCCCTTTTTCCCTTCTCAAGATGGCGCCGCCGGAGCGTCCCGGAGGCCGCGCTTCCGCCTCGCCCCTCAGGCCTCAGGGTGGGGTGGAGGTGGGGGGCACCCCAGTTTCAATTCCATTCCACGCCAGGTTCGGCTCTAGAGACCCAGAGAGAGAGATCGTGGATCCTGAGCAGTCGGGGAGTGCCTCCCCTCCGCCCCCTTTCGCTCAGGTGCTCCCCCGGAGGAGCCCCGGGGGAGGGGAGTCTGGCAGGTGTGAAATGGAAGGAGCTCCGCCTCCCTCTCAAGGGAGAGGAAAGGGGGCGTCTCCACACGCGCACACACCCCAAAATTTAATTAAGACATGACCTGGTCTTCCATGAGGCTCTGAACCCCATTTTTGAACGACTCCAAATAAGCAAGATAAGCTGTGATTCCCCCGCCCTAGAGCGAATCCGTTCCAGCCTGGATCCATCCACCCGCCCCCCACATTCCTACTTTTTTTTGAGCTCGAACGTCACAATTCACCCCCCTGGGGTTTGCTCACCCCCTAAACTGTGATCAGTAAACAGTGTAAAACTTTGGACAATGTGAGCTCCTGGGAATGTTCTGTTGTAAGCAGGGTTCTTTTATTTTTTTTAAGAGTGGGGGAATCCAGCACAAAATAGCTAGCTGCCCTTGTAAATTTGTGAGCTGCTGCCTCTGATACTGGGCTTTTGTTTTGTTTCTTTGATCCAACAGCCCCCCCCCCCCCCCCAGAAATCTTTAACCGGCCGACCCCAGTTGTTTTTGCCAAGGCCTGGCATGCATTTTGATGGAGAACCTTCTGCTGAGACTAGTTTCAGTGACTAGGGACTTATCCACGGACGTAACTTTTTTAGCTTTATTGCGCCGAGAGGATATTTATAATTGTTATTTGTTACTTCCTCTTTCAGAACCTTGAGGGTGACCGTAACCCAATACCTTTAAACCTTAAAAGGCAAAGCTAAATGTAGATCTTCTTGGTTTTAGGGGTAGGGGTGGGGAATCTGACGTTTTTCCCTGCAGGTTTGCGAGTTCCATAGAAATGTTAGGTCATAGTCTTGTTTCGTTTTCTTAATAACCAATTTTGTAGTTAATCTGGTAGTTGGAAAGTATTTTGGTTATATATAAGATCTGAAAGGGTGTTGGTGCGTTTTTAATCTATGTGACATTTTGTTTGATGATGGATCATTAACTCGCCAAATACCCATTTCATTGCCAGTGTTAATCTCTGCTCTGGGTGTGAGCTACTGTCCGAGAGGTCCTTTACAGATATATCTTCACTTATTTCTCAGAAGCTATGTGTCAGATTTCACCAGAACATTTGAAAACGAAAGAATTTGCACCTGTAGAAATTGGTATAGGTGAGGCTAGTCTTGAAACTGTTGTTTTAAGGGTGGTTGAAAGAGTTGGAAGTTGGTTTTGTTTTTTTATTTCAGGAGATACTTTTCTTAATCCGGGGGAGTAGGGAGAAGAGCATCGTGAACCCATTACCTGCCTTCAATTATCTTAGGGTTTATCTGGTGTGTTTAAGTCCCCATTGTTAGGAAGCAACTCATATGTCATTTCATCTACAAACTATTTCTGTGTGTATAACCAAAGATAAGTCAGGGCAGTTTAAAAATGACCTTTAAATAAGACTGCTAATTTAATGTCTCCAGAATGTAAGATCTTACATATATTTTTTACAGAATATTCTTAGAAATTGATTTCATTGAGGAAGACAAATTCTTAAATGAAAAAGAAACTTAGGGGCCGGTGAGGTGGCGCTAGAGGTAAGGTGTCTGCCTTGCAAGCACTAGCCAAGGAAGGACCAGTTCCATCCCCGGTGTCCCATATGATCCCCCCAAGCCAGAGGCGATTTCTGAGCACTTAGCCAGGAGTAACCCCTGAGCATCAAATGGGTGTGGCCGAAAAACGAAAAAGAAAAAGAGAAACGCGTAGTTGGAGTTATGGAAAGGGAATCTTTATATTTAATATATTAGTATTGATTAGATTTGAAGTAAAAGGGCCCGGAGAGATAGCACAGCGGCGTTTGCCTTGCAAGCAGCCAATCCAGGACCAAAGGTGGTTGGTTCGAATCCTGGTGTCCCATATGGTCCCCCGTGCGGCCAACAACTGTCTTTTTTTATTTAAAAAAAAAAAAAACACTTGATTTTTTTTTTGGTTTTTTGGGCCACACCCGGCGGTGCTCAGGGGTTACTCCTGGCTGTCTGCTCAGAAATAGCTCCTGGCAGGCACGGGGGACCATATGGGACACCAAGATTCGAACCAACCACCTTTGGTCCTGGGTTTTAAATACAGCTGTCACAGTAACTGTGACCTTGGTCAAGTTACTTAACCTCTCTGAACCTCTTTGCTTATTTTTAAGGACAGTAGTAAGAGTCTTAGTTCTTACAGAATTAAAAATGAATTCGGGCCCGGAGAGATAGCACAGCGGTGTTTGCCTTGCAAGCAGCGGATCCAGGACCAAAGGTGGTTGGTTCGAATCCCGGTGTCCCATATGGTCCCCCGTGCCTGCCAGGAGCTATTTCTGAGCAGACAGCCAGGAGTAACCCCTGAGCACTGCCGGGTGTGGCCCAAAAACCAAAAAAAAAACAAAATGAATTCTTTAAAGTGTCCAATATGTATTAAAAACAGTTTCTGGCATAAAGTTGAGTTTTTAATAAAGATTATCTTAAAAAGCCCTGAAAATTACAGCATGAGTTTTAGTTTCTCTCATACCTTTCTTTTAAAACATAGCGAACTGGGGCTGCAGTCAGTGGGTAGGGCACTAGCCTTCTATGCCACTAACTTGAGCATTCCATATGGTCTCCAGAGCCCCTCCAGGACTGATTCCTGAGTGCAGAACCAGGAGCAAACCCTGAGCACTACCTGGTGTGGCCCCAAGACTAAAAATGATAACAATGTAGTGGATCAAACTAAATTGTCATTCACTGTACAGATGATCTTTTAATGTTCATATAGAAACACAGACAAGGTTAACTAACGTGGTTACTGTTTGTATTTCTTTCTTACAGGTTTTTTTTAACTCCGTAAAGAAAACATTGACACCTTGCATCCTGGAAATTCAATTAAGAAACTGCAATTAGGGACTTATTTCAAATTTGGACATGGCTAATCGAGGAGCAACAAGACCCAACGGGCCAAATACTGGAAATAAAATATGCCAGTTCAAACTAGTACTTCTTGGAGAATCTGCTGTTGGCAAATCAAGCCTAGTGCTTCGTTTTGTGAAAGGCCAATTTCATGAATTTCAAGAAAGTACCATTGGGGGTAAGAATTGTTTTCCTTAATTCTTTCAATTTTGAATCATATTGCCAGAAACAATTTGCGGTTTGTGTTTTAATCATGAATTGAAGAAAAGAGCTGTTCACTAGGCACATGCTATAAAATTACTTGAGATAAAACTTCCATTTTGGGGCCGGGTGGTGGCGCTAGAGGTAAGGTGCCTGCCTTGCCTGAGCTAGCCTAGGACGGACCGAGGTTCTATCCCCCGGCGTCCCATATGGTCCCCCAAGCCAGGAGCGACTTCTGAGTGCATAGCCAGGAGTAACCCCTGAGCGTCACCGGGTGTGGCCCAAAAACCAAAAAAAAAACTTCCATTTTGATGTTTGTCTTTTAAGATGATTAAGTAGAAACTAAGATAAAAAAATTGCAAAATAGCAGAATTAAGTAATAGGAGTTTATGTGGATATCTTGGCATTATAAAATACTATACATATTTGTATATAGTACATTGACCTTGGAATGGTGACAATAGTAAGAGAGTTTGTTTACCTTAGGAGCTGGAAAGAGGGCTCAACTCACTGAACACATGCTTCTCATGCCAGAGACCCAGGTTGATCCCCAGCACTTGACAGGAGTGACACCTGAGCACAGAGCCAGGAGTGGCCCCTCAAAATTAAAATTATTAGGTAAAGAGGTAGACTAAGTATTGCTTATGTAGTTGTGATAGGAACAAGATGACAGAAGGGCAAGATGAATAACTGAAGAGAGACAATTGTGTTGTATTGTGGATTGAAATCACAATTAGAGATAGCTTTGGGGCAAAGTAGTTAGGTTGGGGGACCTTAGTTGAAGTTTTTATTGTATTTTTAGTTGAAGCTTTTAAATGTTAGGAGCCATAATCTTTTAAGATTAAACATACTTTGCAAGGAGTTTGTAAGTAAGCTGTGCTCTATTTGGGTATATATATATGAATATAATTTAATATTTCAATGGTTGGACTTTTGAAATAGGTCAGATAGACTATGTCATGTAACAGCTTAAAGTCCATCTTTCAGAAGCAAAACTTTGCTATCCATAATAAACCTAAAGAAATTATACTTGGGAAGGTTGTGCTCTCAGACCCTTCTAAGTTGAAGCATGGATCTATGCTGCTCCCAGTTTTCCCTTATCTATAGGGAATACTTCAGATGTGTGGTGTTTCACTTTAGTAACTGCATAAAATGTTGCCTGAATCTACATTTGTGTATCGTGTTACAATGTTACATCACCTAGTGGTTTTTGTTTTGTTTTGTTTTGTTTTTTGTGATCAGTGAACTTCGAAATGGTAGTACATTTTTTTGAGTCAAAAATCTTGATATTTTAATGATTTTTATTTATTTTTTTTTTTTGGTTTTTGGGCCACACCCGGCGGTGCTCAGGGGTTACTCCTGGCTTTCTGCTCAGAAATAGCTCCTGGCAGGCACGGGGGACCATATGGGACACCGGGATTCAAACCAACCACCTTTGGTCCTGGATTGGCTGCTTGCAAGGCAAACGCCGCTGTGCTATCTCTCCGGGCCCTTTAATGATATTTTTAACACACCCTTTGTGGTTTCTTTGTTCATGTGTGTGGTTAGTAAAGAAATACTACTTTCAAACTCAAACATCTAGAAATCAAAGTGGACAAATGCTAATTGGTCCAAGTGGTAGGTAGCATTTTAAAAACTGTTGGGTCATGTCAGTCACCTTAAACCTTTACAGAAAGTTGGGGCCAGAGAGATAGCATGGAGGTAGGGTGTTTGCATGCTGAAGGATGGTGGTTCAAATCCTAGCATCCCATATGGTCCCCTAAGCGTTGCCAGGTGTGACCCTCCCCCCCCAAAAAAAAAACAAAAAACTTCTACAGAAAGTTAATGTAACTGGCTGGCAAGTTTGTTTTTAGTTTGGTTGGTATTATTTGGTTTAATTTTTGGTACCCTGTGGCTGTTTAGGGTTTACTTCTGCCTGTGCTCATTCTTGGCAGGCTCAGGACCATATCACATATGGGATACCAAGGATTTAACCGGATTGGCCCTACGAAAGATAAAAGTCTATTGGCTAGCCCACTTGACAAGATTTTTAATGGCAATATTTCCCACAATAAAGATGAATTCTAGGCTCAACACCACAGTTAAGTTGATCCATCCTTTCTCCCTTTGGAGAACATATACAACAATTAATAAATGTATAAGTTAATTTAAATTTTAATGATTGATTAATTGTTAATTAAATTAATAGACTTCTTGTTTTTAATACTCCATGTAACTTCACACTGCAACATCTCCTGGCAGGCTTGAGGGATCATCGGGGATGCTGGGGATTGAACCTGGCTCCATCCTGGGTTGGCTTCATGCAAGCTGTGGTATTATTCCAGTTCCATCAATACCCCATGTATCTTCTAAGAGAAATTTTTTCTAATATAGCACATTAAAAGAAAAATTGAGGGGCCCAGAGAGATAGCACAGCAGCGTTTGCCTTGCAAGCACCGATCCAGGACCAAAGGTGGTTGGTTCGAATCCTGGTGTCTCATATGGTCCCCCGTGCCTGCCAGGAGCTATTTCTGAGCAGACAGCCAGGAGTAACCCCTGAGCACCGCTGGGTGTGGCCCAAAAACCAAAAAAAAAAAAGATGTCACATTAAAGTGAACAACATAGGCCAGGGAAGTTGCTCAAAGAAAAGTGCATGTTTTGCATTGCCAGAGTCAAGAGTTCAGTCTTTGGCATGTACAGCATGGCTTCTTGAACATAGAGCCAAGTACAAGTATGGCCCCAAAACAAACATAAAACAGTAAAGTGAACTTCTACATGTATATAATGGACCCTGTTCTTTTAGGAACAGTTCTTAACTCTTAAGTTGTAGATTGTAGATTCTAAGCATCCCAGAATATAAAAGTTTGAGAAAGAAAGCAGTGGATAAGACCAACCTAGATTTGATCCCTAACACTCCATATTGTTCCCCAAGCCCACCCAGATAGATTCCCAAAGTGCAGAACCAGGAGTAAACCCTGAGCACTGGCCCAAAAACAAGCGGAACCCACTCTCAAAAAATGGGAATCAAATCATGTTTAGGGAAAAAAAAAGCACACAAAAACTTCATTAAAAACCATTTAATTTCCATTTTTTCCTAAAAAATATGATAATAGTAACTTACTGATTTACCGTGTAATGAAACAAAGGATTTCACATCTATGTGTATGATTGTTACCACTCCCACCAAATTAAAAATTGACCTTTTTTATGGGGGGGACACACACCCGGTGGCGTTCAGGGATTACTCCTGGCTCTGCACTGAAAAATCAGTCCTGACAGGCTCAGGGGACCATATAAAACTCCATGGCTCAAACCCAGGTCAGCCACATGCAAGGCAAATGCCCTACCCTCTGTGCTATTTTTCCAGCCCAACAAAGTTTTTTTAACTACTGTTATTTATGGCCAGAGAATAGGGCAGTTAGTAGAGTGCTTGCCTTGTATGCATGCATCTTACCAGGTTTGATCTCTGGTACCATATATGATCCCCCAGCACCATCAGGAGTGATCCCTGAACTCAGTAAACCCTAAACACTACTGGGTATGACCCAAAGATCAATAAGTTTGTGAGGTTTTTCTTTATCATTTGTTGTATCACTGTATCTGACTATGCCAGGGTTCTTTCTGGCACCACTCATAGCATTGTGGAGGACTGTGGTGGTACCAAAAAATCAAACTCATGATTTCTGAACTAAATATCCCGCCCTTAAGTAATTTGGTGCAAGTTGTAGGAGCATTTGGGCCTCACTTGCTTGAGTTCTGGGTTAAATTTTCTTAGTGCTCCTGTGACCAAATGAAGGTTTTGAACCAGAGCAGCACCTTACCCCCTGTACTTTCTGGTATTGAGCTGTCATTTTTTTTATTCACTTATTAAATTCCTAACTGCTCAGTATCAGAATTCAAAAATGAACTCATGGTTTAGTATGGGGGACAAAATTGAATAAATACTATATTCTGATAGTGTATATTAGTATTGCTTATTGCTGCTTAATTTTTTATGTTTGGGGACCATACCTAATTAGCTCTGGGCACAGAGGTGTCACCCCTAAGGTTCTCCAGGGACCATATGTGCTTCAGCAGCACATATATGAAAATTGGAACAATACAGAGAAGATTAGTATGGCCCTGGTTGATGAGGTTCACCAGGGACGATATGTGTTCGGGGATCCAGTTGGGGTTAGCCACTTACAAGGAAAATCCTTCCTTAATCCATGTAGTATCTCTCATACCCACATTTGGGGGGGGGGGGTCATATGCAGCAGTGCTCAGGGGTTACTCTTGGATCTGTGCTCAGAAGTCACTCCTGGCAGGCTCGGGGGACCGCATGAGATGCCGAGATTCAAAACGGGGTCTGTCCTGTGTTGGCTGCCTGCAAGGCAGATGCCTTACCACTGTGCTATCGCTCCGGCCCCACATAATGCTATTTTTTGTTTTTGTTTGTTTTTGTTTTGGTGCCACACCTGTTGACACTCAGGGGTTGCTCCTGGCTGGGGGGGCCATATGGGATGCCAGGGAATCGAACTGCAGTCCGTCCTAGGCTAACGCTTGCAAGGCAGACGCCTTACTCTTGTACCACCGCTCGAGCCCCTACTTTAATTCTAAATCCCCAAATATTTTTTCTACTTTATCTCCTATATACTTATCTTCCCAAATACTTATATATTATTGTGGGACACTTGCCTGGCACACGGCAGATCTATGTTCAATTCCATCATCCTATATTTCCCCAAATACTGCCAGGAGTGATACCTGATTGCAGAGCCAAGAATAATCCCTGAGTATTGCTTGCCATGGTCCAAACACACACATCCTACAAAAAAAAAAAAAAAATTCAAATACCATAGGCATCTAAATTCAACGTAAGATAGCATGTGCGCATAAATTTTGTAACATCTATCAAGAGTGATTTGCTCCATTTTCTGTTTTATGTTATGCGTATTTAAGGTTTTTGGAATTTATCTTTTTCATAGCTATAATAGAAAACACAAAAGATTACTTGGTTTTACTATTGGGGTATGGTATGGTTATAAAATAAAATTGGGGAAAGTTATTCTTTCTACTCTGAGGTGGTTTTATTTCTGTTTGGATTTTATTGTTTTGTTTTGTTTGTTTTGCCACACCTGGCAGTGCTAAGGGCTTATTAATGGCTCTGTTCTCAGGGATCACTCTGAGTGCCTGGGGTAATATACACAGTGCCAAGAATCAAATCTGGGTTGGCCACATGCAAGCGCCTTATGTGCTGCTCTGGTTCCTTCTTTGAGGTTTTTTTTTGTTTGTTTGTTTTTGTTTTTTGGATTTGGGGCCACACCCAGTAACCCTCAGGGGTTACTTCTGGCTATGCGCTCAGAAGTCGCTCCTGGCTTGGGGGACCATATGTGATACCAGAGGATTGAACCGAGGTCCATCCTAGGCTAGCACTGGCAAGGCAGATACCTTACCTCTAGCGCCACCATGCCAGCCCCCTTCTTTGAGTTTTTATATCTTAGTAACGTACTTATATGTAATGTTTATAGTGTGCACATTGAGTTCATTTACATAAGACAGCATCATTTGAACTCACTGAAAACTCATTGAGAGCAGACATTCTGTGTTTACATGTATTGCAAAACAATATTTTAAGTAACTATTGAATAACCTTCAGCCTTTGCTGTCGATGAGGAAAGGGTAGAAACAAAATGAAGATTCAGTTATTCAAGATTTTTATTTATTTTGTTTTGAGGCTATAACCAAAAGTACTTGGATTTCTTCCAGTACCGCGCTTGGGAGTCACTCCTGTAGGTACCTTGGAAGCCAGGCAGTTCCATGGTTTGAACACGAACCCCCTGCATGCAGAGTATTTGTTCCAGGCATTTGAGCCACCCCTCTAATCTTCGTTCATGGTTTAGCCTGTTTCCAAAACTGAAGATAGCAGAAATTCTTTAGAAATACAAAGAGAGTAATCTGATGATTGGTGAATCTAGTAAATATAATTATCAGACACCTACAGCCTCCATCAGTCAAAAACTTGATAATGCACTTTATGTGTGCTCAAAAACTAGAGCTAAAAGGTGTTCTACTGGATAAATAATCCTATTTTTTATTTGTAACCTGACTTTACTATTTGAAGACTTTAGCTTTATGCTTTCATCTATTACATTTATAAGTAATATGTAAGCTTTTAGGGTATAACCCGTTAATATTAAGATAATATAATATTTTTGTCACTGTTGTTTGTAGTGCATGTGGAACTTAACATTTTTGTGATTCTCATCTGGACATTTCCATGGTTATATACAGAAGTCCTAATTTTATGGATGAGAGTACTGAGGTTGGAAAAGTAATCCCTTGAGGTTTTTGCAGCCAAATGATAGCTGACATTTAAAGACAGCTTGCTCCTTCGTGTATGTCTTTGTTCTGAAATGTTTTCCTAAATTGATAAATTATCAAACTAGAAAATGTGATTCACAGTCAAGTTAGGAAATAAGGGGTGGCTGGGAAGGTGGCGCTAGAGGTAAGGTGTCTGCTTTGCAAGCGCTAGCGCTAGCATAGGACAGACCGCGGTTTCATCCCCGGCGTCCCATATGGTTCCCCAAGCCAGGAGCGATTTCTGAGCGCATAGCCAGTAGTAACCCCTGAGCGTCAAATGGGTGTGGCCCAAAAACCAAAAAAAAGTTAGGAAATAAATTGAAAGGCATTCTTTTATATCACTTTAAAATAAAATAATGTGAAATATTTTGAAATTTAAATCAATTACCATATTTTTATACCTTACATCAGATTGATTTCATTAATTTGTTATTAGATATTAAAATTTTTTTTATTTTATTTTTCGGTCTCACCTGGAAGAGCTCAGGGGTTACTCCTGGCTCTGTGCCCAGAAATCGCCCCTGGCAGGCACGGGGGACCATATGGGATGCCGGGATTCGAACCACTGTCCTTCGGAATGTAAAGCAAATGCCCTACCTCCAGGCTATCTCTCCGGCCCCATATTAAAAAAAATTAAAGATTACACTGAAGTCTTTTAGTTTGGGAGCCAATCTAGAGTGCTCAAGGACTAGATCGTTCCCAGTGGTACTAGGATGATAAAAAGTCTCATTTTGGATCTGATGTGTCATTGGGGTAAAGAGTGTATGTATTGCCACGTGTGAGGTTCTGGATTAGATCCTTGGAATAATAGTAGAAGGAAGGGAGGGAGGGGTAGATATAGATAGATATGTTGAACTTGCCAAGTATGTGCTTTAGCTTAGAGGTGTGTCTAGGTTGAAAAGTCCTTTGCAGGTCAGGTTTGGGCTACACTCAGCAGGGTTCAGAGGATATACTCAAGCTGTGTTCTAGGGAATTGCTCCCAGCAATGGTACTTGGATAACCATGTGGCACTATTGCAGGTTTCTGGCCTGCAAAGCATGTGTTCTCCAGTTCTCTGAGCTATTTCTTTAGAGTGTTTCTGCCAGAGAAAAAAAATTAACTGTGCTGTATATTTTTTCAGTAAGTAATAAACTTGCCACACTGAAATCTCTATATTCTCCTTTTACACAATTTAAAGCATCAAACCTACTAACACATAATCCCAAACCCTAATGTTTTAAAGCAGTCATTTTATTGTTTTTGTTTTGGGGTTACACCTGAAGGCACTCAGGTTTTGGCTTTGTGCTCAGAAATCACTCCTGGCAGGCTCAGGGGACCATATGGGATGCTGGGAATCCAACCCGGCGGGTCCACTGTGTGCAAGGCAAATGCCCTAGCACTGTGCTACCACTCCGGCCTCCAGTCATTTTCGGGTTGCTGAGTGTCCTTAGTTGGTAGATCTTTGTCCTGTGTTGCAGGAGGACAGTGTTGGGGCTCGAATTTGTCTGCCTCTATTTGCTAGTTGGTGCTGTTAAACACCTATATGTAACTAACATCACACTCTAGCTTGGCTTTCCTAACAGTCTGATCCAGATTTAAGAGTGAGCGTGTAAAAGTGTAAACTGGACTACCTTTTATGATTCAGTACTAGAAGTTAATACAGTTATACTCTGATAAAAAGCTCACAGATTAGGAAGAGAGGAATGTCTTCAAAGAATGAAGGATGGGAAATTTTGTTGCCATCTTGAAGAACATTATTCTCCCAAGGCTCTGTCCATATCAGTTCCTAAAATGTATCAACATTTTTCTTGAATATAACTTTTCCATGTGTGCACCCAATTAGTATGTATTTAATGAGTTCTCCACTTTGGGATTTGCTTGTTGTTTTGTGTTCCTGATTGTTATAGTGCTACAAAGAATGTAATACATAATTATTTCGTATCTCAATATATCTTAAATATATTCCATGAAGTTATTTGCTGTGTCTGTTTATATACATTTATATACATGTTTATGTATTAAATTATACATATTATGTTTATATATAAATGTTTATATACATTTAATTTCGGTAAAATTTTCCAAATTGCTACAGAATGCTGTTACTCTAGTTACAGGGTATTTTTCTTGTAGGTGGTTTTTTTTAATTTCTTTGTAATTTTTATTTACACTAGTCTATACTTTTTTTTTTTTTTTGGCTTTTGGGCAACACCCGGCGGTGCTCAGGGGTTACTCCTGGCTGTCTGCTCAGAAATAGCTCCTTGCCCTCCCAAGCCCGAAGGACAGGGATTTAAGCCCAACCTAGGCCGGTCCCCAGACCCGGCCTGGGAGTGGGGAAAACCCAGGGTGTGTGCCAGCGGCCTTTTGGCCTGGCCTAGGGTGGGGGGCCCGGACCTGGGTCACCCGAACCCCCTCTCCCCCTTTCCTCCGGATCTCCAGGTGGGTTTCTGGGAGGAGCTGATGGGGCACCCTGGGTTTTCCCCACTCCCAGGCCGGGTCTGGGGACCGGCCTAGGTTGGGCTTAAATCCCTGTCCTTCGGGCTTGGGAGGGTCTCTCTCCCTTCCTGGAGCTGGATTTTTAGCAGCACGGGCGGGCAGCTGGCAGACCTCCGTATGTGCCAGCGGCCTTTTGGCCTGGCCTAGGGTGGGGGGCCCGGACCTGGGTCACCCGAACCCCCTCTCCCCCTTTCCTCCGGATCTCCAGGTGGGTTTCTGGGAGGAGCTCATGGGGCACCCTGGGTTTTCCCCATTCCCAGGCCGGCTCTAGAGGGTGGATCAGGGGTGTAGTTTGATCTGGGGGAGGCAAATAATTTCTCAGCTATACTCAGGCTGTCACTGGCAATTTCATACCAGTCTACATTTTGAAACCGCGCGGGGGCTAGTGCCCCCGCGCGATCATATGCTCCTCCCAACCATCAGTACCCCAGATTTACCCTTCTCTAATTTCAGTAACACACAGCTTCAATCTCTGACCAAAGACATACAGTAGATCTTACAAATCCCAGAACTATTTAGAAGGACACAAATCGAACACATATTGAACACATATATTTTTTGAATATTTTATGGTTATTTTCTTTAACTGCTGTAACTCTCTATATATTCTTCTACCATGATGTTTCTATCCACTTTTCATCTTGTCTTTTCTTTGTAAGCTGTTCAGTAAGGATTGTGGTGGAACTATCCCTCAGTTTGATGCCTATGATTGAACTATGTCATGGAAATTGCTGGTCTTGTTCCTATTGCCTCCAGATGCACCAATAACGCTTCGTGGCATTGATCCTTGTTTGCATAGACACATTAAAATGGGAAAACACTATACATACAGATTAGTTATTATCTAATAAATCTCATTACAATGTACCTTACACCCTGAATATTGATATAATGACCTGGCATAGGCCTCAGTTGAATGGGCATTCTCCATTCACGCTGGAACCAGGCAAGCTATCTACGAAACATCCAAGGTCTTTTATAGCAACAGTTGGAAGCAGTCCTCTACCAGGAAAAACACTACCAAGGGTGTGACATCGACCTCCTAATAAGACACTTCCGTTTACACTGAGAAGACGTGACAACAACAATGACCTGCGAGAAGACATGACAACAACGATGACCTGCTCTACAGGACATGGTTCTCTCTATTGCCCCTTAAGTGTGAGGTGAAACGAGAGGATGCTCTGCACCATCCTGACTGCAATATGGGATATGCAGACTCCAGGATCTTTAATACAGAAGAATGATACCAACAACAGAGACTATGTGAGGAATGGAGGTGTATTGCCACTACAGACTATGACTTGAATTGGACAAACTAGTTTGCCTGGAGCCTAGAGTCAGTCCTGTGCCAGGAAACTTCAGGGGTAGGGTCTCCATGTATTTAGACCATAATTTGTCTTTCCATGTCCCTTATGTTTTGGTGGGCCTATGCAAACAAATGCCACTTTAATATCGTTTTTTACTATGTTCTCTTGACTCCAATCCTTAAGAAAAACAACCCATTAAAACTTTTGAGGTTAACTTAAACTAGTAAGCATGTGCATGGAACTAGATAAATGTTCTTTGCCCTCAATGTTTAAAGAGTTACATAAGTCTAATATCTTTAGATTATATGGTGTGCTGCTAAGAAACAATATGTACTACAACTGGGGATTTGAGGGACAAAGTAATTGTATTGTACATGGGTTCAGTTTTGTTTTTCTTAATGTTCTTTGGCTGAAAGTTCAAGGCTGGGATATCATCGATGGAACTACTGAGAATCCTGTTTATGGGTGATTGGGCTTCCACTGTAACTTTACCCTGTCCTCTTTCTTTGCATCTTTGTTGTCATAATTAAAATAATAAAAAAAAAATAATTAATAAAAAAAAGAAATTAATAGGGAAAAAAAAAAAAAAAAGAAATAGCTCCTTGCAGGCACGGGGGACCATATGGGACACCGGGATTTGAACCAACCACCTTTGGTCCTGGATCGGCTGCTTGCAAGGCAAACACCGCTGTACTATCTCTCCGGGCCCTAGTCTATACATTTTAATGTCTATTTTCCCTATAATAGAGCTGAGGAAAAGTTTTATGATATTTTATTGCTCATACAATAGTCATCCTAATGCCTCCCATTGCATTTATAACTGGTCATATAATTAAACACTTACTTTACCAGGGGTCTCAAACTCAGTTTACCTGGGGGCTGCCGAAGGCAAAGTAGGGTTGATCCTTGAGTGCAGTCAGTAGTAAGCCTTGAATATTGAATATTGACCCAAGCAACTAAAACAAAACAAAACAAAAAAAGATTCCTCTAGGGCAGGGCCACAAAATGTTGTACGGAGGGCCGCAAACGGCCCGAGAGTTTGAGACCCCTGCTTTACACAGTTAATGTTTGTTTTTGTTTGTTTACTATTTAAGGCTGTCATCTAATAGTGCACATTTCCTTGAATCTCTCCTTCCCACTGTACTTCTTTTTGTAATAACAGTTTCAATGGTGCTACTGAACCAAAAGAATTTCATGATTAGAAAATATTATAATCAGTTCATCACTTATTTTCTTCACTTAGAAATACTATTCCTGGGGCCGGGCAGTGGCGCTAAAGGTAAGGTGCCTGCCTTGCCAGCGCTAGCCTTGGATGGACCGCGGTTCGATCCCCCGGTGTCCCATATGGTCCCCCAAGCCAGGAGCAACTTCTGAGCACATAGCCAGGAGTAACCCCTGAGCGTCACCGGGTGTGGCCCAAAAACCAAAAAAAAAAAAAAAAAAAGAAATACTATTCCTGGGGCCGGGCGGTGGCGCTAGAGGTAAGGTGCCTTGCCTTACCGGATGTGGCCCAAAAATCAAAAACAGAAAAAAAAGAAAAAAAATACTATTCCTGGGGCCGGAGAGATAGCACAGCACATTTGCCTTGAAAGCAGCTGATCCAGGACTTAAGGTGGTTGGTTCGAATCCCAGCATCCCATATGGTTCCCCGTGCCTGCTAGGAGCTATTTCTGAGCAGATAGCCAGGAGTAAACCCGGAGCACCGCCGGTGTGGCCAAAAAAAAAAAAAAAGGCAAACAAAAAAACAACAACAAAAAAAAAAGAAAAGAAATACTATTCCTAATTATTTTAGGCTTTGCTTGGCATAAATAGTTAGGTTCTGGGGTTACATAAGACTAATATCCTTACTCTGGATATTGGTCTTTCTCCTTTTCTTTTCATAAGTTGTCCTTTTCGGTTCTGTTATAAAATTCTGAAGTACTTGAACATTTAAAACTAACTTAATAGGTAAGGCTTATTACCAAACATTGCTGGACTTGAAGTGGTCAGTAAAAGCAACTGTTCTGAATAGTATGTTGTAACATGATGGTTAGTATAGGGTTAGCCCTATGATTAGATCTCAATCCTTTAGTGAGCACACAGTGCATTTACAGGTGTTTGATATTTTTTCCCTTAACTCACATTAGATGGTCGACTGGAGTTTGTTTTTCTTTTTCCTACATAGAAGTCATGTTCTAGCTACCTAGTCTTTTTCCATTCTCACTTTATCAGAAGCATAAGATAATTTTTCTTAGATATCGAGAACTTGGTTAAGTTCCTGAAGGTACAATTCACATAAGCATAGTTGCTCACCTCTGACTGTGTTCCTCTGGAGTTTATAGTGCAACTGAGTTATTTGCAATTAATTACAGCAGATCACAAGTTATAATTCTGCTTTTCCCACACAAACATGGTGCACTGGAATGTGTAGTGTTTTTTTATTCTTTTAATTTGATTTTCTGCTTTCAATTTCAGGATCATCCATTTTGCTGTGACCTCCCTTCTTCCTATCCTGCTCCGTCTCTCCCTGGGGGTGGTGGATGGGATATAATTCCCATTCAATGCATAGGGACACAACCACTTTAGGTCACACTACCTGATCATGAAGGCCTAACAGCTTCAGTGCTCTAGCCAAAAAATGGGGTATTTCTTGGGTCCTGTTGTTGATGAGAATCAGGACCATGCCATGCTGGGAATAAAATTCAAGCCAAGTACATGTCAGACTTTGAGCTATATACCCAGCCAGGCCTCCTTTTTTTGGTATGTTTGTTTGGGACATCCTCAGATCAAATTACAGTCTTTATCTGCAAGCTTTCTACCACTGAGTCATGTTTCTTTAATCCTTATTCTGCATTTTTCAAGAGGCAGCTTCCAAACTTCTTAATTTGGGTCTGTGGAGATGATTAAATGGGCTTTTGAAACATGTTTTGTATGCAGGTGCCCTAGCCTGAAACCTCAGAGTTGTATATTCCCCCAATGTTGAGTCTGGAGTAACCCTCAGATACTCAGAATTACTCTTGGTAGTGCTGGGGGTCCATATGGTAAGACAGGGATCAAACCTGGGTTGACTACATTTTGTAAAGTAAGCACCTTTTCTGCTGCACTGTCTTTCTAGTCTGGGTTCACCTTTCCTTTTTATGGTATGCCTTCATTCTGCTTTTCCATTCAGCATTTGATGCCTTCTTTTTTTTGTTTGTTTTTTTTTTGGGTCATGTTTGGTGACGCTCAGGGGTTACTCTGGCTATGTGCCAGATATCGCTCCTGGCTTGGGGGTCCATATGGGATGCTGGGGATCGAACTGCAATCTGGCTGGCGCTGGCAAGACAGACTCCTTATCACTCTGTGCCACTGCTATGACCCCTTGATGCCTTCTTTGTTTTGTTTTGGGGACACACCCGGCAGTGCTCAGGGGTTACTCCTGGCTCTACGCTCAGAAATCTCCCCTGGCAGGCTCAGGGTATCATCTGGGGTGCCGGGAATCGAACCACCGTCCTTCTGCATGCAAGGCAAACACCCTACCTCCTACCTCCATGCTCTTTCTGGCCCCTCTCCCCTGTATTTTATTAAGTTTCTAGATTTGCTAAAAAAACTTTATCATGTATCTGTGACATTACAGTACATATAACTTTTATAACAACACTATAGTTCAGAACATTTATATCCTCTAGCTAAAATTTTGTTCATGAAGCAGTTAACAACTCGAGGCCCCTCCCCACTTCCTTCCATCTCTAACAAATAAAATTCTCCTCTCTGAATTTGACTATTCTTAGGAATTGAGGAATTGTTTTGTGATTTAATTCTCTTAGCATAATGTACTCAAGTTTCTTCTATATTGCAACATAGTAAAATTTCCTTTCCAGGCTCTAGGTAGATAATAAAGGGGTTAAGGCAATGCATATGATTCCCTGAGCCTGGAATAAGACCTTAGTGCTACTGGGTGTCACCCCAAGATTCTCCCCACATCCAAATTTTCTTTTGAAAAAGGCAGAAAAGAACCAGATATATCTAAAATTAAAAAGTGCATGCTTTGCATTCAGGAGGCCTGGGTTGGAACTTGACTTATCAAGTCAAAAGCATTGCAAGAGGTTATTCCCTGAGTATTTCTGGGTGTGGCCCCAAAACAAAACCAAACAAAAGGTAGAGTATTATATCATTATATAACACACACAAAACTTAGATTCTTTTTTGTTGTTGTTGTTGTTGTTTTGGTTTTGGTTTTTCGGGCCACACCCATTTAATGCTCAGGGGTTACTCCTGGCTGAGCACTCAGAAATTGCCCCTGGCTTGGGGAGACCATATGGGACACGGGGGATGGAACCGCAGTCCTTCCTTGGCTAGCGCTTGCCAGGCAGACACCTTACCTCTAGCACCACCTCGCCGGCCAAAACTTAAGATTCTTGTGTTTCTTCCATCTTCTGACTATTGTGAATAATGCTGCCGTGAACATTGATACAAATATAATTTGAGTCTTTTCTCCATTTTAAAATTGAATAACTTTCACTTTTTATTTAGAGATTTGGGCCATTCTGGGTGGTACTTGGGGTGTGTTCCTGCCTCTGTGCAAAAAAAAAAAAAAAAAGACCCCAGTTGTGCTCGGGGATCATATGTGATGTTGGGGACCAATCAGTGCTGAACCAGGTCAGCTTCTACAAGACACAGACTCAATAAACCTCCTTGTTGTCTGACCCAAAGTTTTGCTTGTTTGTTTTTGCCCAGCGGTGCTCAGGTTACTCCTGGCCCTGCACTCAGAAATCACCCCTGACAGGCTCCAGGACCATATGGAATGCCCCAGTCAGCCACATGTAAGGCAAACTCCCTATTGCTCTACTATCTTATCTCTCCAGGCCCCAAAGTTTTGACTTTTTTTTTTGTTTGTTTTTGGTTTTTGGTTTTGGGGCCTCAACCCGGAGATGCTCAGGGGTTACTCCTGGCTGTCTGCTCAGAACTAGCTCCTGGCAGGCACAGGGGACCACATTGGACACATGGGACACCAGGATTCGAACCAACCACCTTTGGTCCTGGATCGGCTGCTTGCAAGGCAAACGCCGCTGTGCTATCTCTCCGGGCCCAGTTTTGACTTTTTGTTGCTAAATTATAGCAGGTCTCTTTTCTTTTTCTAATTAAAATTTTATTTTAGTTACAACTAGTTTGCATACTAAACATAGATATTATATGTCCAGCTTGATGAATTTTGCCTGAGACCACTTCCCAAGTCAAACTAAAGGACCTTCCCCCACAACCACTGTTGTGCCTCCACCACCCCACAGTAACTTTGTCCACTTTGCACTTTGCATCCATGACATTGTGAAGTGTGCGCAGTTCTGCCTTCGACTTCTTTTTCTCAGGTCTTTTTTAATGTTTTGTACCTCAACCCTTTTATCAAATATGCATCGAATTTCAAGAATGAAAACTATATGATCAACATTTGATAGATCATTTTATAAAATTTATCTTGAGTGTTGCTTTCTTTGTATATTATAAAGTGTGTTTCTAACCGATTTATAAGCTTTTAAATATTTTCTGTTCACTTTAGACACGATACATATGCTGTCCCCTTATTTTTAAAACATCCCTTTTCTTTTCTCTCTTGCAATTGAAATATAATTCTTCCAGGGGCCGGGCGGTGGCGCTAAAGGTAAGGTGCCTGCCTTGCCTGCGCTAGACTTGGACGGACCGCGGTTCGATCCCCCAGTGTCCCATATGGTCCCCCAAGCCAGGAGCAACTTCTGAGCACATAGCCAGGAGTAACCCCTGAGCGTTACCGGGTGTGGCCCAAAAACCAAAAAAAAAAAAAGAAATATAATTCTTCCCCTGTAATCTTTTACTTGTCATAATCCACTGGAGATTTCACCCTTAATGACATACATTAATTAAATACTTAAATAGTGCTTATTTTTCATGTTTGCTTTAGATCATCCAGTTCTCTATATGTTTGAGTTTGCCATACCCTCTTTTATTCACTTTAATTTTACTAAGGAGATTAAATTTTTATTAAAGAGATGTTTTGGGGTTTTGTTTTTTGTTTGGGGGCCACATTCAGTGACACTCGGGCTACTCCTGGCTCAGGGGACCATATGGGACGCTGGGGAATTGAACCATGGTCCATCCTAGGCTAGCCTGCGGAGGCAGATGTCTTAAAATTTGCACCATCACTCCAGCCTGAGATATTTTGAATTACTGCTAGTAATGTTAACTTTATTCTGTTTTTTTTTTTTTATATGGCTTTATCTTTGATGCTTTTAGGGCTTTTCTTAAATGTATGTGAACTTTCTATATTTAAAATATTTATCTCGGGACTGGAGTGATAGCACAGTAGTAGGGCATTTGCCTTGCACAGTGCTGACTTGGGATGGACTGGGTTGGATCCCTGGCATCCAGCCACGGGCAGTTTCTGAGTTGCAGTGCCAGGAGTACTTACTAATACCTGAGTGTTGCTGGGTGTGGCCTAATAGCAAACAAAAAAATTCGACTCAACATTACTATAAAAATATAACTAAATATTGGGGCCAGAGAAATAGTAGAGCCAACCCAGGACCCACAGTGGTTCAAATCCCGACATCCCATATGGTCCCCTGTGCTTGCCAGAAGTGATTTCTGAGCGTAGAGCCAGGAGTAACCCTGAGCACTGCCGAATGTGATACAAAAACAAAATATATTTATATTTGGAACCATATATTTTGGATTATGATGTATGTTTTGCAAAGTAACAACAAAATTGAGTGTAACTAGATAGACATAGGATATGGGTCCATTTTTAAAACAGTAATTCCATCAAATTTTGTAAATAAAAAGTTGAGAGTTGGATGTATTTTCTCTTTTGTGAAGACATTTTAGTTGTGGGGGTAGGAATGAAACTTCTCAGTTGACCTTTCGGTTTGACTGTCCTGGTTATTGCAGTATGACCTTAATTATAAAGAAG
Organism: Suncus etruscus; assembly: GCF_024139225.1. Taxonomy (NCBI): domain Eukaryota; kingdom Metazoa; phylum Chordata; class Mammalia; order Eulipotyphla; family Soricidae; genus Suncus; species Suncus etruscus. The sequence continues at coordinate 20,768,932 of NC_064867.1, read as the reverse complement.
GTCTTAGACATTTTGTACCTTCAGTATTTGTAGATTTAACCTTTACAGCCTTGCTTATTCTCAACTGACTTCCAAGTTCTGTGACTCAACATTTGTAGATTTACTGAAACTTAAAAGTTGCTTGCTACCAGGCTTGCAAATAAGAACAGAACTTGTAGTTCAAAGAGGGAGTCTATTAGACAGGCCAGCGCCTCGAATCTGAACGCAGCTTTGTTTTTTTCTACTTGTCGTCGCGTACACAGTAACTCTCAAAGTGATAAAAGCTTTTTCTTTGTGAATTATGGGCCCGAAAGAAAACCAACTGCTAGAGCTGGTGATGAAAATGGAGAGAAAATGAAGAGGTCTAAGAAAGTGATGGTTCTTAGCCAGAAAATAAACATTTTGGATAAATTAAAAGTGGTTTTGCAGATTCAGGTAAGTTTTTGGTTGGTTTTGCTACAGTATTGATGTAGTTTCTATTTTGAGTGCCAAAATTTTTATAACTTAACTAGTATTTTTGGAATCCGCAAGGATTGAAGATGTCAGCTATATTTCACTGACTTCTATAGGGAAACTTTAAATGCCTTCATTGCATTTGAAAGCTTGAACCCTTAGGGAATCTTGGAAGTATATAAAATTTGTCAAGAATTGGATTATTTTGGTCCTATAATCTTTGTGGCACTACAACTTTATTTTACTGTGTTAAAATACCATAAATTCTAATCTATAATATAATATTGGTCTCCCCCAATTAAACTATCATACTATATGAGCATTAACATATAAAGGCTTTTGATGGCATTTTGTTTGAGTGTATTAGTTACATAATTGAATACAAACATGGACTGTCTATTCAGACATTTAAAATGACCCCCCCCCAAAATAATCAGACATGTCTTTTGTATGTGTTTTAGCAAATATTTTGACCGTCTTTATAACTGGGTTGTTTCTAATGTATGAAAAATAGCCAATAGTGGGGCCGGTGAGGTGGTGCTAGAGGTAAGGTGTCTGCCTTGCAAGCGCTAGCCAAGGAAGGAAGGACCGCAGTTTGATCTCCCGGTGTCCCATATGGTCCCCCCAAGCCAGGGGCAATTTCTGAGCACTTAGCCAGGAATAACCCCTGAGCATCAAACGGGTGTGGCTGAAAAAAAAATAGCCAATAGTAACTCATGAAGCTTGCAGTTGAAAAGAAATAGGAATAGAGTATGAAAGTCATTTCACAGGGAGGTCTGCAGTACAGAAGTAGGGCTACTAAGATGGTGTGAAAGAGGTTTTGTAAGAGTGGAGTGAATAGTTTAAATATGACTGAGATTCATTCTCTTAGCATATTAAGTATCTGGTTGTTGCTATTTTGTTAAAAGACTGGTTGAATTGTATCTGTTCCAACAAATTTAAAGAAATTATCTACTTTATTTTAGCTGGTCCCTTCAGATTTTCTTACTCTTTGAATGCTTTTTCTAATAATTATAATTTATACCTAAAATTATATAAAATATTTATAATAAGACATTTTCTTTATGTAATGATTAGGATGTTGATTTCAGATTTCAGAATACAATAAATATTTGTTAAATTGTAAGAAAGACCCCCCCCCCAAAAAAAATTCTAAGAAAGACATGTATATCAGAGTGGTTCCAGAGTCATAATCCCTTTTGTAATTTATTTAATGAGTTTTCAGACTACTGAATTTAAAATGCTATTGCATTTATGAAGGAACTATATTTGATCATGGGCTATTCTTTTTTTTCCATCCCCAAATGGGCTGCTATTTAACTGGTTTGAGAATTGAATTATTGCTTTTTTGCTTTTTTTTTTTTTTTTTTTTTGTGGTTTTTGGGTCACACCCGGCAGTGCTCAGGGGTTATTCCTGGCTCCAGGCTCAGAAATTGCTCCTGGCAGGCACGGGGGACCATATGGGACGCTGGGATTCGAACCGATGACCTCCTGCATGAAAGGCAAACGCCTTACCTCCATGCCATCTCTCCAGCCCCTGCTTTTTTGCTTTTTTAAAGCAGCATAACTAATAGTTTTATTTCCCTGTGCTTTTGAGTTGACTTATGGATGTTGAAACAAATTATTTTACTATGTAGTCATAGTATCTCTGAAATATATGTTTTATCTGAAGAATATTTGATATAATCTAATAAATGTCCTCACCCAGCAGCACTCAGGGGTTACTCCTGGCTATGAGCTCAGAAATAGCTCCTGGCAGGCTCGGGGGACCATATGGGATGCCAGGATTCAAACCACTATCCTGCGTGCAAGGCAAATGCCTTACCTTCCTGCTATCTTTCCGGCCCCAAATGTCCTCTTTTTAAAAAAACACTAAAATCACTGTAGATTACAAAATTACTCTTGGTTGAGTTTCAGGCATCCAATATTGGAACACCGATCCATTCACCAGTGTCCACTTTCTTCCACCATTCTAGCAGGCTTCTTTTTTTTTTGTCTTGTTCTGTTTTGTTTTGGGGATCACAGCATTACTGACCATGCTCACTGGTAACTCCTGGCTCTACAGTCAGCAATCACTCCTGGCAATGCTCAGGGACCATAAGAGATTCCAGTGATCATACCCAAGTGGCTTCATGCAAGGCAAGAGCCTTACCCACTGTATTATTTCTTCAACTCTTAGTGAATCTCTTATAAGTGATTGTGAAAAAGGCAAGCTGCTATAGCGTAAGAGGAATGGATCATCGTTCTCTTTGATAATGAGTTTCAGAAAGTTTATAACTTGCATTCATGAAAATTTGGGGGGAAAATTGGATACCAAACCTTGAGTTAGCTGAAGCAAGAAGGGAGGAAGAAACATAGCAATTTAGAGTGAATGATAGAGGAAAGGTAGTCTTATCTACCAAGGTTAATGAAGACAAAATTGTAAGAGGTATTTACTGTCAGTCCCATGTGCTGCTAAAATATGTTGTACTTAGGTTTGGTATATCATTTTCGGTGGTAAAAAGGCTAGCTGCAGTTAAACTTAAAATTATTTTAAAGTTCAGGGGGTGGAGAAAGTAATGGGGATAAGGCTCTTGCCTTGTACATGGCTGACCTGGTTCAATCCCTGGCACCCATATGTCCCCTGAGCCCTGCCAAAAATAACCCTGAGCACAAAGCCACGAATAAACCCTGTGTATGGTGTAAAATAAACAAAAACATTTCACTTTGTTGTTTATACCTAACTTTTACTTTCATTAATATCTACACCATATCTTATCTTCTGTTAGCTAGAGCTAAAATAACGTATATTTGGGCCCGGAGATATAGCACAGCGGTGTTTGCCTTGCAAGCAGCCGATCCAGGACCTAGGGTGGTTGGTTCGAATCCCGGTGTCCCATATGGTCTCCCCTGCCTGCCAGGAGCTATTTCTGAGCAGACAGCCAGGAGTGACCCCTGAGCACCGCCGGGTGTGGCCAAAAAACAAAACAAAACAAAAAAATTAAAATACCTATATTTATAGGCTCTTTTTTCATTGCCTCCTTGTGATAATTACTCTTGATTTTAATTCGTGTGTGTGTGTGTGTGTGTGTGTGTGTGTGTGTGTGTGGCCACACCCAGTGATGTTCAGGCCTTATACTTGGCTCTGCACTCAGGATGACTCTTGACTGTCTCTGGAGATCATCTGCGGTGCTGGGATTGAACCATGTTTTCTCAATTACAACAATTGGTGGGGGGCACATGATCAGGGCTACTCTAAATCTGTGCATGGAGTTGGCTCTGGGTAAAGGTCTGGGGACCTTGTTGTTGTTTTTTTTTTTTTTTTTGGTTTTTTTTGGGCCACACCCGGCGGTGCTCAGGGGTTACTCCTGGCTGTCTGCTCAGAAATAGCTCCTGGCAGGCACGGGGGACCATATGGGACACCGGGATTCGAACCAACCACCTTTGGTCCTGGATCGGCTGCTTGCAAGGCAAACGCCGCTGTGCTATCTCTCCGGGCCCTGATTTTTAATTATTTTAATTTCTTCCTTTGGAAAAGAAGGCAGAGTATATAGCTCAGTAGTGGAGTGCATGCTTTGCATGTGACTTCCAGAATTTAATACCTGGCAACAAATAAAAATAAAAATATTTTTAGAAATAAAAATTACAGGGGCTGGAGAGATGGCACAGCATAAGTTTGACTTGCATGCAGCCGACCTGGAAGGGAACCAGTTCGATTCCCAGTATCCCACAATGTTCCCCAGCCTGCCAGGGCCAATTTCTGAGTGCAGAAGCCAGAAAACCACTGAGTGTGCCCCCCACCCCCAAAAAAAAAATCAAGTTTTAAAAAGAAAAATTACAAGTCAAAGTTAAGTTCAGATGTCAAGATACATATTGATTGAGATGATGATGTGCTATATTTAAAGTGTTGTTTTAAAGCAATAATATGTAACAAAATATTAGTGTCTGTGGTAAAGGACTGGGCCTTATTCCCCAGTAGTATAAAGCCAGAGGTATGATGTTAGCAATAAAGATAGTATTTATTGTGTCATTGTCCCTCTGAGTTTTCAAAAGTATCTATACTGTATTCTCTTATCAACCATGAAAACTTAAGTCCACAAGCGTATCAAACTATATTTACTCTTGTTTCCCAATACATACATACCTACAAAAGTTTAACTTATAAATTAGGCACAGTGATAGTAAGAACAGTAATTATAAAATAGATTGCATAATATATTCTTTAAATTGTTGTTAATTATAGGGCTGGATAGATAGCACAGCAGTAGAGCGTTTGCCCTGCATGCGGCTGACCCAGAACAGACCCGAGTTCAATTCCTGGCATCCCATATGGTCCCTAGAGCCTGCCAGGCGCGATTTCTGAGCACAAAGCCAGGAGTAACCCCTGAGCGCTGCCAGGTGTGACTCAAAAAACAAAATAAAATGTTAATTATAGATGTAGTCTTTGTCTTAAAATTTATCTTATTGCAAATATTTTTTGGATGATGTTAGTCCCTGATTGTCACAGTAAAAGTGAAAGTAAATATACTACAGTATATATTTTATGTCTGAATATTTTACAATTTGGAGTTTTTTTAGTGTGTGGGCTATTGGGTTTAAATTACTTTTTTGCTTAGCTTATGGGTTGATTTTGTGTTTTGTATTTTAGGGTATTTTTTAGCAGTGCCAGAAATCCAACCTAGGAACTCAATCTTGTAAAGGCTTAGTACTGAATTTGTTCCCCTGATATGGTTTACAGTTTGTGAAACATTTGCATAAACTTGTGAAGCAATATAGGAAATGTGCCAGGAGGTAGCTGAGGGAGGCTAGAGCACAGATCCTGCCTCTATCCTTGACCCTTGAGCACTTTGGGTGAGTGTGGCCCTAAAATGAAGCAGGAAATGTATCAAAACATTGCATATCATGACACTTTACCATGTAGAAAAGATTACGCCTATGCTACGAAGGTTTTATGTGCTCTTATATGTTCTATATTGTGAGAATATTAGATGAGGCACGATAAACTTTACTGCATTCATTTTCTTTTTTCAGCTGCTTTTCTTACCCAAACTGTATGTCTCGACGACACGACAGTAAAGTTTGAAATCTGGGACACAGCTGGCCAAGAACGATACCATAGTCTAGCACCAATGTACTACAGAGGAGCACAAGCAGCCATAGTTGTATATGATATCACAAATGAGGTAAGTAGATATGCAGTCTACAAGAAAACTAGCCTTACTATCCATTTTTTCTATTAGAGATTACAGAAAAAAGATGTTGGAAATGTATTTTGAGTTAGAAAATCTGATGGTGAAGAATAGCTCTATAGATGGGCAGGCTTAAAGCCTTATTTCTGAAAGATGCTTCTTAAAATTTTTAAACCCATGCCATTTGACATTTTTTGTTTCCCCCCCAGGAGTCTTTTGCCAGAGCCAAAAACTGGGTTAAAGAACTTCAGAGGCAAGCCAGCCCTAACATCGTAATAGCTTTATCAGGAAACAAGGCTGACCTTGCAAATAAAAGAGCTGTTGATTTTCAGGTATGCTGGATTTATTTTCACTTACAGGCATGTGTTTATAGTCATTTTTCTTCATAATCAACACTTGAATTAGATACAGTTTTAGAAACATGCAAATGGGTGTTTAATAAACAAATATACGCTCTTGTTAAAATGCTTCCAATAAACCTGTACTGTTAAATAACTACACAACTCTGAAATATACCTTGGTTTTAACATTTTTCATTGACCCTAGACAATAACAAAGTGCAGAAATCTGTAGAAAAGGTGGTTTTGTTCTGTCCTGATCCCTTTACCTACACTCATCTGCATATATACATATATACTCACATTTCATTTCATAATGAAAATATATTTCAGAAAGAGACAGCTCCAAGAACTAATGTATATTCTTACATGCCAGAGACCTGGCATCCCTTTGTAGTAGCCCATTTTTCCCTGACCATGGTCAGGAGCAGCCCCTGAGTAGCGCCAAGTACTACTAGTTGAAGATATTTCCAAGATATTGGGAGTCACTTAAAATAAAGCCAAGATCTCTATTTGGGCTTTTAAAAATTTGCTGTTTCCTTTCTCCTTGGGTTTTGGTTTTTTGTTTTTTTATTTTATTTTGGGGCCACACGGGAGCGATACTCGGGGATTATTCCTGGCTATGCACTTAGGAATTACTCCGCATAAACCTCGGGATCATATGTAATCCTGAGGATTGTACCTGAGTCAGCCATGTGCAAAACTGGTGTTCTACTCACTATTATCAATCACTCTGACCCATTTTCTTTCTCTTTAGTTTCATTGCCATTGGAATTTTACTTGTCATTCCCAGTAAATCCATGATGGGATCGTTTTCTTTTTTGATTATGAGATACACCAAGTGAAAGGAAATTGATTCTCTTACTTCATTAGAAATTTAATAGTTCTCAAAGGAATAATTCATGCCATTAAAAAAACAAAATGTTGGGGGCCTGAATAAGAGCACAGTGGGGAGGGCACTGCCTTGCATGTGGTTAACTCTTAACTTGATCCCCAGATCTCTTATAGTCCCCAAACCTGCCAGGAGTAATTTTGAACACAGAGTCAGGAAGTAGCCCAAAAACCACAGACAACAACAAAAACTGTTGGAGCTAAGGAGCTTGTCATGAATACATCAATCTTGTTTCTATCCTCAGCACTACTAGAAGTGATCCCTGAGAAAAGACAGATCCTGGAGTAAGACCTGAGCACCACCAATGTAGCCCAAAGACAAAAATTAAAAACGTGTCAGGGGCTGGAGCAATAACACAGCAGTAGGACATTTGCCTTGCAAACTTTGGCATCCCATATGGTCCTGAGCCTGCCAGGAGTAATTTCTGAGTACAGAGCTAAGAGTAACCCCTAAGTGCCATCAGGTGTCCCCCCAAAATAAAAACACTTTAGACAGGAAGCTCAACAGGCTGATTCGCATGCCAAGTACATGCTTAGCATATAGAAAATAACTTGTTTAGTTCCTGCCACTGCATGGTCTCCTTACACCACAGAGGGTAGTCCCCTAATCCAGAGCAGGATGTAGTCCTGAAGCACTGCCAGGTATGGTTCCCCCCTCAAAAATAAATCTATAAACACTTTACTATATATAACTGATACAGAATGAGACTAATGGTTATCATTTAGTAGTTGGAGCCAATGTTAGACATTTAGATTTCCCTTTTTTTTTTTTTTCTCTCTATTTATGGGGTTTTTGGTTTTTGGTTGGAGCTTTGGATTTTGTTTGTTTCCTTGTGGGGGTCACACCTGGCACTACTTAGATTATTCCTGTGGCCCTGCCATAGGAATTACTCTGGTGACTATATGGGATGCCAGGGAATCAAGCCTAGGTTGTCTATGTGCTATCGCTCTGGCCTCTCTTTCATTTTTGGGGGGAAAGAGGGTTGAGGGGAGTAGTGGGAAGTTGGTCCATACGTTGTGGTGTTCAAGGTTTATTCCTGGTTCTATACTCAAGCGTGTCTCATAGTAATGTTTATGGGCTATTCCTGGCTTTGATCAGGAGTGACTGGTGGATCAAAATGGAGTCTGCCCCATGCAAGGCAAGTGCCTTGGTTATCTTTGGCCTCTTAATTTACTTTTTTAATTTGGGGAGACTGGTTTCCCTTCTTGGGGGGTCACACCCATTGGTGCTCAGGGATTATTCCCAACTCTGCTTAGGAGTTGCTCCCAGTAGTGTTCAGGCCTCCTAGATTCAGTCCATTCAGTATCTCGCTGGTTGGCTCCTAGTTTTTTGGGTTTGGGGGGTTTTTTGTTGTTGTTGTGTTTTTATTTTTGAGTTTTGGGTCACACCTGGCAGCGCTCAGGGGTTACTCCTGGCTCTATGCTCAGAAATCACCCCCGGCAAGCTTGAAGGACCATATAGGATGCCGGGATTCGAACCACTGTCCTTCTGCATGCAAGACAAACGCCCTACCATGCTATCTCTCCGGCCCCGGCTCCTAGTTTTTTATAATGCAAGTTGTAATGGTTATCAGTTTTATTTTTGTGTCAAAAATAAAATAGGTAGAGGGGCCGGGAAGGTGGTGCTAGAGGTAAGGTGTCTGCTTTGCAAGCGCTGGCGTAGGATTGACTACGGTTCGATCCTCCAGCGTCCCATATGGTGCCCCCAAGCCAGGGGGCACCCTGAGCACATAACCAGGAGTAACCCCTGAGTGTCCAATGGATGTGGCCCAAAACCAATAATAATAATAATAATAATAATAATAATAAATAAATAGGGGCCGGAGAGATAGCATGGAGGTAAGGCGTTTGCCTTTCATGCAGAAGGTCATCGGTTCGAATCCCGGCGTCCCATATGGTCCCCCGAGCCTGCCAGGAGCGATTTCTGAGCATGAAGCCAGGAGTAACCCCTGAGCGCTGCTGGGTGTGACCCAAAAAACAAAAAACAAAAATAATAATAAATAAATAAATAAATAAATAAATAAATAAATAAATAAATAAATAAAATAAGTAGAAAGGCATTTGCCTTTCATACAGAAGATCATTGGTTTGAATTCTGGCATCCCATATGGTCCCCTGAGCTGCCAGGTGTGACCCCCCCCCCCCAAAATAAAATAATAAAATAAAATAGGTGGGACCGGAGCAATAGCACAGAGTTAGGGCGTTTGCCTTGCACACAGCTGATCCAGAATGGACCCAGATTCAAGCCCCAGCCTACCAGGAGTGATATCTGAATACAGAGCCAGGAGTAACCCCTGAGCGCCACCAAATAGGCCCCAAAACCAAAATGATGATGATGATGATGATAAATAAAACAGGTATAATATGTAAAAAGGATGCTTCTGATTTTTCTACAAACAGGAAGCACAGTCCTATGCAGATGACAACAGCTTATTATTTATGGAGACATCAGCTAAAACATCAATGAATGTAAATGAGATATTCATGGCAATAGGTAAGATATGTACATTTATTTACATGGGAAAATACTTGGTTTGGCTGTCTTAAAAATGGTCCTGTCTGGAGTACAGGTGGGGGTGGGGTGGGATGGAGGGAGATTTGGGACTTTGGTGGCGGGAATGTTGCACTGGTGAAGAGGGGTGATCTTTATAGGACTGAAACCTTATCACAATCATTTATGTAATCAAGATATCCAAATAAAGAGAAAAAAAATAATCTTAAAAAAAAAATGGTTCTTTGATGACTACATTATTTTTCTACACTGCTTTATCAATCATCACTTTTTATTAAAGCTAGATTATTCCTCTAGTTATATCCAAGTGAGTTAAAAGCTCGGACTTTGAACTGATTGAGCAGATAAATTTGTTTAGATTTGTTTTCTATAGAATAAAAACCACAGCAATGTGTTTTTCTTTTTGTTTTTTGTTTTTTTGGTTTTTGGGCCACACCCGGCGATGCTCAGACGTTACTCCTGGCTGTCTGCTCAGAAATAGCTCCTGGCAGGCATGGGGGACCATATGGGACACCAGGATTCGAACCAACCACCTTTGGTCCTGGATCGCTGATTGCAAGGCAAACGCCACTGTGCTATCTCTCCAGGCCCTACCTTTTTTTTTTATAAGATGCTTTGGACTTAGCAACGAGGGCCCACCAGACCTCTCTATACCTGACAGAGCTCATGAGGCCAGGAGTGTCTGGAAATGAAACCTAGGCCTCTGACATGCAAGCATGCAGCTCAACCCCAATGAACAATCCTGGGAGGGAAAAAGTGTTATGTGGTGGTCAGTTGTTTTCTTTCATTCAAGTAAATGATTTTGATCTCAGTTCTCATACAGACAGGTCATGTACTTTGCTGCTGAGCCACACCATCAACCCCATTCAGCAATATATTTTAAGACAATCTGTAGTAAGAAGTCTTTGTTTTTGGATTTAGAAAGAGGTTAGGGAGGGAGTCACCTTAACTATTCTCATTGACTATTGATGACTGTATTTGTGGGTTGCTCCTAGTGGTATTCTGGAGACTATACTTGTTAGAGGCAAACCAGAGCCACACACACACACAAAACATGCAGATGTAGAGCAGCCTCTTCAGCCCAGTTGAGGTTTCTTTCTCTCATTGATCAATAAATTCTCCTTTGCCCCAATAAAGTACTGATTTTGTTAAAGTCCTTCCTCTTTTTTTTTTTTTTTTTTTGTTGAAGGACTTGGCGGGGCCACACCCAGCAGTGATCAGGGGCTATTCTTAGCTATGTTCTCTACATGGCACTTGGTGATGCCAGAGATCAAACCAGGGTTTGCCACATGCAAGACAAGTACCCTACCTGTATACTATCTAAGCCAGGGGTCTCAAACTCGTGGCCCATGGGCCATTTGCGGCCCTCCGTACAACATTTTGTAGTCCGTGGCCGATCTTCAAATACCGCAGTATTCGCGATTCGCAATAAAAATCACATTAGTAAAAAAAACTTTCATTAAACATTTGCATACCCCGAGCAATTCTGTTCGGGGTATGCAAATGTTTAATGCGATTTTTTTTTCTTACTACTGCGATTTTTTTTTTATTGTGAATATTCGGTAAGCGAATAATTGTGAATACTTTGTGCCTAGCGCAGACGTCATTTCCGCTACTCCTGCCCGCTGTCCCTTGCATTATCGGAGGCCTAAGGGAGAGAAGGGAGCGAAGTTTATTACAGAATTAGATTTTGTCATACCTTCATCATGACTTCATCAAAGCCTGCAGTGAAGAGAAAGATTAATAACGAGCACAGACAATTTCAGGAAAAGTGGGAGACGCAGTATTTCTTTGTTGAGCACAGGGGCATCCCCATATGTCTTATTTGCTCAGAGAAAGTTGCAGTGCACAAGGAATACAGCTTGAAATGCCATTATTCAACTAAACATACTGAGGAATGTGCAAAATATCAATAAAATGAGAGAGCCAAGCAGGTTGCCAGTCTTAATAAAGCATGTCTAATGATTTCTTCAAGAAAGCAACCAAAGAGAATGTTGCATCAGTCGAAGCTGGTGACATGGTTAGTGAGATGATTGCTAAGGCAGGGAAACCATTCACAGAAGGAGAGTTTGTTAAAAAATGTATGTTACAGGCTGCAAGTATTATCTGTCCGGAAAAGAAAAGTCAGTTTAGCAAAATCAGCTTTTCTGCCAATACTGGCAGAGTGCATTTCTGACATGTCAAGTGACATTTATCATCAACTGTGTGAGAAAGCCAAATGTTTTGATGTATACTTAGTTGCTCTTGACGAGGGCACAGATAGAACAGACACTGCGCAGCTCACAATTTATGTCCGTGGTGTTGATTGCAATTTTGAATTGACATTGAGGAGCTGCTCACGATAATTCCAATGCATGGCCAGACCACCGCTAATGAGATATATCGGCATCTGTGTGATGCCATTGAGAACGCAGGTTTGCCATGGAAGAGGTTTGTTGGAATAATAACCAATGGAGAGCCATCGATGACAGGGAGGAAAAATGGACTGGTGGCACTTGTTCAAAAAAAAACCTTGAAGACGAGAGTGTAGAGAAGGCCATTGTTCTTCACTGCATTATCTATCAGCAGGCCCTTTGCAGTAAATGCCTGCCGTGTGACAATGTAATGTCTGTTGTGAAATGCATCGACCAACTGAGATCCAGGGGCTTAAAGCACAGGAGGTTCCTTGCTTTTTTAGAGGAAATGGAGTCAGAATATGGAGATGTGCTCTATTTCACCGAGGTACATTGGCTCAACAGGGAAAATGTCCTGAAAAGATTTTTTGAGTTGAGAGAAGTGAAAGCCTTCATGGAGAAAGATGGGAATGCTGTTTCTGAGTTGAGTGATCACAAATGGCTCATGGACTTAGCTTTTCCTGTTGACATCACACATAAGCTGAATGTACTAAACAAGATGTTACAAGGTCTGGGGCAGCTTATCAGTGCTGCCAATGACAACGTGAGAGCATTCTCCACAAAACTTGTGTTATGGAAATCCCAGCTCTCTCAGACAAACTTTTGCCATTTCCCAGCATGCAAGGAACTTGTGGGTGCAGGCATGCCATTCAGTGATGATAAATATGTTGATACTATTTTTAAGCTAGAGAAGGAATTTGATCACAGATTTGTAGACTTGAAAAAGCACAGAGCCACTTTCCCAATTTTTGTGGACCCCTTTTCCTTTGATGTGCAAGATGCCCCTCCTGTGCTTCAAATGGAGCTCATTGACCTGCAAGGCAACTCTGATCTCAAAGCCAAGTTCAGGGAGATTAGTTGAAAAGCAGGCATGCATGAGCAATTTTTGAGAGAATTGCCCCTCAGCTTCCCTGAGCTTTCCCGAATGTTCAAGTGCACCATGTGCCTTTTTGGGAGCACATATTTGTGTGAAAAGTTATTCTCCACATTAAACTTCAATAAGTCAAAGTACAGGTCTAGACTTAATGATGATCATCTTCAAGCCATACTGAGGGTCTCAACTGCTTCCTCTCTAAAGCCAAATGTGGTTCAGATTTGTGAGAAGTGCTGTCAAGTTTCTGGCAGCAAGGAATAGGCAAAAGATGCCATGTTCCGAAGAACTGTTCATGATCTTCACTCAATGTTCTATTCATGCTCAGAAGAAATAATTAAAACTGTTAATGAGGACTTTTTTTGTGTGTGTGTGAAAACCCTTATGCAGCCCTGCCTCACCCCGACTTTGCCTCCTGCGGCCCCCAGGTAAATTGAGTTTGAGACCCCTGATCTAAGCTCTCCAGCTCCATAAACCAGTGACTATTGACAAATGTTAAAAGAAAAGTATATAAATAGGCTGAAGATTTTGTTGTTGTTGGTGGTGGTGGTGGTTTTTCGGGCCACACCCGTTTGATGCTCAGGGGTTGGGGTTACTCCTGGCTAAGCGCTCAGAAATTGCCCCGGCTTGGGAGGACCATATGGGACGCAGGGGGATCGAACCGCGGTCCTTCCTTGGCTAGCGCTTGCAAGGCAGACACCTTACCTCTAGCGTCACCTCACCGGCCCTAGGCTGAAGATTTTAATAAAAACGTAATGGAAATGTTTCAAAGCATTGAGGCACAAAGACAAATAGGGAAAATAAACAATATCCATTCTTCATATTACCTCAGTGGTCATTTTTTAAAATTATTCGTATTGCTCTGATCTTCCTTTAAAGTATTTTTAGGGACCAAGGAAAAATCTCAGGGGTCAGAAGACCCATGTGCCTGCCCTGCGCCTACCTACACCTCCAACCTGCATTGCCGGGGCTTCCCCAGACCACATCTCTAAGCTGGAGCATCGAACTGTCAGCCGTGATTTGAGTATCACCACGTGGTTTGACCTTCCCCACAAAATAAGCTTTATATTTTCCTCTTTTTTTTTTTTTTTTTTTTTTTTAATGTTTTCAGGTCATTGTATCCTAGTCATCCTAGTCTTTGTTTTTGTTTGGTTTTATTTTTGGTTCTTGGGCCACACCCACTGGCGCTCAGGAGCTACTCCTGGCTCTGCGCTCAGAGATTGCTCCTGGCAGGCTTGGGGGACCAGCAGAGGATTGAAACCTTGGCTGTTTGCGTGCAAAACAAAACACCCTACTACTGTGCTATCACTCCAGCCCCTTTATCCAAGTCTTTCATCAATTTTGAGAGTTTTTTGTATATGGTAGGAGGTTGTAGTTTAGTTTCATTCTTTTGTATGAGGCTGTTCAATTTTCCCACATTTATTATTTTAGTTTAGTGTATTTATTTTTGGAACATAAGGCAGTACTCCAGGCTGACTTCTGGCAGTGCTGAGTCATGTGTGGTACTCAGATCAAACTGGAATGAGCCATAAACAAAGCACCTTCAGTTTCAATACCAACTCTCCTGGCCTCAAAACACATAATACTTATAATTATAATAATGCTTGTCTCACAGATCTCATTATTAAGCAATGAAATGTAGTCACAATATTGCTTCTGTCACCAAAATAAAAGTTCTGCTTTTGACCCTAATCTCCACAAGAATGACACACATGATAGTAGAATGTACCACCAGTGGCTAACATTAGGAGTAGTGTAATAAACATAAAATTGTAACTTCAGCATCAATGTGTAAATGGTGCAGATTATATGTTAAAGGGCTACTTCAGTGAACCCGAGTATAAGAGGGTAGGGAACTTGAAATGCACATGGCCAACCAGGTTACATCCTGGCACTGTATGTGGTCCTGAGCCTGCCATGAATAAGTCCTGAGCATCTACTGGATGTGACCCACGGCCACCATCACCCCTGGAAAAAGTCTACCTTAAAATTGTCTACACTGCACAATTGTAATCCCTAAGTGCAGAGTCAGGAATAACCTCTGAGCACTCACTGCCAGGTGTGACCAAAAACCAAACAAACAAAAATACCCTACCAGCTGGAGCTCATTTATACTTTATTCATATGTATTGTCAGAAAGTGTCTTGTTAAATTTTTTCCCCTAAAAATCCCTCACTGATAGAGCACATACTTGCCCCTCTTTTGTGAGCCACTGGTTCAATGAAGTACATCTATCTTACTGTAGTATATATTAAGGGACTATTAAATAATGTTAAGTTTTGGGGCCAGAGAGATAGCATGGAGGTAAGGCATTTGTTGTGCATGCAGAAGGATGGTGGTTCGAATCTCGGCATCCCATACGGTCCCCCGAGCATGCCAGGAACAATTTCTGAGCGTAGAGCCAGGAGTAACCCCTGATCGCTGCTGGGTGTGACCCAAAAACCAAAATAAAAATAATAATGTTAAGTTTTAATTTTGTGTCTGCAACTGGTCCTTGTTATCCTGCAGCAAGGTAACTGAGGATAGTGACTTTCAGTATTTGAGACTCGGTAAAAACTTGACTGAATGATGAGGTTTTAGATTTTACTTGTGATAAGATGTAGAAATATAAGTAGATAAAAGTCGTTACTATGTGAGTTTTTTTATTGTGTTTATTTAGATGTACTTTCTTTTCCTTCCCAGCTAAAAAGTTGCCAAAGAATGAACCACAGAATCCAGGAGCAAATTCTGCCAGAGGAAGAGGAGTTGACCTTACTGAACCCACACAGCCAACCAGGAGTCAGTGTTGTAACAACTAAACCTCCCATTCGAACTAGCTGGAATATCTATCCTTAAGCTTCCTAAATGTTAATAACAGAGGAATTGGAGCATCTAACCGGCCCAGTATGACTTCCAAAAAGAAGAGACTTTAGAGTCAACTTTCTAATACAGAATTATTTTAAGTGTTTTGAACATAATTTTTAATAACATTGCATGTGACTCTCTTAACGTCTCACCAGTAGAAAGGGGAAAAATAACAGCTTTGTTTATGCTTGTTTCTTTGGAAGGTTGAGGGATTGTTTCTCATCCCAGGCATAGCTACAGGAGTCTACCGATCCATGATGGCCAACCAGTTTTATGAAGAAGTCAATGGAAAAGATTTGGAACTTAACAAATTTGGACTTAAAAGGTGTTCATTTTTTAGCAGGCAGGCAAAGGTGTTTATGCTTAGCTTCAGTATTCAGGCAACGGTAATTTCTCCTAGTAATAGTTATTTTGAAGTATATATCCTATGTTTCAACAAATGAGCCACAAGCGAACACCACAACTTTGTGGGCGAAAATTAATAATGGTGGTTCTAAATTAATAGCCCTTAATTGTTTTTACTGGAGTTTAAAGAAAAACTCAAATGTCCCGTCTTGTTTAGAATGTATGCTACATGAATTCTTCAACAGAAAATGCAACCAGGTTTTTTTTTTTTTTTTTCATCTTAATGGGTAATGTGCCCTTTAAACATGAGCTCCTCAACAAAAAAATGCAACCAGGTGTTTGATTGTGATCACTGCCAGACATGACGTAGATGGTTCTGGTTGAGCGAGGGAAAGGGGCTTTTGTTCCCTTTGGATGTCAATAGGAAATGCACTAACAATTATGTACATTCAAACTTGATCATTTTAAATTTAATTTTCAACTGTACTGTAAATAGGGTACTGCCTTGTAGTCTCCATATGTTTATTACTTTTCTGTAATATTTAAGAGTTGCTTAAAAGTATACAAAATGTACAGTTACTAAAACAGCTAATTTTTTCGTTTTCTCTACATTGGGGTCTTCAAATGTTCCTGCACCGCCTACAACCATCATAAATGATGTATCTGTAATCTGTAACATAGGCTATTGCAACATGTTAGTAATGGTCTTGCAGCCTCGTTTCCAAAGTTCTTTTTATTTTGATGGGTTCAGTATTTTGCACTAATTGTTTTAGGTATTTTCATTATATGAAATCTACCTTGAGTCAGAGATGATTTAATCTATTTAAGTGTTGAACTGATAGCAGAACTTGTACATTTATAATGATTCAGAATTAGTAAGGAAAACAGTTCACGAGTGTTTAGTTTTATATGAGGTGCTCAGGTTGGAATAAAGCGGTCTGAAAAAACAAGCTCTGTTTTTTCTCTTCTGGGGGGCATGTAATAATGAACATCTGTAAGTGTCATTAGGAATCTGAAATCTATTTTCTCAACTGTGTTCTTTATAAAGATTTGCGTGGGATTAATGTATCAGTCTGACTCCTTGAATGGTCTATGGAATTATACATTTATGCTTTGCATGATCATCCGTATCTTTTATAGATAAAATTGATACTCCATTCCACTGAAAAGTATTACCATAACTGTAATGTTATCTCTGGAGCCAGCTGCTAATGCTGCATTTACAAGTTCGTGACTGATATATTCAGCTCCTCTTTTGTAGAAATTCTGAGGGCTAGTTTCTTGTTCTTTTCCACTTGAAACTTCTGGTGCAGAATGTTGGTCAGGTTCACTTTCAAAACCAGTCATTTTCGGTAGAAGAGTTTTTGTATTTTTAGAGTTACTGATGAAACCTTGAAGTAATGTTGAATCAGATAAAGTAACCCTTGGACTTATAATTGATACTGTACTTTTAGGTGCAGATTTAGATTGATGCAGTTTGTTACTGCTACTTTTTGATATCCCTGCTTCATTGTGTGGGGAAAGCAGAGATCCTTTGGTTTGTGCCCTTTTCTGTATATGTGAATGGTAGGTCTCTTTATATTCTTGAAATATTGTTATTGCTAATGCAGTAACTTCCTTTTTATCTAGAACTTCCCAAAGTCCATTAGTAGCCAAAATAAGGAATTGACATAAATCATCTATAGGGACAGAAATAGTTTGGGGTGCTGGAATAATGACTTTTTTCAGTTTGGGATTTCCATGAAATCCAAGTCCTCGTGTTATTCTTGCTTGCCCTTCTATGAGCCCATATGGTTCGTTGGAAGTAATTGCAGCTCCCTTCTGAAGAACTCTTCTGCGTTCGTGGATATTTCGTGTAGTATGTTCTTTAGTTAGGCAAAAGCCTTTCCCATTTCTACATAAGAGTGCTTCAGCATTACCTAAAAGATTATTTTTAAAATAGATTTCAGAGAGCAACTGATTGTATAAAGATAACTATTTTTTGTTGAAATACATAAATAAAACAGGACACTCTAGAAAATGATTACGCGTAGGTCGGAGTGATAGTACATTATAGTAATACAGTACAGTGATAGTACAGGCACCTGAATAAACATAAATCCAGTTTCAATTCCTGTGATACCCCATATGGTTCCTCGGGCCCACTGCAAAGATTAGCAGTAAGTCCTTAAAAATATCAGATGTGGCCCAAAACAAGTTTATATGGGGCCAGAGAGTTAGCACAGTGGTAGAGCATTTGCCTTGCATGTGGCCAAACTGGGAGGTCCTGATTCAATTCTCAGCATCCCATGTGGTCCCCCAGCCTGCCAGAATCAATCCCTGAGTGCAGAGCCAGAAGTAACTCCTGAGCACCTCCAAGTGTGGCCCAAAAACAAATCAATAAAGTTTAAAAAATAGTTAAACAGGAGAGATAGTACAGCGGTGTTTGCCTTGCAAGCACCGATCCAGGACCAAAGGTGGTTGGTTCGAATCCCGGTGTCCCATATGGTCCCCCGTGCCTGCCAGGAGCTATTTCTGAGCAGACAGCCAGGAGTAACCCATGATCATCACCAGGTGTGGCCCAAATAAATAAATAAAAAATAGTTAAACAATTCAGATTTGAAGCAAGCCAATTCTTCATTTTTAAACTATTAAGCTAATGGAAAAGTTACGAAATGTTTTCGGATGTTTATTTTGATAGTCAATTAAGCTTTTTCAGGACTAGAGATACTACAGCATGTATGTCTTTTGCCTTGTACACATCCAACTCGGGCTCAAGCTCCGGTATTCCATATGGTCCCTCAAGCACTTTAGGAATAATTTTTTTCATTGGATGTGTCCAAATGAAATATATATATATGATATACCATAAATAATATACCATAAAGCAGATAGTTTTTTATTTCTGGCTGTGCGCTCAGAAATTATTCCTGACTTGGGGGGACCATATGGGACGTTGGAGATCGAACTGCAGTCCTTCCTAGGTCAGCAGCGTGCAAGGCAAACGCCCTGTTGCTGCACCACCTCTCCGGCCCCTTAAAGCAGATAGTTTTTAAATATTTTAATGATACTCGGAAACAATTTGGGGGCCCAGTGAGGCATGAGGTTTAGGTACCTTGCACACAGGCAACTCTGGCTGAGTTCTCAGAATTCTAGTCAAAGTGTAATGGTATTTCTCACCTGTTTCTGCATGTAGCCCAGAAGTAAAAGGTAAGATTAGTAATGGAACATGAGTAGAGTTAATACATCCCTTTGAACTGAGGGTTTTGTGTGTGGTGTTAGCTACAAATGGAATTTGTAATGGTAATTAATATACTGAAAGATTTATGTCCAAGAGCTAGGAAGATATTCATGGAGCCAGACAGAGTTTGACCCCCAGCCTGCAGGTCCAAATTCCCAGGGTTGTGGCCCCCACTCTACCTCTAAAAGATACCCTCTTATTCCTAGAACCTTCATGATTAAGAAGCCAGGAGGATGCAGGATTGCCCAGGCAACGGGGAAACACTACCAGCATTCCATGTGTTCTCTGACCAGTATACTTCAAAGGGAAAATTGCCATATTTTCTGGACTTAGATGGAGCCTGCACTATACATAGCCATTAAAGAAAGAACTCACGGGCCCGGAGAGATAGCACAGTGGTGTTTGCCTTGCAAGCAGCCGATCCAGGACCAAAGGTGATTGGTTTGAATCCCGGTGTCTCATATGGTCCCCTGTACCTGCCAGGAGCTATTTCTGAGCAGACAGCCAGGAGTAACCCCTGAGCACTGCCGGGTGTGCTCTCCCCCCCCCCCCCAAAAAAAAAAAAAACTCACAAGCTGTGCCAAGTAGCATTTGAAAACTGCCTTAGGCAGCTACACAGAGATGATTCTCTAGGTAGCTTCCTTGCAAAGCTCATGAACATGACCTTGAATCTCGAACATATTTTCTGTAGTTCACTGTGGGTTCCCACCACCACCACCACTCCCAATGCCCCAAGTGAAGACAGCTTGGTTATTCCATCTTCTGTGATAGACAGATTGGGCCAATTTTTTTTTATTTTATGTATTTATTTTGTGTGTGTGTGTGGTTTTTGGGTCACAGTGCTCAGGGGTTATTCCTGGCTCCATGCTCAGAAATTGCTCCTGGCAGGCTCAGGGGACCATATGGGACGCCGGGATTCGAACTGATGACAGACCTGCATGAAAGGCAAACGCCTTACCTCCATTTTATCTCTGGCCCTATGGGCCAATTATTTCTTTTTTTTCTTTTTTTTTTTTTTTTTTTTTTTTTGGTTTTTGGGCCACACCTGGCATTGCTCATGGGTTACTCCTGGCTGTTTGCTCAGAAATAGCTCCTGGCAGGCACGGGGGACCATATGGGACACCGGGATTCGAACCAACCACCTTTGGTCCTGGATCGGCTGCTTGCAAGGCAAACGCCACTGCGCTATCTCTCCGGGCCCATGGGCCAATTATTTCTATTGAGAATTACAATGTGAGTCACATAATAGATTTTGTGGTAACCACAATTTTAAAAAACACTTTGGGGGCTGGCAAGGTGGCCCTGGAGGTAAGGTGTCTGCCTTGCAAGCACTAGCCAAGGAAGGACCGAGGTTCAATCCCCTGGCATCCCATATGGTCCCCCCAAGCCAGGGGCAATTTCTGAGCGCTTAGCCAGGAGTAACCCCTGAGCATCAAACAGGTGTGGCCCAAAAATCCAAAATAAATAAATAAACACTTTGTTCATGTGTCTGGAGAACTGAAAAAAGAGAGAAAGGGTATAGATAGATAGCTTTGTAGCTTATGAGGAAAGACATTTTATTTTTCATCTAGGCATTGAGCCTAGGTCTTGCAGGGGTCTCAAACTCGCAGCCTGCGGGCCGTTTGCGGCCCTTCGTACAACATTTTGTGGCCTTGCCCTAGAGGAATCTTTTTTGTTTTGTTTTAGTTGTTTGGGTCACACCCCCCAATGTTCAAGGCTTATTACTGACTTTGCACTCAAGGATCACCCCAACTTTGCCTCCTGCAGCTCCCAGGTAAATTGAGTTTGAGACCACTGGCACGTTCAAGTATGCTAGCATATTCCAAAGGCAAGTATACAACCACCTAGTTGCAATTCCTTGCCCAACAGACTTATTTATTGGGGGGGCAGGCTTTGTACTTGGGGAACCCCTCCCCCAATTGGTGCTCAGAGGACAAAATGCATGGTTGGGTATCTAGCCAGGGTTGGTTGCATGCAAAGGCAAGTGCCTTAACCGTTCTATCTCTGGTCTCTAGAAGCAAATAAAAAAAATTACAGACTTTGTTATCAGGATTTGAATAATCTGCTCTTCTGAAAATGTTAGAGCCAAATTGGAGCCAGAATATAACTGCACAAAGATAACTGCTTTAGGCTGGTGATATGGCTCTGTGGTAGACCTCATACCTTGCATGTGTGAGGACTTGAGATCTATCCTCAGTCCCACAAAAAGAGGAAGGGAAGAAAATATATATCCAGACCTTTGAAAGTAATAAGTAGTCAAGCAAACTGAACACAACTCAATACTCAAGTTGCCACCCTCCTAACAATGCCTGGGTTATCTCCAATTTGTAGAATGGAAAAGCATCACTGTAAGCTTCTGAGGAATCTCAACTCGAGATGTGAAAGGACATGTCAACAGAGCTAAAGACTCCGTGGGCTAGAATGCATGTAGGAAGTCCAGATTCAATCTGTGAGAGCATCATTGGCCCAAAACAAATGCTTCCTAAGAAAGCCAGTGAGGATATTGAGGATAACAACCAAGTTTTAAGAACTGGAGAAAAGAGGAAGCAAAGAAGTTGTCTGTGGTGGACAAAAAGGAAATATCAAATACAGATGAGTGTCCTGGGATCAAATAGATGGCTTGGTTTACAAGAAACTTCATGAACTCTGGGTGTGGCCCAGCATTTGCCTTTGCAAATGAGGTCCTAAGTTTGCTCCCCAGCACTGGAGGTGGGTGGATGGGTGGCGAAAAGCTGCTGTCCCCCTGGGGAAGGGAGCATGTTTATGGAACTAGAGGGACACGCTTTGCATGTGAAAAGGCCCAGGTATGATCTCCAGTCCATATGGTCCTCTGAGCACTGCTGAGACCAACACTAAATTACCAAATTTCCATACATAACAGTATTTGCAATATGATTTGCAATGTGATTAACTCCTTAGCACTATCAAGGTTGGCCTGATCCCTTTCCCCAAAAAATAGGGGCCTTTGATAAAATTCAACAGTCAGGAGCACATGGCTTTGCATGCAGAAATAGGCCTAACTTCAATCCCAGCACTGTAATCATGAGCAACCCACTGCTGTGTGGTTCAAATAACCCCTACCCAACTCTCACAGAAGACAATGAAACAAATCTCTACATAATGCCTAGTACAAAAATCAAATCAAGGGGCTGGAGATACAGCACAGCGGTAGGGTGTTTGCCTTGCACACAGCCAACAGAGGACGGACCTGGGTTCAGTCCCCGGCATCCCATATAGTTCCCCGAGCCTGCCAGGAGCGATTTCTGAGCGAAGAGCCAAGAGAACCCCTGAGCACAGTCAGGTGTGGCCCCAAAACAAAAAACATGTCAAAATGGATTTAAAGACCTTTATATCAGACCTGAAACTATAAAGTACATAGAGGAAAACAAAGGCAGAAAACCCCATGACTTTGATGCTAAAGGCATCCAACAAGCTCCAAAACTAGATATTGAGCACTGAAAACCCAAAAACAAACAAAAACAAACCAGAGAAAACCTGCCTTCTAAAATAAAAGTAAAAGTTAACACCAATTTTTTTTGATAACACCAAATTTGAAAGATTTAAGAGGATGCACATCCTGGGACTGGAGCACAGCAGGTAGGGTGTTTGCCTTGCACTCTGCCGACCCAGTTCAATCCCGGCATCTCATATGGTCCAATAAACCTGCCAGGAGTAATTCCTGAGAGCAAAGTCAGAAATAATCCCTCAGAGACAGAAGGCACAGCCAGAAAACAGACATGAGCAGGTAGGGTATTTGCTTTGCAGGAGGCAGGTCCAATTTCTGTCACCCCATATAATCCAGAGCCCTGCCAGGTGTGGCTCAAAAACAAAAACAAAAAAATAACTAAAAAATGCCACCAATCTTTAAAAAATGAAAACACCAGAAATAAAAATGTTGAGACATGGGGGTGAGGAGATAGTGCAAGGAATTGCTGCATATTTTTTGCATGCAGGTGCCTGGATTAAATCTCTGGCACCATGTGTTTCAAAGTGCACATTCCCCTCAGCTGCTCTCTGCCCACACAATTACTCACCAAGAGGAGTCTCTAAGCATCAACAAACAGGATAGTTCCGAAACAAAATCCCCAAAGCTTTCTCTAAGACAAAACTGATGTCTCTTGGCCAAGGAGCACAAGAGGGATCAGATTGCAAATGTATGTATCAGAATATCTGATAACTCCTCAAAGAACTTTTCATTGTCTTCAAAATGCGAAATGTGGAAAGAGGTTTTTGTTTCACTCACATTGAAGTAAAGGTAATATACTTGCTTTTCTTTTATCAACAACTAGTCAACAAAGCCCAGTCACTAGTAGTAAATCACATTATTAAATATTTTGTTGATGATTATTGTATCTCTGAGTCCCTACACGAGGCCAGTATGTGAAATGAATAAAATTTAGAGTTTCTTGTTAGGTTTTTGGGCCAAACCTGGCAGCGCTCAGGGGTTACTCCTGGCCGTGGCTCAGAAATAGTCCCTGGCAGGCATGGGAGACCATCTGGGATTCGAACCACCGCCCATCCTGGATCTGCTGCATGCAAGGCTGCGCTATCTCTCCAGCCCAAAATTTAGAGTTTCTAAGAGATCCTTGCTTATGGTTTCATTGTGGTCTTGACTAAATTGCTCTGTGGCCCCAAAACAAACACACCCCTACAAAGCTCTTTTTTACTCCTTAACTCTCTAACCTCCCCCAAACGTCACTAACCTACATTACTCTTTTTAACTTCAGTAGTGTACAATCCTAATCACAGACCAAAGCCGTGCATTGTGTGTAACAACCCCAAACTATTTCAAGATACATAAAATAGACACGTATTTCTTTAGAATATTTTGTGTTTTTTTTCTCTCTGACAGCTATAATTCTTACTAAATGTTGTCTTATACAGTGACGATTCTAACCACTTTTTATCTTCTCTTTTTGAGCTGTTTAACAAGGAATTTTGGTGAAAGAGTCCCCCAGTTTAATGCTTATGATTGAACCATATCATGGGAATCGTTGAAATTGTTCTTATGGCCCCCATATGCGCCAATAACACCACGTGGCATTGCTCCTTTTTTGCATAGGCACATTAAAATGGGAAAATAATATACATATAAATAAGATCCTATCTAATAGAGATTGGAACACACAAATCTTGTAGTGCAAAGGGACCTTACACCCTGAACATTGACATAACGACCTGGCACAGACCTCAGAAGAAAGGGCATTTTCCATTCACCCCTAAACCAGGGAAGCCATCCACGAAACATCCAGGCTGGTCTATAACATCACCTGGAAGCAATCCTCTACCACGGAAGACCCTACACTGCTCAGACATCGACCTGCTCAAAAGAGACTTCCCTTAACATTGAGAAGACTTAACAACAACAACCTGCTTACAGGACAGGGCTCCCTACATTGCCCTTTGATTGTGAGGTGAAACAAGAGGACGCTCCACATCCTGACTTCAATGTAGGATATGCAGATTCCAGGATCTTTAATACAGAAACATGATACCAACAACAGAGACTGTGTGAAAAATAAAAGTGTGTTGGCACTACAGACAGTGTCTTGGATTGGACTTCTAGCTTGCCTGGAGCCTAGAGTTGGTCTTGTGCCAGGAAACTTCAGGGGTCTGGTCTCTTTGTATTTAGGCCAAGGTTATTCCTTTCCGTGCCCCTCATATTTTGGTGGGCCTATGCAAACAACAATTGCCACTCTAACACCATTTTTACTGTGCTCCTTTACTCTAATCCTTAAAAAGAACCCACTTAAAATTTGAGGTTAACTTAAGCTAATATGCCTGTATATGGAATGTAAAAAAATACTATGCCTGTAATGTTTAAGGAGTTACGTAAGTTTTATGGCTTTAGATTGCCTTGTGTGCTGTTAAGAAATATTATAATGTGTTACAATTCTGGGGACTTGAGGGACAAAGTAATTACATGGATTCTGTCTTATTTATCTTAATGTTCTTTGGCTGAAATTTCAAAGTTAATATATCAGCAAGGGGACTTCTGAGACTTATGTTATGGGTGATTGTCCTTCCAATGTAACTTTACCTTGTCCTCTTTCTTTGCATCCTTGTTCTCATAATTAAAAATAAAAAAATTGGGGCCGGGTAGGTGGCGCTGGAGGTAAGGTGTCTGCCTTGCAAGCGCTAGCCAAGGAAGGACCGCGGTTCGATCCCCCGGCGTCCCATATGGTCCCCCCAAGCCAGGGGCGATTTCTGAGCACATAGCCAGGAGTAACCCCTGAGCGTCAAACGGGTGTGGCCCAAAAACCAAAAAAAAAAAAAAAAAAAAAAAAAAAAAAAAAAAAAAAAAAAAAAAAATTAAAAAAAAAATAAAAATAAAATAAAAACTGGTTCTTTTTCTTTTTTTTGGTTTTTGGGCCACACCCGCTTGACGCTCAGGGGTTACTCCTGGCTATGTGCTCAGAAATCGCCCCTGGCTTGGGGGACCATATGGGACGCCGGGGGATGATCGAACCTCGGTCCGTTCCTTGGTAGCGCTTACAAGGCAGACACCTTATCTCTAGCGCCACCTTCCCAGCCCTGGTTCTTTTTCTTTTCTTTTTTTTTTTGTTTGTTTTTTTTGTTTGTTTTTTTCGGCCACACCCATTTGATGCGCAGGGGTTACTCCTGGCTAAGTGCTCAGAAATTGCCCCTGGCTTGGGGGGAACTATATGGGACCCCAGGGGATCGAACTGCGGTCCTTCCTTGGCTAGTGCTTGCAAAGCAGATACCTTACCTCTAGCGCCACCTCGCCGGCCCCATATTTTTCATTTCTTGGAGATTTTTTCTTTTCTTTTCTTTTCTTTTTCTTTTTTTTTTTTTTTTTATTTTTTGGTTTTTTGGGCCACACCCGTTTGATGCTCAGGGGTTACTCCTGGCTAAGCGCTCAGAAATTGCCCCTGGCTTGGGGGGACCATATAAGACAACGGAGGATCGAACCACAGTCCTGATCCTTGGCTAGCGCTTGCAAGGCAGACACCTTACCTCTAGCACCACCTCACTGGCCCCATATTTTTCATTTCTTAACTTGGTTGATGACTTTTTTATTTTTTGGTTTGGGGGCCACACCCAGCGGCGTCAGGGGTTACTTCTGGTTCTGCACTCAGAAATCACTCCTAGCAGGCTCGGGGAATCATAAAGAATGCCAGGCATCTAACTCGGGTTGGCCATGTGCAAGGCAAATGCCCTACCTACTGTACTATTGCTCTTGCCCCTAGTCAATGACATTTTCTAGGTCAAAAATTCTCCAAGCATAAGGTTTTCCTGCTAGCAGTGAAATATGTTAAGGGAGAACCTGACATTGTTCAATATACATACCCGTATTTGCAACATGTAATACTCCAGAAATTATTTGAGGCATCTTCTGGGAAAAAAGTTTCTCTACCATCAGATGTTCATCTTCACCCAACTTCAGGTCAACACCGGGATATCTAATCTGCCCTTCCAGTAGACAAGTAACAGCAGAACAGCCACTCCACCGAACCCTGGATTCTTCTTTCCTTCCAAGACGTAACAGCCTATCCATTCTCCAAAATGCTTTTGCAAAAGCTTTGTGTATGTTCATGTACCCACACTTCTTTTCTTTCGTTTTACTTCTGGAGAAGAATTCTTCTAGGTGCACATATTCTTTTCGAAACACAGTGTAAAAGGAATTGATCAACCTTTGCTCTTCCGGGGTCATTTGGTAAGAAGGATCAAACTGGGCAAGCTGGTGAAGGAGTAAAATGGGGAGTTCCATTGCTGTCAAATCTGCTGCTGCAGCACCATGATGTCCATCAAACAAACCCAAAAAACACACATTTGGTTTTTGGCCAAAATCATTCACTATGGTGAATCGATCATTCATGCTCGCTTTCCATGTAGTATTCCTGTCATTACAAATGGCTACTCCTTTAATCAATAGATGGCACGCGTGCTCGGATTGGATAGCACTTTTCTGAATGTAATCAGCGATCATATATTTGCTTGACCATTGTTTGTTCCAAAGTAACTCAAAAGCATCATTAATGTTCTGGAGAGTTTTTTCATTGAATATCTGAAGTGACAGTAGTTTAGTAATTATATCCTGTCGATGATCAGCAATATCCGAGCGTGCTAATTTATTTCTATTTTTCCATTCAAAGCCCAGTGTATACAGAGCTACATGTTGTTTTTTATGAAGGAACAATTCAGGTAGACTAATTTCATCCTGGCATACAGAACAGGGAATTGTGATCACTTCATCTGCCATCTCCTCCTGGTCTTCAGTGTTTCTAAGTGATTTCTTCTCTCCTTGAAAATGTTTACTTCCCTTTCATAGCACTGCTTCATCATCTGATTCAAGTTACAGTCTTGAAAACCATTGCCTTGAGTTCTAAAACAACGAAAATAGGACACAAGATATTTATGTCAGGAATGATGTAACAAACATCTCTGAAAGCAGGTCCTTATCCTGTCATTTCTTTTTTTTTTTTTTTTTTTTTTTTGGTTTTTGGGCCACACCCGGTAACGCTCAGGGGTTACTCCTGGCTATGTGCTCAGAAGTTGCTCCTGGCTTGGGGGACCATATGGGACACCGGGGGATCGAACCGCGGTCCGTCCAAGGCTAGCGCAGGCAAGGCAGGCACCTTACCTTTAGCGCCACCGCCCGGCCCCTATCCTGTCATTTCTTTGGGCACCTCATAAATTAGGCATAGAAGTGAATATTCTGATTCAACTTTTTTGAGATTCTGCATAGAATTGAAGATTCTTTTATTTTATTTTATAGTTTTGGAGCCATACCCAGCAGCACTCAGGAGTTCTTCCTGGCTCTATGCTCAAAAATTACTCCTGGCATATGGGATGCCAGGGATCGAACCCGGGTGAGCTGTGTGCAAGGCAAATGGCCTACCTTCTGCACTATCACTCTGGTCCCAGAATTGAAGATTCTGAAGCATACTGAAGATGATCTTGTGTGTGTCTGAATAAAACAGGCAAAAATTCCATAAAGTCATGTAGACATTTAAGAACAAATACTCAGGAATTAACACATTTTTATCCTGATTATGACAAGGTGTATGCTTGAAATATAGGGATCTAACTTCAAATCTGAACATAATTTTGCTTTGTTTTGAGATCACACCCGGCAGTGCTCAGGTCTTCTAGCTCTGTATTCAGGACTCGCTCCTGGCAGGGATCAGATCCCAATGGTTTGCTGGGGATTAAGTCTGGTTCTACTATATGCAAGGCTGTATGACCCTAGCCCTACCTACTTACTGTACTATTGCTCTGACCCATGAACATAGCTTTTTTGCACACCAGGATTGTTATTTTGTTTTTTGGCTATTTGGGCTACACCCA